>NC_057728.1:38038489-38049988 GCF_004010195.1 Chiloscyllium plagiosum | reverse complement strand
CACCTATCACATTTCCGACGCCCCTCCCCCAAGTCCCTCCTCCCTACCTTTTATCTTAGCCTGCTGGACAAACTTTCCTCATTCCTGAAGAAGGGCTTATGCCCGAAACGTCGATTCTCCTGTTCCCTGGATGCTGCCTGACCTGCTGCGCTTTTCCAGCAACACATTTTCAGCTTTGGTGTAAGGATGTCTTACTGTCATTATATAGGCATTGCTGAGGTGGCCACCCCAGATTATTCTGTTCCATTTTGGTCTCCCTACCTAAGAGACGATATGCCATGGAGGAAATGCAACACAGGTTCACAAGATTGCTAGCAGGGATGGCAGGATTATCGTAAGCGGAGAGATTGGTTTGATTGGGCTTGGCTGAAATATATAAATGTCTTGGATGTAGGTTTGCTCGCTGAGCTGGAAGGTTCATTTCCAGACGTTTTGTTACCCCACTAGGTAACATCTTCAGTGGACCTCAGGTGAAGCAATGCTGAAAATTCCTGCTTTCTATTTATATGTTTGGGTTTCTTTGAGTTTGTGATGTCATTTCCTGTGGTGATGTTACTTCCTGCAGTGAAGTCACTTCCTGATCCTTTTCTCAGGGGGTGGTAGATGAGGTCTAACTCAATGTGTTTGTTGATAGAGTTCCGGTTAGAATATCATGCTTCTAGGAATTATCGTGTGTGTCTTTGTTTGTCTTGTCCTAGGATGGATGTGTTGTCCCACTTGAAGTCTGGAAATGAACCTTCCAGCTCAGTGAGCAAACCTACATCCAAAACTTCAACGTGAGCTACAAATCTTCTCAAAACCCGCTACATAAATGTGTAACAGGACTGGACAAACTAGGTCAAAACAGGATCCTGTCCATGACTGGGAGTTTATAACCAAGAGTCATAGTCTCATGATATGAGGTGAAACATTTAGGAGTGATATGAGGAAACATTTCTTCATTTAGAGGATGGTCAACCTACTCACTATCACAGAATGCTATAGGGGTTAGGTTACTGAGCATACTCAAGAAATATTTTTAGATATTAAAGACATCAAGAGGTGTAGAGAGAAAGTGAGACTATGGTATTCAGACAGAAGATTGATCATGATTATACTGAATGGTGGACAGAATCAAAGGGCCAAATGCCTACTCTTGCCCCTATTTCTATGTTTCTAGAAATCTGGCAACCTTGGCACAATTCCAATAATCCCCCTTTACACAATCTAAAAGATCCCAATATCCTGCCTATGATGTGGCACCCAGAAGTGAACCCAATACATGATACTGCTATCTAGCCAGTCATTTCTAAAACATTTAGCAAATTTTCCTTGCTTTTGTAACTTAAGCCTCTTTTTGTAAAGCCAAAAAAATTGTTTATTCCATAACAACCATTTCTGTAACTATGTCCATTGTTCGATAGTGTCAACACCCTTCAGAACCTTGTATGTTTCGATAAGATTCTTCATCATTCTTCTAAACTTAAATAAAGACAATCTATTTAACTGTCCTTGATAAACCAACCTACTCACCCCAGGAGTTAGCATAGTGAACCTCTTTTGAACTGCCTCCACTGGCAGTATATCTTTTTAAAAATGGGGCACCAAAGCTATGTACAGTACTCCGGGTGTGGCGTTACAAGCACCATGTATGGTTATAACAAGCCAAAAGTCCATCTGCTTTCTTAATTACTCACTGCAACTGCATGCTAACCTTTTTATGTTCCATGCACATAAAAACCCAGATCCTTCTGTGCTGCACTGTTTTGGATTTATTTCTCCATTTAAATAATAGTGCTTTCTATCACTTTGCCATTTTTTTCATCAACTCTGCCACTTCCTCTTTAAAAGAGGAAATAAAGGGAAATGATGGCCCATTAAGGAAAGCTGCAGTTGAGAATATAATGAAAGGACAAATAAATAACAGACTTGATAAATGAAGTTAAAAATCACACAACACCAGGTTATAGTCCAACAGGTTTAATTGGAAGCACACTAGGAGCGGCGCTCCGAAAGCTAGTGTACTTCCAAATAAACCTATTGGACTATAAGCTGGTGTTGTGTGATTTTTAGCTTTGTACACCCCAGTACCAACACCAGCATCTCCAAATCATTGTTAAGTGAATATATTGTAAAGTCTGTATCATGATGGAAAAAGGGAGAAGATATCAATCCTACAAATGAAGAGGATAATTACATTTAAATGTATGTTTTAAAAATGGCAATGAAGAATTTAAGAATTGCACCTTTTGATTATGAAAGTACAAATGTCACTCCATTATTTAAGAAGGTAAAAAAGGGAATCCTGAAGACTATAGGACTGTTATTTCAATGTCAGTTGTGCAGAGTTTTATGGAGTCTATTGCTGAGGACAGAATGACTAAAGATTTGGACAGCTATCAAAGAAAGTAGGCATGGATTTGTAAAGGATGCATCGTGTCTGAGTAATCTAGCTGAATTCTATGAGGAGGTCACAAACGTACAGAGCCTAGGAGAAAGGGTGCATATGGTGCTAAACCTCAAGACCCAGAGGTGAGAGGCCCCAGGTTCATTGTTGTCAATGGAGTTGTTGTACTTATGCAACAAGAGATTCAGAGCTCAAAGTTTCACTGACAGATGTTGTGCTGCTACATATGACTTTTGGCAGTTTTGTGGTTCTGATTTTATTTCAAAAGCCTGCGAGAAAACCCCAAAACTGCCTGAAGGTCAATACCAGCAATTCCTACAGCAAGCTTACAGCATTTGTCAGAATTAGTTGAAAATCAGCCGATATGACATAATGAACAGCAAGCATTAATGAGGCAGTCACCAAAATCAGTATTATCTGCACAGCATTATAAGATAATGGGATATTTTCCTGCCAAGTTGATAATGCGGCACTATGCTGTTAAAATAAATTTTTTAATTCCAGGTTTTTTAATACTCCTGATGGGATCATCAATAGGACCGCACAAATGAGCACGATATTATGCCGTTGCTGTTCTTAATATCAATTCCCCATGCTGTGTATATCACATGACAACCCGGATATTCGAATAGCCAGATAGTGGTTTCTGTAGCACAGACTGGAGTTGGTGACGGGAGACACAGCTTGCTTCAGGGGAGCTGCTCAGAAATTTGAAGATTCAAATGGGTAATGCCCCTGGAGTCCTCTGAAAGTAAATCTTTAAAACAAAGAATTTGGAGCTTTCTGCTGTAGTCATGAGTCACCAGAAAAGTTGGACAATTTAAAAAAAAGCTTATCTAACATATGGGTAACTATTAAACCGATCCCCCAATTTACCCATCACACCAACTGCACATCCTCCAGACTCCTTACATACCCAAGTTCTGACCTCAAAACAATCCTCTCTCCTCGGACCCTTCCACATTACAGGACTCAATGCCTTTCACCCTTTGGGATTTGAAAGACCCCTCTCTCCTTGGGACCCAACCATCCTCCTCTTGCCATGGTTGATGAGACATCCCCCATGCTGCTGAACTCAACAACCCCTGAGACCCAAAATCCGATCTGCATTCAATCTCATGTTACCCCTCCATCCCTCGGGATCTGAAATCATCCCGTCACCACCAGACCCAGTAAACCCTCTGCCCCTAAGCCCTCAACCCTCAGGAACAAAACACCTCCCCACATGCTAGTCTCAATGACAAACCACATCCCTGCTGGTCTACATACTCCGCCCTCCCATCCTGATCTTCATAAATACTCAATCACCTAATGCATACCTTTCCCAACGTTGTGTCATTACACCTCTGCTCGCAACTCATCTACAACTTAGTCAACTGGCATTCTGGAACTCTTCCAAGACTGCGTTAGGGGACTGGAGCAGGAGCTGGATAAACTTCAGATCATTCAGGAGGCAGAGTCTGTGATAGAAAAGAGTGACAGAGAAGTAGTTAGTCCTAGGCACGAAGAAAGATTGGTAACTGTTAGAAGGAGGAAAAAATAGTCATTGCAGGGATCCCTTGTGGTCGTTTCCCTGACAAACAAGTATACTGTTTTTAATACTGTTGGGGGGATGACTTACCAGGGGTATGCATTGGGGTGCAGGTCTCTGGCACAGAGTCTGTCCCTGTTGCACACAAGAGAAGGAGGGAAAGGAGGAGCGTGTTAGTCACTGGGAACTCAATAGTTAGAGAGTCATAGCGAAGGTTAGTTGGGAATGAAAGGGACTCATGGTTGGTGTGCTGCCTCCCAGGTGCCAGCATATCTCCATGATATCTCCGATCGTGTCTTTGAAGTACTGAAGGGAGAAGGTGACCAGCCCCATGATGTAGTCCACATAGGTACCAACGACATCAGTAGAAAGAGGGATAGGGATGTAAGGCAGGATTTCAGGGAGCTAGGGTGCAAGCTGAGAGGTGGAACAAACAGAGTTGTTATCTCTGATTTGTTACCTGTGCTACATGATAGCAAGACGAGGAACAGGGAGACATATTAGCTGAACATGTGGCTGCAGGGACGGTGCAGGAGGGAGGGTTTCAGGTATATAGATAGTTGGGGCTCATTCTGGGAAAGTGGGACCTCTAGAAACAGAACAATCTTCACTTGAACCAGAGGGGTACTAATATCCTGGGTGGGAAATTTGCTTGTGCTATTCAGATGGGTTTAAACTAATTCAGTAGAGGTAGGAACCTATGGTTAGTTCCAGTGCACAGGAGGATGTGAGTAAGGAGGACATGGACAGGATTTCACAGTCACAGGAAATGCGCTGGCAGACAGCAAGCTGGTTTGAAGTGTGTCTACTTCAATGCCAGGAGTATCTGGAATAAGGTAGGTGAGCTTGCAGCATGGATAGATACCTGGGGCTTCGAAGTAGTGGCCATTTCAGAGACATGGATTGAGCAGGGTCAGGAATGGATGCTGCAGGTCCCAGGGTTTAGATCTTTCATTAAGGTCAGGGAAGGTGGTAAAATGGGGGGGAGGTGTGGCTTTGTTAGTCAAGGACAGTATAACGTTGGCTGAAAGAACTTTTGATGAGGACATATCTACTGAAGTGGTATGGGCTGAGGTTAGAAACAGGAGAGGAGAGGTCATGCTGCTGGGAGTTTTTTTTATAGGCCTACAAAAAGTTGTGGAGGAGAGGCAAAACAATTCTGGGTAGGGGTGAAATAAACAGGGTGGTCATTATGGGGAATTTTAACTTTCCCAACATTGACTGGATGGGGGAAGGGTAATTGTAATGTGATTAGGCAAGACTTTGGAGGCATGGAATGGGGTAGCAAAATGCAGTGGATAGGCCAAATGAAACGTGGAGCTGTTTTAAGGAACAGATATTGCATGTCCTTGATAGGTATCTCCCTGTCAGGCAGAGAGGAAGTGATAAGGTAAGGGAACCGTGTTTTACTAAAGAAATTGTATCTCTTGTTAAGCTGAAGAAGGAGGCTTATGTGAAATTGAGACAAGATGGTTCAGATGAGGCAATGGAGTTATAGATTAGCTAGGAAGTATTAAAAGAGGGAGTTAAGAAGAGCAAGGAGGGGACATGAGCAGTCTTTAGCAGGCAGAATAAAGGAGAACCCTACAGCTTTCTACTGGCATGTGAGGAATAAAAGGATGGAGAGGGTAGTTATAGGGCCAGTCAAAGACAGAAGTGGTAAATTGTGTGTGGGCACTACAGAGATTGGTGAGGTGTTAAACAAATATTTCTCATCTGTTTTCACTTAGGAAAAGGAGAATATTGTAGAGGAGAAGACTGAGATGCTAGACTAGCTATTAGACTATAAAGGATTGAGGTTAGTAAGGAAGAGATACTATTAATTCTAGACAGTGTGAAAGTTGATAAGTCCCTGGGCCAGATGGGATTTATCTGATGATTCTCTTGGAAGCTAGGGAGGAGATGGCAGAGCCTTTGGCCTTGATCTTTGAGTCGTCATTGTCTACAGGTTTAGTACCAGAGGACTGGAGGATTGCAAATGTTGTGGCCTTGTTCAAGAAGGGTAGTAGAGATGATCCAGGTAATTATAGACCAGTAAGCCTTACGTCTGTTGTAGGAAAAGTTTTGGAAAGGATTATAAGAGATTGGATTCATAATCATCTAGCAAGCAACAATTTGATTGGAGTCAGTCCACATAATTTCATCAAAGGCAGGTCGTGTCTCATAAACCTCATTGAGCTTTTTGAGAAGGTGACCAAGCATATGGATAGGGGTAGGGCAGTTGACGTGGTGTACATGGACTTCAGTAAAGTCTTTGATAGGATCCACATTGTAGGTTTCTGGAGAAAATGCGGAGGCATAGGATTGAAGGTGATTCAGCAGTTTGGATTAGAATTGGCTTCCTGTAAGAAGTCAGCGAGTGGTGGTTGATAGAAAATATGCAGCCTGGAGTCCGGTTACTCGTGGCGTGATTATGTTAGATTCCCTACAGTGTGGAAACAGGCCCTTCGGCCCAACCAGTCCACACTGACCCTCCGAAGAGTAACCCTCCCAGAACCATTTCCCTCTATCTAATGCACCTAACGCTATGGGCAATTTAGCATTGCCAATTCACCTGACCTGCACATCTTTGGACTGTGGGAGGACACCCACGCAGACACAGGGAGAATGTGCAAACTCCACACAGTCACCCGAGGCTGGAATCAAACCTGGGACCCTGGTGCTGTGAGGCAGCAGTGCTAACCACTGAGCCACCGTGCTCCTCTTAAACTTTTAGTCCCACCGTATGGCCTTTGTACAAATCATTATTGCTGAACAGCTCAAAGTGGCAGCCAGTTTGCATACAGCATGTGGAAGAATTATCTGGCTAATTATCTTTTTTTTAGTGGATTCATAGTATCCCTCTGGTGTGGAAGAAGGCCACTGAGTCCACACTGATCCTCCAAAGAGCATCCTATCCCCTACCCTCTCCCTGTAACCCTGCATTTCCCATGGCTGACCCACCTAGTCTGCACATCCCTGGACAATTTCCCATGGCTAATCCCCCTAACCTGCACATCTTTGGATTGTGGGAGGAAACCCACACAGGCACAAATGTGCAAACTCCACACAGATAGTTGTCTGAGGTGGCAATCAAACCTGGGTCCCTGGCACTGTGAGGCAGCAGTGCTAACCACTGAGCCACTGGATGCCACGAGAATCTGCTTTGGGAACACTGTTGTTTGTCACTTTTCTAAATGGCTTGGCCACAGGCATAGGTGGATAGGTTAGTAAGTTTGCAAATGACACTAAAGTTGGTGAAGTGGTGGACAGTGTGGAAGAATGTTGTAGGTTGCAGGGGGACTTGGATAAACTGCAGAATCAGGCTGAGAGGTGGCAAATGGAATTCAATGCAGATAAATGTGAAGTGATTCACTTTGGGAAGAATAACAGGAAGGCAGAATACAGGATCAATGGAAAGATTCTTGGTAGTGTGGATGTGCAGAGGGATCTTGGTGTCCATGTACATAGACCCCTGAAAGTTGCCACGCAGGTTGATAGTGCTGTAAGAAGGCATACGTACGTTAGGTTTTATTGGTAGAGGAATTGAATTCCTGAGCCGTGATGTCATGTCGTAACTGTACAAAACATTAGTGCGGCCACACTTGGAAAATTATGTACAGTTCTGATCGCCCCATTACAGGAAGGATGTGGGAGCATTGGAAAAGGTGCAGCGAAGAATTTAGATTCCCTACAGTATGGAAACAGGCGCAAAAGGTCATGGGGTGGCATGGTGGTTCAGTGGTTAGCACTGCTGCCTCACAGCACCAAGGTCTCAGGTTTGATTCTAGCCTTGGGTGACTGTCCGTTTGGAGGTTGCCGGTTCTCCCTGTGTCTGTGTGGGTTTCCTGTTGGTGCTCCAGTTTCCTCCCACAGTCCAAAGATGTGCAGGTCAGGTGAATTGGTTATGCTGAATTGCCTATACTGTTAGGAGCGTTAGTCTGGGAGAAATGGGTCTGGGGTGGGGTTGATGTGGACTTGTTGGGCTGAAGGGCCTGTTTCCACACTGCAGGGAATATAATCAGGTCCATACTGACCCTCTGAAGAGTAACCCACCCAAACCCATTTACCTACCCTATATTTATCCCTGACTAATGCACCTAGCCGACACATTCCTGAACACTATGGGCAATTTAGCATGGCCAATTTGCTAATCTGCACATCTTTGGATTGTGGGAGGAAACTAGTGCACCCGAGGAAACCCACGCAGACATGGAGGGAATGTGCAAACTCCATACAGACAGTCGCCCAAGGTGGGAATCAAACTCGGGTCCCTGGCGCTGTGAGGCAGCAGTACTAACCACTGAGTCACCGTGCTTCTCTTTTTTTAAAGGCAGGAATGATTAGATTCCCTACAGTGCAGAAACAGGCCCTTCAGCTCAACAAGTCCACACTGAACTTCTGAAGGGTAACCCATCCAGACCCATTTCCCTACTCATGCACTTATTACTGTGAGCAGTTTAGCATGAGCAATTCATCTGACCTGCACATCTTTTGGACTTTGGGAGGAAACCGGAGCACCCTGGAGGAAACACCCGCAGACACGAGGAGAATGTGCAAACTCCACACAGTCCCCTGAGGCTGGAATCGAACCCGGGTCCCTGGCACTGCAAGGCAGCAGTGCGAACCACTGAGCCACGTTGCCGCCAGGATATTGCCTGGTCTGGAGGGAAGGTCTTATGAGGAAAGGCTCAAGGAATTAGGTCTGTTCTCATTGGAGAGAAGAAGGCTAAGGGGGCTTTAATATAGACATTCAAGATGATCAGAGGATTAGATAGGGTGGGCAGTGACAATCCCTTTCCTAGAATGATGACATCGGCTTGCACAAAGGGGCATAAATGCAAATTGAGGGGTGATAGAGTTAAGACAGATATCAGAGGCAGGCTCTTTACTAAGAGGGTGGTAAGGGTGTGGAATGCCCAGCCTGTCAATGTAGTTCACTCAGCCACGTTAGGGGCATTTAAAGAGTCCTTGGATAAGCATATGGATTATGATGGGATAGTGTAGGGAGATGGGTTTAGATTAGTTCACAGGTCAGGGCCTGTTCTGCACTATATTGTTCGATGTTCTATGTATTACTGTGTTGTAACCACCTTTTCTTTAAATGGAGCACATTATTCAATGACAGCTTTCTCCAGCAATTGATGGCTCATGTCTATCCTGCCTGACAGTGTTTTTACTCCACTGAAGTCAGTTCTCCAACTATGCAGCTTGTTCTCTATGAGTGTTGTCATGGACCAGACTAAACCCCCAAAGTATATTATGGAGGTAGCCTAGACCCTAACTTTCATATTTTTTTAAGCAGTGTTAAACATTGTCTTCCACGTATGATTTAATTGGTCCACCACTAAGCTTGAATCAAAACACACTTTATTCTTGCAACAGTTAAAATACAACAAAAAGAATTGATATAACTTTACTTGATTGAAATACTTAACAAGATAATGGATTATTTAACCACTATTCATCCACTGTTCCAATATAGTCAGCATCCCATAAACACACCTTTGGCAAAGGCAATTCAGCAACACACTTACACAGTTATTATTCTCATGTGCCATCTTTCTCTGGTCCAAAAGAAAGAAACATCAAAAGAAACAATCTGCCCCTTTTGATTTTTAAGAGGATGTCTAAGTCTTCACTCCTGCAGCAGTGAACTCGCATGTTTAGCTCCAGAATCCAGCAAAACCAAAATCCATTTTGCTTGGTGTGAGTCTGATTCCATCCACTCATGATTCTTTTTGGTCTTAGTTAAAAGAAACACCGGGGGTGGTGGGGGTGGGAGGGAATCAAAGCTGCTTGAGGAGAAAGTGAGGTCTGCAGATGCTGGAGATCAGAGATGGAAATGTGTTACTGGAAAAGCGCAGCGGGTCAGGCAGCATCTAGGGAACAGGAGAATCGACGTTTCGGGCATTAGCCCTTCTTCAGGAAGCTGCTTCCCAATTGCCTGTCTGGAGGACCACTGTGACAACATCCCTCTGCAAGGGAAACAGGACAGAATATATCTCTTCAAGGCGCAGTATTGACATAGTATCAAATTGGCATCTAGAAAGCATTTAATACATTTGTGAAGAATTAATTAGAGCAAGTCTTTTATTACCTGGCACATATGCAACCAGAAGTGTGTCAGTTGATCAAACTTTCTGCATAATCAAGAGGTACGCATTACCTCAGTAAAGCCAGACCAAGCAATGCTTCGAGACATAAACATACCTCAAAATATCTATATAAAAACATCAAAACACCTCCTAAAATTACAGACCATAAGACCATAAGACATAGGACCAGAAATTAGGCCATTCAGCCTACCGAGTCTGCTCCACCATTCAATCATAGCTAATAAGTTTCTCAACCCTATTCTCCCGCTTTTTCCCTGTAACCCTTGATCCCCTTGACACTCAAGAACCTATCTATTTCAGTCTAAAATATACTAAGTAACCTGACCTCTATGGCCTTCTGTGGCAATGAATTCCATACATTCACCATCTCTGGCTGAAGAAGTTTCTCCTTAGCTCTGTTCCAAATGGTCTTCCCTTTACTGTAAGACTATGCCCTCAGGTCCTAGTCTTTCCTACCAATGGAAACATCTTCCCGACATCTACTCTGTCCAAGCCATTCAATATTTTGTATGTTTCAATCAGATCCCCCCTCATCCTTCTGAACTCCATCCAGTATAAACCCAGAGTCCTCAAACGTTCTTCATATTAATATAAAAACACACAGTAAGTAATAGAAATGTAATACACATGGTATACACATCACTCTTATACTTTATTTACAGCCTAAATACTCAGATGTCAGAGTAGATTGTGGCATTTGAGGTGTATATTTTCTGCCAATTTATCAAGGGTTCAGACAGAGCAGTGGAGGGATACAGGATAGCCAGAAGGGACCTGAAGAAAGGGATTAGGAGAGCTAAGAGAGGGCATGAAAAATCTTTGGCGGATAGGATCAAGGATAACCCAAAGGCATTTTATGCGTATGTGAGAAACATGAGAATGATAAGAACGAGGGTAGGTCCAATCAAGGACAGTAGTGGGAGACTGTGTATTGAGTCGGAAGAGATAGGAGAGGTCTTGAATGAGTACTTTTCCTCAGTATTTACGAATGAGAGGGACCGTATTGATGAAGAGAAGAGTGTGAAACGGACTGGTAAGCTAGAGGAGATACTTGTTAGGAAGGAAGATGTGTTGGACATTTTGAACAACTTGAGGATAGACAAGTCCCCCGGGCCTGATGGGATATATCCTAGTTATGTGGGAAGCAAGAGAGGAAATTGCAGTACCATTGGCAATGATCTTTTCATCTTCACTGACAACGGGGGTGGTACCAGGGGACTGGAGAGGAGCGAATGTTGTGCCCCTGTTCAAAAAAGGGAATAGGGATAACCCCGGGAATTACAGGCCAGTTAGTCTTACTTCAGTGGTAGGTAAAGTAATGGAAAGGGTACTGAGGGATAGGATTTACGAGTATCTGGAAAGACACTGCTTGATTAGGGACAGCCAGCACGGATTTGTGAAGGGTAGGTCTTCCCTTACAAGTCTTATTGAATTCTTTGAGGAAGTGACCAAGCATGTGGATGAGGGTAGAGCAGTGGATATAG
>NC_057728.1:38018698-38037545 GCF_004010195.1 Chiloscyllium plagiosum | reverse complement strand
AGCTTTGGAGAGGTTGCAGAGAAGATTTACCAGGATGTTGCCTGGAATGGAGAGGAAGTCGTACGAGGATAGGTTGAGAGTTCTCGGCCTTTTCTCGTTGGAACGGCGAAGGATGAGGGGTGACTTGATGGAGGTTTATAAGATGATCAGAGGAATAGGTAGAGTAGACAGTCAGAAACTTTTTCCCCGGGCACAACCGAGTGTTACAAGGGGACATAAATTTAAGGTGAAGGGTGGAAGGTATAGGGGAGATGTCAGGGGTGGGTTCTTTACCCAGAGAGTGGTGGGGGCATGGAATGCGCTGCCTATGGGAGTGGTAGAGTCAGAATCTTTGGTGACCTTTAAGCGGCAATTGGATAGGTACATGGATGGGTGCTTAAGCTAGGACAAATGTTTGGCACAACATCATGGGCCAAAGGGCCTGTTCTGTGCTGTATTGTTCTATGTTCTATGTTCTATCAAGAGTGCCAGTTAATAAGGTGCCAGTTCAAACCAGGTTTGCTGTATTCACAAAAGCAGAAGTGTCCAGAATTAACAGTAATTTTGTGACATTGGCTGATCGCCCATCATTGTAATGAATGATGGAGTAAGATCATTCTCCTTTCTGTTGTCCTGATGCAGTTGTTGGGAGGGCAAAGGCAGAGAGTAAGAAGAAAGACAACTTTCTCTAATCAGTGGAATGTGATAAGTGATGCTTCTCAGGATTACATACAGGAGCCTCAGCTTTCCACCACATACCTGAACAATATGTTGGCAAAAATGAGAAGTTGAATATTCAATTTTGCTGATGACACTAAGTGGTATCGTAAGTTGTGGAATATGGGCAGGTTGGGTTTGTTATAATTGAGATGACTAACATGATAAAAGGATAGCTACATATAGGCTACATATAGAGAAAATATTTCCTTGACTGAGAGATTCTAAATAATGCACAGAGACTTGAAACTGGAGCTAAGCAAGTTTGGAGTGAAATTAGGAAATGCAAATAGCAGCAGGAATCTGGAACATCTCCCAGAAAAGACTATGGATTCAGAGATCATTTTAATTCTCAAGGTGAAGATCAATAGTGTTTTTATAGGTAAGGTGAAGCTGAGGTACAGATCAGCCATTATCGAATTGAAATGGTGCAACAATTCAAGAAGTCAGTCTCCCTGACTCAATTCTGCTGGAAATTAGTTTTGGCTATCTTCCCCCAACTGCTCAAAAACAATGCATCACTTTGCACTTCCCATGTTTCACCAGGGTGCCCTGGGAAGCAACAGAAATCCTGTCTCATTTCTGAGATGCATAGTAGTACAACAAGGAAATCTAAAAAGAAAGACTCCAACCTCTCTTTCGAGGTCCATTCTTACTCTAACTATGCCTCAGGAGGCCCCATGCTGTGAATTAAATGGGCTAGCGATCTATCTTATTCAAATGAGCTTAGGCATAAAGTCCCCTGAGTCTCACACTGACAACATCAAATTAATTTCACTGAACATCTTGAACCTTCCATTCTAATCCTGCTCCAAGTAAAGGTTTGGCCTTGGTTAACATATTGAATGACATTTTAGACAAGAAGAAAATCACTTTCAATCATAATTCAATTTAAATAATAGAATAATCAAATATTGGAAACTAAAGAACAGCTAAATTTGACCTAACTGAAATATATATTTTGACAAGAGGGATGTGGCACAAATTCTCTTGTGTTTCCATTTCTTGATTAAAGAAAAGGAACAACTAACTCAGTGTACTAAACAGGAGAATGGGAATTCTGTAGTGAACTGCCTTTCAATCAAAAGTAAGCACAGCTGTCTGAAGTCTCTAACCAGGAGGAATGATTTCCCCAGCGCTTTATAGCTTGATTACAGACTTTTAGGCTTGTCCAAATGAATGGTCCTACTTGCTAATCAGAAAGCCTATATTTTCCCTAAGATGAGTTAGTCATCAAATTCAGACAGTCACCATTAACGGAGAAAAGCTTTCTAATCCTAAATAAGCTACACTTTGACTGGAAGTAAACACCATGCACCGAGGTTATAATAAAACAAAGGTTCTGTTGTCTATTTTACTTTAGATCTTTACACATGACAACTCAATTTAACAGAAAACAACAAGTTTACAATGATGTTCAATCTCTTGGGGGCACCTTCTAATCTATAGATAACCCATTCCACATTGAACTGTGCGTTAAATATTGCTAGTTAGTGTCAAACATTTTTTGAAATAAATGGTGACGTTTAGCTTTTATTATGTGTTCTTAATTAGCATGCTGTACTCTTCACCATGAGGCTGAAATGAACAAAGAGAATTCCAGCAGATTTGCAGTACTCCAGGGTATTCAACAAGTGAAGCTCCCAAGGAGAAGTTTGTTCTTGTCTGCGATAATGAGTGTCTTAATTTAAAACACTGCAAACCATTATATGCGGTAAAGGAGGGACTGAGGTGGCAGGTGGATGAGGGGTTGGAATGGTGTGGGGAGTGAGAGGTTGCCATGGCAGATGCCTTAAGGATAGATGGGTAGGAGTGTGAGGGTGTAGGATGGCAGGTGGTGAGGGTGTGTGATGGCAGGAGTGCGAGGGTGTGAGATGGCAGGTGGGTGAGGATGTAGGATGGCAGGTGGTGAGGGTGTATGATGGCAGGAGTGCGAGAGTGTGAGATGGCAGGTGGGTGAGGATGTAGGATGGCAGGTGGTGAGGGTGTGTAATGGCAGGAGTGCAAGGGTGTGAGATGGCAGGTGGGTGAGAATGTAGAATGGCAGGTGGATGAGGGCATAGGATGGAAGGTAGATGAAGGTATCAGCTGTCAGGTAGGTGAAAGTGTGGGATGGTAGGTGGGTGAGGGATGTGAGATCTCAGGTGGGTGAGGGTGTGGCATGGCAAGAATGTGTGGGGGTAAAATGACATATGGTGGGGCTTAGGGTAGCAACTGTCCAGAGATTCATAAAGTAAATTATAAAGTTCTTGTTGGTGAGAGGCAATGTTCTGACTTTTAAGCAGAAAAAATAGCATAGCTATCAGCAACCTCTGCCAACTGCATATGTACCTATCAGTAACTTCTGTTACCTGTGCACATAAACTGTTAAATGTAGAATTCCATAAGATGCTCTCAATACAAGATGCAAATTTTCCAGCTCCATTATGAAAGCTTTCCAGACTGGGGACTATGGAATTTCATGTTGATATGGCTCTGACTGAAGAAGACCTGGCACCATTGGGCTCATAATCAAGGCAATTAAAAGGGAAATTAACCCTTATCATTCCACACATATGAAACTTTGACAGTGGCACGAGGGCCTTTTGCTTCATTGGCACCACTAGCAGGTAAGAGCATCTGGCCTCATAGCCGGCACTTAGGGTTTTGTTACCTTGATACCTTTAAGAAATCAACTCCAGCAAATGGCAAGGTTGCTGTCTGCCTCTATCACAGACTTATCACACAGCTCTGCAAGAGTGGAGACAGTTCTTTGCTCCTCAGAGGACTCCCAATTCCACAGTGGGCACCGCTGGCCCTCGACTGGTGTAGGAATGTCTAACAGTCCAACCTAGTGTATGTGCCCACTATTCTGAACTCATGAACATGGAGGTGACCTCTTAATTGGCCACCTCAAATAAGATCCTCTCTCTTGCTTTATGTGTGATTTATGGTGAGTCAGGTCTGGAAATGATCCTGATGCCTTCGAATATCTTTAAAACATTTCTCATTGGATAAACATATGTATGACAATGGAATAGTGTAGGTTAGATGGGCTTCAGATTGGTTTCACAGATCGGCACAACATCAAGGGCTGAAGGGCCTGTACTGCGCTGTAATGTTCTATGTTCTATAAGAGAGCAGAGATTTTAAACAAAATACTAAGTTATAATTACTTCTGAAAATCTCTCTGGTCTTGAAACTGTTATTTACAAATGTGGAAATTCTTTCCTTCAGAAGAATATTTCAAAATAGTAGAGTTATTTTAATATTCGAATATGTTTTGCCATTTCATTTCTCCAGTAATTCCATCTCAATACCAATCTTTATTTGGCTTTCCATAAAATGAATAAAATGGGATCCATATTACAGTACTTGTATTTTATTTTCTTCCTTGATGTCTGTTAGAATTCGTTAATCTGATTGAATGAGCAGCCTATCTGCTGTTTGCCTTGTTCCTGAATGATTCAGATCATCAGAAAGTGCCACATTCAAAATGACATTGGAATAGAGAGAATGTAAAATCTATAGCCTGCAAATCTTTTTTTTTGTATCATTTTTGAGGCCAGCAGCAAGATCCATCCCTTCTTCTATTACCACAAAATCTGAGCCAATTCACTAATCAATTTAGCTTTGATAAAGAATCACCAACTCATTGGTGCACGGAACTTCTCTGAATTGCCATTATGTGCAACTTTTGAGATTGACTGCCACCTTCTGTCAGGCAGGATGTACTGCTGTCCTTTGGGAGGGAGTGCCCTGCTAAAAACCAGCACACCATGTTTGTGTGCAACAATAAGTCCACTTTGCCAGTTATCTCATAGGGTATCACGTGCTCACTTGCCCACAGAATCTGACTCCACTCATGGAGCTCTCTTCAGTTTTGCTGGGTTTTTTCCCCAATGACAAAATGGTCTGGTGTTTGATTGTTTTTTCTCCAATGTTATACTTACCCGGTTGCACAACATACAGAAATCATCTGACTAAATATACTCTGCTGACCTACACGTAATCAGGTTGACATAGCCAAACTGTGTGGAACTCCATAAGCCATTTAATTTCAACATAAATGTACCAGGTTATTTGATGTAACTTCAATTCCATCCATAGTGGATGCCATCAATTCCCATGTTCATATGGCATATAGTGACATTTCCTGAGTTTGTTTTCTTTCCAACACATCTCTAACCTTATTGGATTTCATCAAATAAAATATATTTCATTTCAAGTTTATATTTGAGTTGAACTTTGTCCATATCTATAACTTTTGTTCTTAAGCTTCTGTAATTTTATTCACAAAGTCTCTTGAAAGATTAAAACAAGATACCTGTGTATTTTATTATTTTATCACCATTACAAAATT
This sequence comes from Chiloscyllium plagiosum, assembly GCF_004010195.1. Taxonomy (NCBI): domain Eukaryota; kingdom Metazoa; phylum Chordata; class Chondrichthyes; order Orectolobiformes; family Hemiscylliidae; genus Chiloscyllium; species Chiloscyllium plagiosum. Next base: position 38,032,507 of record NC_057728.1, on the reverse strand, counting down.
ATTTAAATATTGTGGTGCAGCCTATTTATTGTTGTTGAACTGACATGGTGGTCAAGATAGGGGAAAAATGTCGCTTGCAGGTAAATTTTGAACATTGAAAAATCAAGCTGGAACTGGTCTGTATTAAAAGATGCTATTTTATTTTTAATTTTGCTGTCATTGCATCAGACATTTTGAATTTGACATGGTCAATAGTACCAAAGATAAGTAGCTCTGAAACAAAAGCCTTCAAATACGCGTATGGACCTGCTGCAATTTTCACTGATATATTTTATGCCATCAATAAATTGTCATATCTGTGCTACACTGTGAATACATTGTACATCAGGATTAGACTAACTACTTCATAGCCACTACACTAAAACCAATCAAAGTACAGATACCAAATAATATTCATAATTATTAAGGGAAGATCATTTGAATGAATTAGAGATGTATCAAGTGCTGTTGAATACTCAGAGGGGGCCAGGGAGACAATGATCAACACTAGGTAATGTATTGCATTTCACATTATTTTAAGTCACAATATTTAGCATATATTAAGCTTATAAACTTACATTTTATAAGCATTAGAATAGTATTTTTGATAAATAAAAATTGGAAATTATCTTGAAACATGGAATGCAGTTCAGATTCTGTTAATGAACCTCCCCCTATTAATATTCATTAACTGAGGTTACAAGAAAAGGTTCTTTATTGCACCAGGGTATTTCTCATATTTAAGTCATGAATCAAAGTACCTCCAAGTGGCATTGCCTAATTGGTGCTAAATTATGGGTGGGTTGGGACTATAAATCTACTTATACTCAGAACGGGTTTGAGACTGACCAAATTGATTTTAGGTCCCTGATCAGACTTCAGAGAGAAGAATTAATTGCAATAAATTGGACTAGATCTAAATTACATCTCTGAAGAAAAGCGTACATCTTTCCAAATTACTGTTTCAACAAACTACCTGGTGATATTGGTTTATTATCTCATCAGCAAGTCAATGTCTTCGACAGAAAATGTCTCAAAGACCATAATGTGATATCACAATCAGTTGGCAGACAGTTTGGATGTGGATCTAGCTGTCCATTAAAAAGAGAACTGTTGCAGAGTAAAGAACACAGACATTTGGGGCAAATGCTGGAAATCTGAAAGTTAAAAAATGTTGAAAATATTCAGCAGATGAGAAGTACCTCTGGAGAGAAACATGTGAATGTTTCAGGTCAAGGTCATTCAATCAAATTAGAAAAGTCAAGGATATAATAGTTTCTAAGCAAGTGCAGATGCAGGGAGAAAGAACAAAAGAAAATGTCTGTAATTGGCTGCATTATATTAACTTGTAATAATTAATCAGTGGAGACTGAGTGCAGGTTTTGCAATCATTTTGTTCAGAGATGCAGGGCAAGCTTCACCTCAGTTAAAAAGTACAACTCTAAAGCAAACAGAAAGTTGAGTATTTTTGTACCATAAACATTCACATTATCTGCATTCCAATCTTCCTTCATACAAACATAAGATGTAACCAGTCTAAGTCATAGGTCAATGTTGTTAAGTTCTCCTTCACCCAGTCAGAGAGTAATCAGTCTTATCCTAGTTGTTGTCTCCTCTTCCTTATCAATGTTGCCTTTTTGTTCTGCCTGTCTCTCTTTCTCTCTTGAAAGCTTTCTTAGAATGTTTTTATTAACATTAACTCGTACTTGCATAGGTGATGTTGTTCTTGTTAACACAGAACTGTACAATGCATAAAGCTCATTCAGTATAATGGACTGCTTTTATTTTTACTGTGGAAAAATCTATTTAATCCTTACAGTGTCAGCCTGGAAATCTAAATGTACCTAACAGGTGACAGACAGGAATGATTAAATGTCAAAAGAGATGATAGTGCAACATGAAACTGGATGTAAAGTGGTTAAGTTAAAATAAAAATGGGTCAAGAAGAGGTATAAATTAGAGTAGCCAAGAAGACAGATAATAATGAGTATAATAATTGAAATGTGTGTCGTGAACAAAATGAAAATATTTGAGGATGGTGACATGGGTGCAAGAGGACAATAGGATGAATGGTTGGTCATTTGGTTTCTTCTTTCACTAATGTTTGGATGTGTCATTAGATAATTTGTGATCTGGTCTGCATTATGAATGGTTCTCTCTACTTAAGAGTGACTGCAGTCTGACTCTGATAGGTTTCTGTAAGTGTCCTTTATTTACCACAGAATAAACTTCCTGATAATCACATCTCTAAATGGTTCAAACTGATCCTCCCTCCATTGAGCCTTTCGTACATGTCTCGTGATGTCACTGTTACGTCATCATAAACATCACTTCCACACCTTCCCAAGTATATTCTCATTTTTTAAATAACATGGAGAAAATATTTTCATAAACCATTTGCATTGCCTCCCATCTACATCCGCCATCCCCACCCCCCAAGGTCCACGCTTCACAGATCAAGCTTTGGTGGTATTTTTCCAGCTCTGTGTGATATAATTCTTACCACTGTTGACTGGTAAGGGTGATGGTCTTCAATCAAATCACTGACTCAGTCACAATTCTGTGAGGTGATTTATGTAGTCTTGTCATCATCTCACAAGAACATTTGAAATTCAAAATTACTTGTTCTTGCTGCTTCTCAAAATGTTAAAGTTTTTCTCATTCTCCTGAACATTCCAAATGAAACTTGAACAAGACAGGATTGTGGTTATTTGGCTTGTATAAGTACTGTGCCTTCAGACTTCTGATATCCAATTCATAACATTTAGTCTGATATTAATATTGGTAAACTCTTGATTTATATCTAAATTAAACTAGTTCTGTTTGATTCTAGATTTCCTTGCTCCTCCATAACAGCATGAGGGCAGTGAGTTTGTGGAAGGCTAGCTGGAGAAAAAGAATCATAAAATCCCTACAATATGGAAACACGCCATTCAGCCCAGCAAGTCCACGCAGACCCTTCAAAGAGTATTCCACCTAGACCCATTCCCGTATTACAGGTACTCTACATTTACCCCTGACTAATGCACCTAACCTACACATCCTTGAATACTATGGGCAATTTAGCATGGCCAATTTACTAAACTGCACATCTTTGGATTGTGGAAGGAAACCGGAGCACCCGGAGTAAACCCACGCAGACACAGGGAGAATATGCAAACTACACACAGACAGTCGCCTGAGGCTGGAATCAAACCTGGGTCCTTGGTGCTGTGAGGTAGCAGTGCTAACCACTGTGCCACCATGCTGACACAAAAGCATTTCATTTTTTTAGCAGTTCATGGATAACAGCTGGAAATGGCCCTGAGTTTCTCGCAAGGTTCAGCAAGAAAGATCAACAGGTTAACCTGCATTTTTGTCAGTCTGAGAGAGTTAGAGATAATTGTGTCTAGTGAATGTGCAGGAAACCAGAAAGGAAAAGCTTGCAATCTCACCAGGTGAGCAAGAAATTAAAGAAATAAAATAGGAGAGATACTTCACTGGGAATGAGTATCTGTAAAGGATATTGCTGGAAATGTAGTTGAATCTTTACTTTTGCTATTATTGTTATGATCTTACTAACTTTCCAAATTCAAACTTTTTGAACCATTTTGTGCAAAGGGCTTATGGTTGTTTTGTTCAGAGTACATTGGTAGCCTTATGTGAATATGTTCAGTGACTAACTACAATGGTAAGCAAATCACAGAAGTAAAAATTTCCTTGTCTATCAAACCACATTTCACTCTGTGATTTGACTTGTTTAGTATAAACGTCAACTGAGATCATAACATTTTAGAGCTTACTCTAATAAGCAGACTCATTGAAGCCTTGGTCTTTCCACAGACTATTGCCCAATTTTATACTTTGATTTCAGCCTGCACAGTAGTTTGAGCTGCTTATTTGACCTGTTAGGTTATTATCTCTCTACAAAAAAGCTGTTACTAGTTACCAGATGAAGGAGCAGCACTCTGAAAGTTAATACTTCCAAATAAACCCATTGGACTAAAACCTGGTGTTGTGTGATTTTTAACTATAAAAAACCGACAGCTATTCATTGTGGAATTCAATAACAATGAGGTCATGATGAGTATGTGCTTCAATGCACAAATTCACAATAACTGGTTAATCTATACAGACCTGTAAGGAATGATTTGATGGATTCCCTTGGCCTATACCATATTGGATTAGATTTTACTTGTTTGGTTATGAGTTTCTGGCTTGGAGTGAAGTTTGCATTAAATGATTTTGAGGTAGCTTCAAGATCTGCAGAAGTTTATTCCATTCCCTTCCTCTCAAGGATGCCATCAGCAACAAAGCCCTCTCTATTCAGAAATGTATGAACTTCGTGCTTCTGCTGTTTGGTATGTAAATGCAATTTTGTTCATTAACTCTGGAAATGTTTCTTCCACAATTCCCAAGGTTGGCCTCTCTGCAAAACTTCAGCCTTTTCAACTAGCTGTAGAAGGGGAATGTCCACTTGCCCGGTTATTGACATCACTATCAATTCTCAGAGTACCTCTCACTGAGATAATTCTTCCAATTCTTTTTAGAGTTTATCTTGTTCTGATTTTTCCCATGGATTTTGTCAATGTCACCAATTTATTGTTGAATTGGTATCACCACCACCACAATGAGGGATTATGTTCCACTTCTGAATCATGTTTGAATGTCTCTTTGGGTTACTTGTGCCCTGGTCTATATTAGGAGTGTTTCTTTCTACTTAAGAGTGAAATAACTGTACTGAGGCTGGGGTGGGGGTTGGGGCTCCTCTTTATATCTGTCAACCAGGGCTCCCTGACTGACCCACATTAAGAACTCCAATCAAGGATCTCATAGTCAATAAGACGTACCTGGTCCTCATTCTAATCACCACAAAGAGTGACTAAGGTCTGATTTCAATAGGTTTCTGCAAAACTCTTTATTTACAACATATTATATACATTTTACAGTATAAGCTAAGTACATCTTTCTTAGGGTAGTCAATCCCCTCAATCTTCTCAGACTTTCACACATCACGAATATCACTGTTGTGTCTTGTTCCACAGTGAGTGTAGTGTCAAAGCTGTCCGTTGAGGGGGAGATTTGAGGTGGCGATTGATAAGAAGGAAAAGTATGTACCTATGAACTGTGCCATTCAAGGGTGCTGTGCAGGAGGATCCTCAGGAGATTAGAGAGTCAAGGATACAATCTGACAGTGTTGTTCCACTCAGCTTTCCTGATCTAGTGAGGCTATTAAACCTGTTGCAGTGCCACTTCCAGCCATGCTTTCTTGGATGGACTGGCATTTCCTCCTGGATGCCTCCTCTGGCCCCTAACATCTCCGTCATGACTTCTGCATAGTTAAAGAACAAGAGGTACTAGGTGAGCGAAGGAAATGGGTGGTGTGGGATATTATGGGAGATTTGGAGGAAACAGCCTTCCCATGAATTCTTTCCATTCTTAACATTTCTGAATGCTGTCCCAGTACAGTTTCCAGTAGACATTCAGATCACCATTGAGATTGCTTTAAGAAATAATACCACTGGATGGGAAAAGGTGAAGTGGGATGGTGCACAATTTCTGACAAACAGCCACACCTAAGCCTGGTCCATCTGTAATTGAACTTCCAACTCATTAAAATCCCAATACATCATAAGGATAACATTGCAAATTCCACTTGCCAACGCTATTTCTGTGTTCACGGATGCTGCCTGGCCTGTTGAGTATTTCCAGCACTCTCTGTTTTTGGAGCTGAACAGAGGAATTTTTTTTTCCATGAGTGTTCTGATCTTTTGGTCATGCCCATGTTGGAAAATATTTGAGACCAGAACCAACTTAAACAGTTTTCATATTTTGAGCTAACTGCTTGCAACTTTAAAAAGGTAGTGCACATTCTTAGAACTTGAGTTATGTTGTTCCATAACAAACTGTTACATGCTCCAATGGTTACTGCTTATTTTTAATTGTTATCATTCGCTCTGAGCCCCATCCTTCTGTTTTGGATTGAGCAAAATATGTTTCGCATAATTATATGGGAATTCAAATCTTTAATGTTAGCAGGTTAATTAAAACAATAACTTTCATCCCAAAAGAATAATATTGCAGGCTAAACCCAATGAAATCCGTACAATTTAAATGGCACCATGCCGAGCTACCTTATGAATCCCCAACCGAATGAAAAGACACCTTATTAAAACAATGAGCATTTTTTTATCAGTCTCTTAAGTGTAGTCATAATGCAATACATTAAGTATATCAATAGGATTTGTTGCACAAAAGTTCTGCTATTAACTGTCTATTATATAATAATTACTCTTTCAGAACAAAACCAGACATATTATTTTCCAATTAATTCCCATTGAGTTCATGGTACACTAGTTATTGATGCCAGCTGGGGTAGAAACATTGTCAGATTGACTAAGTGAAATCAATGCAATGCTAATGCTCTTTTAGGCTTCACTACTTTACGTGCACTGATCCAATTATACAGATCTATTTTGCTTTCAGTTTGATTTCATTTCATTCTTTAGTCTGCAGAATGTTGAATTGCATAATGTCCATATTGTAGTTGTTATTGCAATGCACACATTAAAATGAAGCTTAATCTCTAGCATGTTTGCATGGTAAACAATGCCAGACACCCAAATTGTTAGTCAAGTAGAAGTATGGATCCACTATGAATGAGGTTCAGTGAAGTTGCTATCACTGGAGTAAGCCACGGCAACCCAGGTTCAATAGTAGCACCAAACTGAAGTATTCTGGCATACACTTATAATATCTTTGCCACTGTATTTCCTCACATGAATAGTTTGTGCCAGTTAAAAAAATAATTCATCATCCATGATCCTTTTCTGTATGATTCAGGTTTCATCAGTTGGATTCCTGAACAATGAGAGTCTTGCTTACTACAAATTGCTAAATACCAGTCAAGATACCTGCATCAGAGAATCTGAATGCTTTTTAATCAACACATTCAGAGATGTTATTAGACACATCTGGAGTCACTGGGACTTGAATCCAGACCCCATGTCTCAGAGTTGGGACATTACCACTGCACCATAAGAGCCCTCCAGAAATTGAAAGTGAAGTTATAGCATAGTAGTAAATGTGGTAAAACTCCTGGATTAATCAAGAAAATTTACATTTATAAATTGCATTCAATTAACAGAACTTTCAATGAATACAATTCCTAATTTACATTGTAAAAAAAACCTATTTGCTTTTGTGAAAGAACAATTTATCATCATTGGAGTTGTGTATAGATTTAGAGATCAATAGAATATGACTGTATATGATATGAAAATGACACATGTGCATTTATATCAATTATGTTTTTATTTAAATTGTTTTCCTCTTTGTTGGAGGGAAGTTCATTGGAAACTATAATCAGGGCAAAATGATGAAACACTTGGTTAGAGAAAGTCAAAATGGATTTGTGAAGATAGGTCATGTCTAGAGACCTAATTGATTTTCTTTGAGGAAGTAATTAAAGTAAGAAACAGGGAAAATTCCATGAATATGATTTATAGGGATGTCCAGAAAACATTCGATAGGGTTCCACATAAGAGACTGTTGGCTAAAATTAAAGTTCATTCAATTGAAGGCATATTATTAACATGGTTGGTAGAGTGATTAAGCAGTAGAACTCATGGTAAACAGAGATTGGGTATGTACACAACCCGAAAAGAAATGTGTTCCAAAAGGATCTGTGCTGGGGTTTCAGTTATTCAATATATTTGTTAAGGACTTAAGTAAGGTAATAGACAGCCGCACAATCATGTATGCTGATAGCATAAGGATAGGTTACACAGCAAATTGTGATTTCAGGAGATAAAGTTATAAAGGGATGTTGATAGGTTAAGCAAATGGAAAAAAACTCTTTGGTGGATAGATTTCTTTCCATGTAAGTTTGAGCTCATCCTATATGGACTGCCAAATTAAGAAGGAACCTATTTGCACATAATTAAAATATGGCAGTCACTTGCAAAAATAAACAAAAAGGCTGTTGAACTGTTTAATGATGTGTTGACTTTGGATCTCAAGAGCTATGGTGTAAAGGGAACAATGTCTTGCTGTAGTTTTATGAGATGTGCTTAGCCCATATTTAGATTATTGCCTATGGTACTGGGCACCTAGCCCTGGAAAAAGTGCAAAACAAATTCACCAGAGTATTAGCAAAGTTTGGTGAATTAGATTATGAGGAGAAACTACATTATCCAGTCTTGTATTTACTAAAATATAAAGGTTAATTAATTAATGTTAGTAGGATTTTGAAAATTAATAGATAAATTTAGAGAAACTACTTCCAATGATGATTGAGCCCAGGATCAGGGCCATAATATTAAAATTTGAGTTAGGTCATGCAGAAGATACAATAGGAAACACGTTTTCACATGTGGATAAACAAAAATTTAAAACTTTCACCCACAATAAGCAGTGGATGCTAGTTCAAACAGAAAAGGTAAATCTGAGATCATTAGATTTATTAGTATAAATGCAACTGTTCACAAATTTTAAAGAATAGAAAGGGGTGATGTTAGGAATCATATTGCTCAAGTCAGCCAGTCACCTGTTTTAGAAGGAAATTTCTGCAAATATCTATAACTTATTTTTTTTCCAAACCAGTTTGTTTTCTACTTTGCTAAGGTCATTTTGTTGAGATATCTAACCCTAAAATGGTGGCATTGGGTATGAATGAAAAATGCAATACGCTGCCAGCATTGAAATATGACTGCTTCACAATTAAATTGAAATATTCACAAAAGGTTCTGAAAATGCTTTAACTATATCTTAGAGTAACTAATTTTTGAAAGATTGTGGAAATTGGATTTATTTCAACTTTTATAACTGGAGTGGTTTCACTAGAACAGGTCATTGCACGTTTAAGAATATAGAAGATAGAGCAGAATAGCACAGGAAGAAGCCCTTTGGTCCATCATATCCATGCTGACCATGATGCCATTCTAAATTAGTCCCATCTGCCTGTATATGGATCATAACCTTCTATTTCTTGCCTGTTCATGTATCTAAGCATCTCTTAAAAATTCTTATCGTATCTGTATCGACTATTTCCCTTTAGAGTGTATTTCAGGTACCTACTTCTCTCCCTAAAAAACTTGCCTCGCATATGTCCTTTAAATTTCCCCTCTCACCTTAAATTTATGCCCCCGAGTATTTGACATTTCCACCCTGTGAAAAAGGCTGTGAGTATCCTCTATCCATGCCTCTCATAATTTTATATACCCCTATCAGGTTGCCCCTCAGCCTACTTTACTGTATTACATTGGAATTATTTTTTAAACTAAGTTCTCTAGAAGTCACACAATTGGTAATAACTGCTTGCCTTGCTGTTTTTGAACAGTGACTGACATGGATAGTTGCTGGCTTTATTCGGTTCAGGTGGAGGAAAGCCTGCTAAGAACATGCTGATTTGGGGAAAGCCTGCTAAAGTTAAACTGCTCAGCTGATCTTTCATAGTTTTGAAAACACTCTTGCTGAGCTCAAGGTGAAACCTATTTGTTCTGTTGAAAAAAAAGTGATAGAAGACATAACTTAAGATTGTCCTTCCTGAGCAAACTGTCTGCAAAACTTTAGAAAGAACAGTGCATGAATTGATCACATATGCCAGAACATCAGAACAACAGGCTCTGGAACATTCTAATTGGTGTTCTTATGTCTTCAAGAATAATCCATTAGTTAGAGTGGTCTTTTTACTCAGAAAACTAAATTCTACAGAGTAATCTCTTTATTTTTATCTCTTTTTCTGATGTGCTTGGTCTGTGTGCTTCCATGTGTGTATTTGGAGATATTTGAAGAGATAAGCATTTGTAAGTCTTTATTACTGTCTGTGTATGTTAATCAATTACCACACTGAATATGCTTTATTCTGTTTATTAAGAAACCTGGTTGATAGTCTTGTTGTTAAAACTTGATATTAAATACAAAACATTTAATGCCTGCAAAAACGTATTTTTATTTTACATTTTGACACATGGAGTAGTGTGACTAAGGTGATAGAATACATCTCCAATCCCTGTTGTAACAAGAATAAAATAATATTTTTGCCATTGACAGATCTCTTTTTGATGGAAAAGCAAAAACGAAGCAGAATTTGTGCTGGAGGGAACAGATCACTTTGATAGAAAATTAACAATCAGAACTCACATTTCAAAGTTTACAAAAGAGATGTGTACAACTAACTCACTAAAAAATGTCATTTAAATCTGTGTTATCTCTAGCCACGTAAATGACAAAGCACAGTCCTGTACAGAATCCCTTCAGGGCTTCTGTTTAACTTCCCTTTATGGCATAGTGGAAAATTGGAAGGACAACACATACATTTTCTCACATTATATTTCCACATATTTTACCAGACTATGCCAACTTACTTCTACAACTGTTGCTGCTACCACCATTTCCTCGTGCAAACAATTCATAAGGCTTCTGGCATTAGGCTATTTCAGTTTATGTCATGATTGTGAAGACTGAGTAGAATGTGAACACTCTGAGAAGGATAGAGAAACATTCTATTGCAGAGAATTTTGTAACCAGTCAAATTCTGTGCAGTGCTTCTGTCAATGCAAGGATGCAAGTATACAGTTGGGTGGATAATGTAATATCAGAATATTACTTTTAGCCTGAAGACTGCCAGAAGACAAACAATGTCCATAAATCTTAGGACACAGCATACTACAATTTTTGGATACTCATTTTTCATTGACTTGGAATGGAGAATGTGAGCTGCTCATTTGCTTTCTGCAGTGGCTTGGTATGGCAAGAAACAATGTTTATTTTTAAAGTATCTGTTCCCTTAACCCTTCAGTTGCACCAACAATTTTCAAATTATTCCTTTACGAAGTCATCTTGTTTCATCTCTAAATGGTTTGGCATAATGAGTAAACAGTCAAGTTCCTCCAAACATTAAATTGTGCGATTTTAAAAAAAATGTCTTCATATTACATTTTATGAACTATTTATTATTTCATAATTAGACTGTTTAAGTATTTTATTGAAGTTGAATTTCTGATCTGCTATTGTCATTTACTCAGGGCCTTTATCAAGAAGCTTGGTCAAATCACCAGCTTTAGACAAGAAGCTATTTTAATAGATACTTCAGGATTCCCATGTAATATTGAATTACTAATAGATGGAGCATGTCCTATATGCTCAGCACCCATTCTATAAGGCATTGAGCACCTTTATTTACTTCAATAAAATAAGTATTGGAGACTTCTGAGAAAAATGGTAAGTAACCTTCCTTGAGAGAGTGATCTGGCATTAGAAGGAATCTGAAGGCTCTCTATGTGGCTCCAAAAAAGATCCAGCCTGCTGCATGCCCATCTACACCCTTAAACCCCTCCTTTCCCATTGCTTTCTCCCTCACTCTGACAAATTGCTCCTCCTCCCCTCTACATCCAAATTCTGGCCAAGCTCCTCCATACAGGTTTCTCGCTGCCCCAAAGGGAGAATTGCCACAGGTTCCAGTTCTTAACTGTAGTTTCTTATATAAACTTTTGTTCATTCATGCGATGTGGGTGTTGCCGTGGCTGGGCCCTTGAGAAGGGGGGTAGTCAGCTGCCTTTTTGAACCACGATAGTACTTAAATAGCAGGTGGAGCCATAACCACTGTTAGGGAGGGAGTTCCATGTTTTTGACTTAGTGACAATGAAGGAACTGTGAGAAGTGATTTTGGTTTGAACTTTAAGATGTGCCTGAACCACAGAAAAGACAAAGCTTGTGTTTCCTTTAGAAACCACAGAAAAGACAAAGCTTGTGTTTCCTTTAGAACATTTTAAAAAGACAAAGCTTGTGTTTCCTTTAGAAACCACAGAAAAGACAAAGCTTGTGTTTCCTTTAGAAACCACAGAAAAGACAAAGCTTGTGTTTCCTTTAGAAACCACAGAAAAGACAAAGCTTGTGTTTCCTTTAGAAACCACAGAAAAGACAAAGCTTGTGTTTCCTTTAGAAACCACAGAAAAGACAAAGCTTGTGTTTCCTTTAGAAACCACAGAAAAGACAAAGCTTGTGTTTCCTTTAGAAACCACAGAAAAGACAAAGCTTGTGTTTCCTTTAGAAACCACAGAAAAGACAAAGCTTGTGTTTCCTTTAGAAACCACAGAAAAGACAAAGCTTGTGTTTCCTTTAGAAACCACAGAAAAGACAAAGCTTGTGTTTCCTTTAGAAACCACAGAAAAGACAAAGCTTGTGTTTCCTTTAGAAACCACAGAAAAGACAAAGCTTGTGTTTCCTTTAGAAACCACAGAAAAGACAAAGCTTGTGTTTCCTTTAGAAACCACAGAAAAGACAAAGCTTGTGTTTCCTTTAGAAACCACAGAAAAGACAAAGCTTGTGTTTCCTTTAGAAACCACAGAAAAGGGTCCAGATCCTGTTGTAATCTGAGGTAACCCTCTTCGCTGTCCACTACACCTCCAATTTTCATGTCATCTGCAAACTTACTAACTGTACCTCTTATACTCGCATCCAAATCATTTATGTTACACATGATTTTCCTTTGATGAAACCAAACTGACCTTTCCAGATTACCTCAAGCTTTTCTAAGTGTGTAGCTATAATCTCTTTCATAACCAATTGTAACATCCTCCCCTCAACAGACATCAAGCTAACTTGCCTACAGTTTCCTCATTTCTGCCCCCACTGTTAGTTGTTACATTCTAACTTGATAGACTCTTTTGTTTTTCTCACTACAGATGCTGCCAGACTTACTAAGGTTTTCCAGCTCTTTCTAGTTTTATTTCAGATCTCCAGCACTTGCAGTACCTTACTTTTATTGAAGCAGTGTGGTATGTCCTGACGCCAAACCAATTCACCATCTTCTTCAGCAAGATGGTGCAGCAGGCAATGAGGAGGGAGTTCCCATATACTTCCAGGAGTACGCCATCTGGCCCTTTGAGCCTGTTCTGACATTCAATAAGATCACGGCTGATCTTTTCATGGACTCAGTTCTACTTATCGCCGGCTCACCATAACCCTTAATTCTTTTACTGTTCAAAAATCTATCTTTGCTTTAATAACATTCAACGAGATAGCCTAAACTGCTTCACTGGGTCAGGAATTCTACAGATTCACATGGTGTTCCTATGTACCTGCTGCCCTTGTCCTTATGGGTGATAATGGCCATGGATTTGGAAGGTGCTGTCTAACGAGCCTCAGTAAATTTCTGAGTGCATCTTGGTAGACAACACACACCACTGCTAGTGAACATTGGTGGTGGAGAGGGTGATATTTGTGAATGTGGTGCCAATCAAACCAGTTGCTTTGTTCGGGATAGTATTAAGCGTCATGTCTGTTGTTGGAGTTGTACTCATCTGGGTAGGTGAAGAATATTCCATCACACCCCTGACTTGTGCCTTGTAGAAGATGGACGGACTTTGTGGAGTTAGGAGGTGAGTTATTTGTTGCAGGATTCCAAGCCTTGAACCTGTTCTTGAAGTCACAGTAGTTATATGACAAGCTCAGTTCAGTTTATGGTCACAGGTAACCCCTAGGATGTCAATAGCATAGGATTCAGCAAAGATGAAGCCATCTCTTATATAAATGAACTCCTCAAACTGGCTTGACTTATCAAGGACAGTGAGGAGAAAGTGAGGTCTGCAGATGCTGGAGATCAGAGCTGGAAATGTGTTGCTGGAAAAGCGCAGCAGGTCAGGCAGCATCCAGGGAACAGGAGAATCGACGTTTCGGGCATAAGCCCTTCTTCAGGAATGAGGAAAGTTTGTCCAGCAGGCTAAGATAAAAGGTAGGGAGGAAGGACTTGGGGGAGGGGCGTCGGAAATGTGATAGGTGGAAAGAGGTCAAGGTGAGGGTGAAAGGTCAGACTGGGGTGGGGGCGGAGAGGGCGGGAAGAAGATTGCA
>NC_057728.1:37998089-38018546 GCF_004010195.1 Chiloscyllium plagiosum | reverse complement strand
CCACCTTGTCTCAGTCAAATCCATCGAACTCAGCACCGCCTTCCTAACCTGCAATCTTCTTCCCGACCTCTCCGCCCCCACCCCCGTCTGGCCTATCACCCTCACCTTGACCTCTTTCTACCTATCACATTTCCGACGCCCCTCCCCCAAGTCCCTCCTCCCTACCTTTTATCTTAGCCTGCTGGACAAACTTTCCTCATTCCTGAAGAAGGGCTTATGCCCGAAACGTCGATTCTCCTGTTCCCTAGATGCTGCCTGACCTGCTGCGCTTTTCCAGCAACACATTTCCAGCTCTTATCAAGGACAGTGCCTATCTGAGGTCATTCTAAAGTGAAACTTACTCCCTTTGAGTCTTAATGCTCAGAGAGCTGTCTCACATACCCTAAGCGTTCATTGCAAAATCATAGGCAGCAAGGTTGTGATTTTGCAACATATGCTGTGCTTATGGCATACAGAGTATCTGAATATGTGAGAGAACTCAGAAAATCTATGCTTCTGTGCAATCAGTCAGTCCTGCTCTTACAAAATCTAATTCTGGTCATACAACAGTGCAGTGATCTAAAGTATATGTCAACTCTCTACTGGATGCCAGCACAGCAGTGACAGTTGCCTGCTGGGAGCCTTTCTCACAATCCATCCAACCCGTAGGGAGTGGAAGACAACTAGAATATTCATCAAGAATACTAGACAAATCCTTGAGCATTTGCGTAACTATTTATCAGTGAACTGTATGGTATTTATCATTGGATGATGCCTAGGAGTCAATGATGATTCAGTTTGGCTTGCCAAACTGGTTCAAACTTCATCCTATCAGGATTTGTATAACCTACTGAGTGATTGAATTAAGACTTGTCGGTTAAGAAGAAGTCCAATAAAAGATAATCATGAACATTTATTTACCTGCTATCTGAACTTTAGCTGGCTAAAAACTCGCCTCCCTGGGTCTCAGTGAAACCTGAATGCCTATGTGACACATGTCTATCTCAATCCATTTGGCTGTTACAGCCATATGACTATAACTCTAAAACATTTCTGTGTTGGAATGCACTTTTCAATTTTAAAAGACACGCTCTTACAAAAATCTAGACAACGTCTCTTACAAAGGTGTAGGAAACAATGAAATTAAACTAAGAACTGAGACTGAATATTAATGTCAATGTCATTTATATACATACAAAACTCTGTCTGTCTTTTTGATTGGCCCAAGGATTTTATAAATATCTGACAATCTCAATGAAACTTGTTGGGTTGATTTTATAAACAAAGGGACAATCCACTGTGAGTTGACATCTAACCAATTCTAACTAGAGGGTGGAGGGGCATTTGAATTGCTAGCAAGGGATCCTTTGGTCCTGTCTACAATGTCCTGGCTGACACTAGAACTCAAATATGTGTTAAACAATCTTCATCATACATTCTGTAAAGAAAGTCATGAATTTAAGTCATAAATACCCAAACTGCATATATCATTTGCTGGTATTTCTTCCTTATATTTTTTGTTTCATGTAAAGAGTGTGGCAGAAACCATACATTGTTACTCAGTACAGTGATAGATTTACCATAGAATCTTTTTAGGCTTTGAGCAACAGGGGCTATGGTGAGCTGTGTGGTAGAATGGAGGATGGAGAGATTCGCACAAGGGATCTTGATTTTGAGATGGGCCTCACTGAACCTTTCACCTGATTCTATCATGCATCCCATCACGGTAAGTACTCAATTGTCACATGCCATTGCCTGTTAAACACCTTGTTAACAGCCCAACTCATTGTGGGTTACAATCTTACCAAATTCACCATGTAAACTAACCATTAGGAAAACTCAACATGGAAAACAAAGTGGGTTCTTGATGGATTCAACTTACTGCTTGCTCCAAAAGGCCACCACGTTGGACACAAGGCACCAATATCTAGGGAATGGTCCGTGGGATCTGACCACAAACAACTTAAGTCCATGGACATAGTCATCCAACAAGTTCCAGCCTCTTAGAAACTTCATGGCACATCTCCAAACAACTTCGAAGTGCAGAAGCAGCAATCATTATACTGCTGCAGTAAGGACAGTGTGACTCAAGGACATGCACCCAGCTCATCCAATAACCCAGCAACCTCCTTTTTTTAACCATGACTTTTGGTTTTTTTGGTTAAACAAACTATGCAAAATAGTCATTTCATACCTTAAATATGCCTTCTGCATTCATCATTAGATTTCATTTTGGTTGCTAATAGGTTGACTGATAACATTTTTACTGCTAAAAAGCTTGTATAAGATTTTTGGAGTACATTTTACATTAGTCATATGTCTATTCTCCTCCTGTCTCTTTGAACTTCTTATCTCCTTTCTCACACATCCTCTGCATTTTTAAATTCAAATAAATTCCTCTCTTAATTATCAGATACATGTTTTGCCACAACCCCTCGCCTTTCAATTTTTCTCCCCAGCACCACATATACACACACACACACTCTTCCTCAGTGCTGACCCCCCCACCCCCAAAACCGCCTGCTGTATCAGCTGACTTTCTAGCTCCTTTACCATCTAGGGAAGTCTCACTTTTCTTACTTGTGTTTCCCCTTGCAGAATTTGTTAAAATTTATTTGTTTGAAGGATTTGGGCATTGCAGGCTCGACCAGCATTATTATCCTTCCCTAACTGCCTTGTAGACTGCAGTGAGCTGGCTTCTTGAATCACTACAGTCCTTGTGGTATAGCTACACCCACAAAATTTTGAGGAAGCAAGTTCCAGGATTTTTAATTTTTTTAATTCTCTACTTTTTGTCATTTATAAATGATTTGGATGTGAGCATAAGAGGTACAGTTCGTAAGTTTGCAGATGACACCAAAATTGGAGGTGTAGTGGACAGCGAAGAGGGTTACCTCAGATTACAACAGGATCTGGACCAGATGTGCCAATGGTCTGAGAAGTGGCAGATGGAGTTTAATTCAGATAAATGCGAGGTGCTGCATTTTGGGAAAGCAAATCTTAGTAGGGCTTATACACTTAATGGTAAAGTTCTAGGGAATGTTGCTGAACCAAGAGACCTTGGAGTACAGGTTCATAGCTCCTTGAAAGTGGAGTCGCAGGTAGATAGAACAGTGAATAAGGCGTTTGGTATGCTTTCCTTTATTGGTCAGAGAATTGAGTACAGGAGTTGGGAGGTCATGTTGCGGCTGTACAGGACATTGGTTAGGCCACTGTTGTAATATTGAGTGCAATTCTGGTCTCCTTCCTATCGGAAAGATGTTGTGAAACTTGAAAGGGTTCAGTAAAGATTTACAAGGATGTTGCCAGGGTTGGAGGATCTGAGCTACAGAGAGAGGCTGAACAGACTGGGGCTGTTTTCCCTGGAGCGTCGGAGGCTGAGGGGTGACCTTATAGAGGTTTACAAAATTATGAGGGGCATGGATAGGATAAATAGAGGGCATAGGTTTAGGGTGAGAGGGGAAAGATATAAAAGAGACCTAAGAGGCAACGTTTTCACACAGAGGGTGGTACATGTATGGAATGAGCTGCCAGAGGATGTAGTGGAGGCTAGTACAATTGCAACATTTAAGAGGCATTTAGATGGGTATATGAATAGGAAGGGTTTGGAGGAATAAGGGTCGGGTGCTGGCAGGTGGGACTAGAATGGGTTGGGATATCTGGTCGGCATGGATGGGTTTGGATCGAAGGGTCTGTTTCCATGCTTTACATCTCTATAGTCAAGAATGACTATGACTCTATCTATGACTCTATTTTGTCCCAGCAACAGGGAAGAAACAGTGATATATTTCCAATTCAGGAATACATGGGGTTTAGATGAAAACTCACAGGTGGTAGTGTTTCCATGCACTTCAAGTTGTGTATAGAGAGGATTTTAGCAAAGGCAATGACATTGAATGTCATAAGGAGATGGTTTGATTCTTCTTGTTGGAGGTGATCATTCCCTGGCACTTGTGTAGCACTTGCATGGTCAGCCTAAGCCTGAATGTTGTTCAGGTCTTCCTATGCAAAGTCACAAATGCTGCAGTATCTGAGGAGTCATGAATGAACGTTACGCTACCATCAGTGACGAGCCCCGCCTCTGACATTACAATGAAAGGAAGGTCATGAATGAAGCAACTGAGGAGGGGTGGGCCTAGGAGACTATTCCGAGGAACAACCACAATTATCATTCTTTGTACTAGGTGTGTCTCCAAACAGTGGAGAGATTTTCCCAATACCGATTTGCTTCAGTTTTGCTAGGACTCCCTGATGTCAGACTCAGTCAAATATTTATTGCTGTCAAAGGCAGGCAGCCTCTCACCTTATCTCTAAGGGTCAGCTCCTTTGTCCATGTTTGGTCAAGGCTTCAATGATGTCAGAAACCCGAGCAGAAACCAAGCTGAGCATCAGTGGGCAGGTTATTTCTCAGTAAGTACCACTTGACAGCACTTTTGACAACTTCTTCCATCACTTTACTGATAAGAGATAAGGAAGCAATTATTCAGGTTGGATTTGTCCTGCTTTTTGTGAACAGGCCATATCTAGACTATACTCAGACCAAGCCCTATCACCTATTATTCTTTGTATTTCTGTCTGCCAGAGTTTGACTCGAATCTTTGACTCCAAGATCCCTCCTTAATTTGCTGAAATTTGTCCACCTTTCATTAAGTTTTATTTTCTTTAGGTTATTTCTTATTATTCTGCATAAATAAGCTAAATCTCACAATACTGTGATCACTATTCCTGAGATGTGGTCCAACTCTGACATCTTCCATGTGGCTGATTTAATTCCCTAGAACTGAATTCAGCAAGAGTTCAATTATCACAATCAATCAAGCAAGTTCTTCTGAACAAACTCCAGAAATTCCTTTCCTCCTTGCAAATACAAGTTGACAACAGTCTCACCCATTCCTAGACCAGAGTACAAAACAATCTTACCTGACAAGCTAATTCAGCCTGCTACATTGTTGGCCATGCCATCTTTCAGATCAAATGTTATAGGCAGGGCCCTTCTTGCTCTCTCACATGCATATAATATGCCCCAATGCCTTCTTTTAAAAAGAGCAGGCCAGTTATTCAGAGTAGAGTCATAGAGTCACAGAGCTGTACAGCACAGAAACAGACTCTTTGGTCCAGCTCATCCATGCCGACCAGATATCCCAAATTAATCTAGTCCCATTTGCCAGCTTTTAGCACATATCTCTCTAAATCCTTCCTATTCATATACCCATCCAGATGCTTTTTAAATGTTGTAATTGTACCAGACTCCACCACTTCCTCTGGAAGCTCATTCCATTCACATTCTGCGTAAAAAAGTTGTCCCTTAGGTTCCTTTCAAATCTTTCCCCTCTCATCTTAAACCTATATCCTCTAGATTTGGACTCCACTACCCTGAGGGAAAACTTTGGCTTTTGACCTTATTTATGTCCTTAATGATTTTATAAACTTCTATAAACTTCTGACGCTCCAGGAAAAATGCCCCGAGCCTATTCAGCCTTTCCCTATAGTTCAAATCTTCGAACCCTGGCAACATCTTTGTCAATCTTTTCTGAACCCTTTCAAGTTTCACAACATGCCTCCTACAGCAGAGAGACCAGAATTGAATGCAGTATTTAAAAGTGGCCTAATCAATGTCCTGTACAGCTGCAACATGAATTTTCAACTCCTATACTCAATGCACTGACCAATAAAGGTGAGCAAACCAAAAGCCTTCTTCACTACCCTGTCTACCTGAGACTCTACTTTCAAGGAATTATGAACCTGCACTCCAAGGTCTTTATTTTAGCTAATATTTATCCTTCAATCAATATCACAATAATAGATTAAGTATCATTTGGTTGTTTGAGTGTTTGCTGTTTGCAAGTTAGCTGTGTTCCTTCCTAAAATGTAGTCCTTAAAAATACTGTATTATCTATAAAGGACTTTATAATGATCATGAACAATGCTACATAAATGTACGTCTTTTATTTTTCTTGCCTTCCTTTAATGCAATTACTATCCCAGTTACTATTTGGGGGCAGTAAAACCTCCTATTTGTTTCTATTCTTTAGTGATCATCTCCACATTTAGTAGGATGGCATCTCAATGCCAGTAGACACCGAGGACTAGCAGCTTTCAACTACTGCCAGCCCCACAAGATTAGATGGACACGGCTGAGGTAGGCTGGAGTTCTCAAAAATACTTCAACCTGAAGTCATCTTTGAAGCAATTGATTAAATTCAGAAGCAGTGAAGGCCAAAGCCAAAAGGTGGCAGGAAGACACATCCAATGGAATTGTTTGGACCCCAGGTATGGTTGTTATTCCCCACAGTCTAATTATTTAAGCATGAAGTCGCTGACTATGAGAATTTGTCAACCTGTTGGAAGAAGGTTGTCAAAATGTCATCGCACAGGATGTTGTGGGAGTGGGATGAAGGGAGGGGGTAGTGGTGGGAAAAGTTGCTCAGTGAGCCTAACTATACCCTTTCATGTTGTAATTGGGTGCCACTTCAGTGGAGTTGGCAATTGATCCAATTCCCAGTCAAATCTTGGAAAAGTTTTATAGTGGCAGAAATGCATGAAGGGGCCATCCCACTGTGACTGTCTTCTATTATCCCAACTCTTCCAACTCCAAACCTGTCATCATACGGGTCAGGAAGAATTTAGCTTACACACTGTAAACTTAAAATGTACAACAAAAGTATAAATTATTTCTGTATTATTTCTAACTGTCCTGCTCAGTAAAACTTCCACTATTTTTAAATACCGTACCTTGGCACCTAAACACTTAGCATGAAGAAAATAGAAGTCCTCATTTAATCCATGCCCTCAAGATTGTGGTATTCAGCATTTTTGCCATGCAATACATTAATAAAATCAAAACTGATTCTTCTAATGTGTGCTACCTCAACCAAAAAAATGACAATTGTGATATTACTGGGTTTAAATCATTTTAGTTCCATCAGCACTTTTATATAAAACTCTTCTTTATCATAAGGATAGGTGATAGACTAGTGGTAATATCATGGAGAATGTTAATTCACAGATCCAAGTAATGACCTGGCACCCCAGGTTTGAATCCTATCAAGGCAGATGATGAAATCTGAATTTGAAAACATCTGGAATTAAGAGGCTAATGATGACCATGAATCTGCTGTCAATTATCAGGAAAAACCAGCTGGTTTACTGATACCTTTTAGGGAAGAAAATTGACATCCTGGTCTGAACTGACCTATATGTGACTCCAAACCCACAGTAATGTGATTGCCTCTTAACTGCCCTCTGAGCAATTAGATATGGGCAATAAATGCTGGCCTAGTCAGTGATGCCCTCATCCCATGAATGAATAAAAAAAACTGGTTCCAGGAAATATGGATATACGTGACATTAGTAGTAGCATCTTAATTAACTAATTTCCAAGTATTGGAAACAAATTAAGAAATATTAACAACTCCTCTAGTTGAGGATATTCTAGCTAATTATTGCCATAATTGTTCTTTTGTAACTTAGGCATCCATAAAAAAACTCCCCGAGTTTGATGGGTATTGAGGAGCAAGGAAGAAATGTCATTTTTGTTTTGTTCTTCTTCTTGCAATTCCTCGAGCATTGAAGCTGGTTTTTCTCACCTCTGTACCCTATTTCTGGAGGTGACAGGCCCAATTCACACAAAAACCACCCTCTGCCCATCTTCAGAACAAAAGTTGAAATACAAGGGCCATTTCCTCCTGAATCAGACTTGCAAAGTTCAACATTTTTCCAATTCTACAAGGCTGACTCAGGAACAAAAATCCAGGTCTTCCTCCTATGCTAATCTCTTTAGCATTCACTCTTCCCAGTGCTCCAATACTGACATCTGGACAAACACTTAGGACCCAGATTCTAGAATTCCACATCAACTCCTTTCACCTTCTCTCTACCTTTAAGAGCCTCTTTAAAACCCACCAAGCTTTTGTTCACCCCATTTAAATTTTCATTTTGGCTGGAAATCAAATTGTTTTCTAATTAAACCTCTCGGATGTATTGTGAAACTTTTTTGTACTTTGCAGGAAAAGTATGGATGACTAGGAGTCAAGAGAAAGTGACTTGTCCCTCAGCAAGTATGAAATTCAGTAGATGCGTCATATTTTCCCTTCTCGTATGACAAACCTTCGCTCAGTTAAATTGAAGGTGATAGTTATGAAGTTGCTAAGTGATGTGTGGGATGCCCTTCCTGGCTGAAGTCTTTACTGGAAAGATTTCCATGTTTAGGAAGTCAACACCATTTTAGGAATAACAAATATGCATAAACTCTGTTCCAGTGAAGTGAATGTGAACAGCAATCTCTGCATTTTCACTCCTAGGCTGTTTACAACTCTGCCATTTAAAAACAAATCAAGGTGAGTGACACAGCAGGGAACTTAAATTTTCTTCATGGCATCACTTGGATAGTAATGGTATTAGTTACTAACAAATGTTACCACTGACCAGAAACTGAACTGGACTACCCACATAAATACTGGACTTTAAGAGCAGTTCAGAGGCTTGGATTTTTTTTTTGTGTCAAGTAGCTTGTCTCTTGAATGATCACTACCTGCAAGGCACAAGTCAGGAATGCAATGGAATTGCCTGCAATTGTTTGGATGAGTGCAGCTTCAACAACAGTCAAGGAGCTCAACACTATCCAACTCAAAGCAGTTGGTTTAATTGGTATCCTTTCCACTATAATAAGCATTGTTTTTCAGAGCCAGCTATGTATATCTATAAGCCATACTTATGGCAACTCACAAAGGCTCCTTCAATAGCATTTTCCAGTATGACTATTTTATCTCTTTTAAGAGAAGTATTTTGTTCAGATTTTTGTAGAAGAAAGGTTGAGACAGGAGCTGTAGAGCACCCTGCTCAAAGCCAATAAACCAAACAGCTTGTAAGGTCTTGGGATTTTTTAAGTTGAAACAATAGAAGCAGCCCGAATGGGTGGGGACAAGAACCAGGATCTTTAGTTTTAGCTTTCTGCAGTTGGGATCTTGAAGCTGGTCGTGGAATAAATGTGAAGGTGTCCATTTTGGTAGGAATAACAATAAAAGGACTATTATTTGAATGGTAAAAAATTGCAGCATGCTGCTGTGCAGAGGGACCTGAATGTCCTTGTGCATGAATCATAGAGGGCTGGTCTTCAGGTGCAACAGGTAAATAAAAAGACAAATGCAATTTTGACCTTCATTGCTAAAGGGACTGCATTTAAAAGCAGGGAGAGGTTAACTAGGTTGATTCCGGAGTTGATGGGGTTGGCTTATGGGGATATAATCCCAGACTGAGTCGGCTGGGATTATATTCATTGGCATTTAGATGAATGGGGGTGGGTGTGGATCATATAGAAACATATAAAATCATGAAGGGAATAGATAAGATAGAATTAGAAAGGATGTTTCCATGGCGGGTGAAACTAGGAAAGAGGGCATAGCCTCAAAATTAAGGGGAGCAGATGTGGAACTGAATTGAAAAGGAACTTCTTCACCCAGAGGGTTGTGAATATATGGAATTCCCTCAACAATGAAGTAGTTGAGGCTTCCTCATTAAAGCTAAGATAGATAATTTTTTGAACAGCAAAGGAATTAAGGGTTATGGTGAGAGGCTGGGTAAGTGAAGCTGAGGCCACATAAACATCAACCATGCTCTTATTGAATGGCAGAGCACGCTCGTAGGGCCAGATAGCCCACACCTGCTCCTAGTTCTTATGCTCTTTTGTTGTATTGCTCTCTTATAAATGCTGGGGTGCTCTTCCTGCTGCGAGAATTGCATGTGAGACAATGTATTTTATTGAATTTGTTTTTGCCGTGCATGCGTTTATGGGATGTTACTATATTGGAGAACAGTTAATTTAGTAGTATTTTGTATATATTATTTTGTTAAGTATTTCAATAGAGTTATAGTTAAGCCAATTCTTTTGTTTTTATTTTGCCTGCATTTTAACTGTAAAAATAAAGTGCGTTTTGCTTAAAGACGAGGAGTTTGTCCAATCAAATTGCATCTAGAATACAATGCCTTATAATTGCCTTTAAAATAAGAAAAAGGTCAGGTCTTTGCTATCTCCTTAATATATTTTGAGGGAGCATGGTCTGATCCATAACATCAAACCCGTGCCTTCTCCCATCGAGAAGAACAAATGCAGGAAATGCATGGGAACACCACTTGTCAGTTTCCCTCCAAGCCACACAGTATCTTGAATTGGAACCATATCACAAATCCTCTCCTGTTGTTGTATCAAAATCCTGGAACTCCCACCCTAATGTCACTGTGGATGCCCCTTCATCACTTGTACTGCAGCAGGATAAGAAAGTGGCTCACAACCATCTGCTTAGGAACAATCAGAAGTAGCAATAAACTTTAGCCTAGCTAGCGGCACCCGCATCGCATAAAATAATGCATTTAAAAAATGAATTACTTTGTGAAAGCATTATTGGCAAATACATTTCATATTTTCTATAACTGAGAAGAGTTTATTGAACTTGTCCTAAAAAATGTGTCCTGACATATTCCTATGGAAGGACATAGCATGGATTTCATCATTCCACTTATACAGCTTAATAACTATAGTACCTGACGAATTGTCCATCTTTTTACCTGCAGAACAGTAATATGGTGAGGCTTTTAAATCATTTTCAAATGAATAAATATTTCATATTTTATTACAGGAGCACTGATTTAGGAACTGGTTTAGTTTTAATTATTCTTCAATATTATTTTAATTTGTATTCATTTTTGTAATTCAAATTTAATGCAATGAAATATGATATAGAGTCATGGTTCTGTAATATTGGACCATAATATTGAAGATTAAATTGCATGCTATTTTAAGTTCAAGGAAATTCTATTAAATAGTGATAAAATTATTGAAATCTTAGGGCATCCTTTGTCATTATTCAGGTGCTAATGTTGTTGTGTAGATGATCCAGACAGTTTTCTGTCATTGATAAATACTGGAATGCGAACCTATTTTCCTTTCAGTCATGTCTAAGCTACATGCTGTGTGGCTTAGACACAGGGAATAACACTGATTAGTGATGATATGGCAAGGCCGAATTTGTCCCATAGGAGCACCTTTTAATGCATTGGCCTTTTGTATAAGCACTATTGGCAAATACATTTCACATTTACTGTTGTGGGATCAAACCTGTGGCAGAAAATAGCCTCAATCTTGTGATAAGTAGGAAAGTGCAAATTCCATTCCTTGTGTGCACAGGATCAGTGTCTTTTAGCACTAAAATTAGGTGATTCATTAAAAAATAATGGCATCTAGCTCATCGGATATAAATCTAGATGCAGCTTCTTATCAATGTTTGAAGATCCTGCAGTTTTCTGTTTCTCTCCATATCTCTGTAAACAAACAGTGAGCTTCATTTACATGTTACACATTTGACTATGGGTAGAACTTCCCCATCTCTGAGGTAGTGAGAATGATGGCAATTGAGATGGGATATCATGTTGCAGTTTTACAGGACATTAGTGAGGCCACTTTTGGAATGTTCTATTCAATTCTGGTCTCCAAGCTATAGGAAAGATATTAAACTTGAAAGGGTTCAGAAAGGATTTACAAGGATGTTACGGGAATTGGAGGGCTTGGGTTATAGGGAGAAGCTGAATAGGCTGGGGCTTTTTTCCTGGGAACGTTGAAGGCTGAGGGGTGACCCTATTGAGGTTTATAAAGTCATGAGAGGCATGGACAGAGTGAATAGCCCAGGTCTTTTTCCAAGGTTAGGAGAGTCCAAAACTAGAGGGCAGAGGTTTATGGTGAGAGGGGAAAGATTTAAAAGGGACCTG
Source organism: Chiloscyllium plagiosum (assembly GCF_004010195.1). Taxonomy (NCBI): domain Eukaryota; kingdom Metazoa; phylum Chordata; class Chondrichthyes; order Orectolobiformes; family Hemiscylliidae; genus Chiloscyllium; species Chiloscyllium plagiosum. The sequence continues at coordinate 38,006,810 of NC_057728.1, read as the reverse complement.
AGAGGCAGTTTTTTCACATGGATGGTGCTGTGTGTATGGAAAGAGCTGCCAGAGGAGGTGGTGCAGGCTTTTACAATTACGTCATTGATAACTATGTACCTGTCAGGCAGGGAGGATGTGGTCAAGTGAGGGAGCTGTTGTTTATGAAAGAAGTTGAATCGCTTGTCAAGAGGAAGAAGAAGACATGTTAGGATGAGACGTGAAGGCTCAGTTAGGGCACTTGAGAGTTACAAACTAGCCAGGAAAGACCTAAAAAGAGAGTTAAGAAGAGCCAGGAGGAGTCATGAAAACTCGTTGGCAGATAGGATCAAGGAAAACCCTAAGGCTTTCGATTGGTATATCAGGAATAAAAGATGGACTAGAGTAAGATTAGGGCCAATCAACGACAGGAGTGGGAAGTTATGTGTGGAGTCCGAGGAGATAGGAGAAGTGCTAAATGAACATTTTTCATCGGTATTCACACTGGAAAAGGACAAGTAGTTGAGGAGAATACAGAGATTCAGTCTACTAGACTAGATGGGATTGAGGTTCGCAAGGAGGATGTGTTAGCAATTCTGGAAAATGTGAAAATAAATAAGTCCCCTGGTCAGCACAGATAAGTTGTACCAAAGGGTTTGTTTCCGTGCTGTAAAACTCTGTAACTCTATGACTCTTATGACTCAATGAGTCTATGACTTAAATCAGGCAAGAATCCAAAACACAGATTCTAAACATTGAGAAAACTTCACCTGATTAAGACGTCAGGTCTTGGATGGCAAGTTCAGAATCTTATGATTTCAGGGTGTGAGAATCACACATTCATGTATTTGCATTTCATTAATTCATCACATTAACATCACTCTTCCACTTTTCGTCTCCACATCAAGGAAGTCGACTGGTAAAACAGAGCTGGTATTTGACTCCTGACATAACTTCACGAAGGCCAGTTTCCCATCACCACATCATGGTTTATTTATACATGCATAGTACAAGACACTGATCTAGCTACCTCAGAGCTGGTTCCAAGAGTGACCAGAACCCCTGACACTCCTGTTTACATCTGTCAGCCAGGAATCCCTGATTGGGCCAATTTAACAGCACTAATCAGGGAACTCATATTCTATGTGATCCACGTGGCTGATTTCATTCCAGTCACTACAATCAGCATCTATTGCAGCTCATGGAATGACTGTGTTTCCATTTTGCTCCTCTTTACATTGAATCTGCATAAGGTGCCTCTTTTGTCAGTAGTCGTGCTCTTTCTGGACCCTTCATCCACATAACTTAACATCAGCAAAACACCAGCCTCACAATGTTATTGTGATTGCTCTCAGCCCTATGCTGTCATAACTTTAGGGCTTCAGCATACAGTTTCTTGGTGAGATGTAGCTAGGGCTCACATGCTTCTAGCAGATCAATCAATATTGAGGAACAGGCAACCATGTAGCTCAAGCATGGTTTTACACGTGATTGTGGCCTGCTGTCCCCTTTACGATTAGAGCCGGCAAAGTGGATGTGGATGAAATGGAGGAGTGAGACCAACCCTGAGGAAAAAGTTGAGGCAGAGGATCAGGAGATTGACTAGGAGGGTGATTCATGACAGGAGGATGAATAATGTTTCTGAAAGTCTGAGAGGCCTGAGACAACCTTTAGTTCATCTGCTTTCAGAATGACTGAACTGCGGTCAGACTTCGTTTGATTGGTTGTGTACCTGGCAGGCAGCATTTGCTAAGTGGAAGGACTTTTAATTTCCTCTTCTTTTTTCTCTTGCAGATTAATGTTTTTCATTAATGTTAATATGTAAATGATATATTCAACTGAATCAATGTTAAAATAGTTACATATAACCTGCCTTACACCATGGTTAGGTAATAAACAGCCCTGAGACAGTGCACGTTTCAGGGCATGAAAGTGATGTAGCTCTGAAAGCACCTATAAGAATATGACATGAGTCATGTTTAGTCCATTTTCTCATGTGAGCTAACAGATTATCACAAGTCATGAGGAATCTTTTTTTGACCCTTCATTCATCTATATCCCTTCAGTTCTTCAGAGTGTGCAGAAACTGCTACATTGCTTTGATGTGCTTGAACATCTTCAATAGAAATGTTTTATCTCCTACAGACGGCAATTTATACATTTTTTTCTCTGTAGACACTGCACAGTGAGAGAGAGTAGACATATGAACAGCCCATTGAACATTTCCCAGTCTTGAATGTCACTGCATTCCTTTGAGATCTGATGGAGAAAGGCAGCTGTGATGGCCTGCTCTTCCATGTTTATGTATCTAGTTTTTAGCAATAAACATTAACAGTGTGTACTAGCTTTGAATTCAGCCTTCATATGTCTCAAAGTCCTGGAAGCCCCTAATGGTATTCCTACAAAACTATCCAGTTGCTGAAGACAGCAACAACATGTGAGCTGAAATTAGTTATTTTTAAATATTCTGATATCACAGGCTATTGCATTAATTGGAAAGCATGATTTTAAACATGGTAGAACAATATGGAAGTTTAAGTTCCAGAAAAACATCTCAAAAATAAATGCAGTTATTTTGATATTTTGAGACCATTGTTAATGCATGCTTCTTAACCCAAACTAGACACAATTTTATCATAATCATTATGAGTAGGTTTGATAACTTCATTTTTAATCATTTTCAATTGTCAAAATATATAGGGACAAAATTAAATACACTTATTAGAACAGAATATGAACAAGCAGCTTTAAACAAGGTTATAAGCAAACGGAACATGACCAATCTATTTTTTTTATGATCACAGATCAAGTCTGAAACAATGGTGACATTTTAACAGCGTGATGCAAATTCAACTTTGCTGCTGCTACTTACCAATCCTTATCTAGGGGTAGGTTCTAGGGTCTTGCAACTGCAAGTATTTTTAATCACAACTCATCATCTGAACATTACTTCCAAGAGTTATGAGGAAAGGTCATTGGCCCCGAAACATTAACTCTGATTTCTCTTCACAAATGCTGCCAGACCTGCTGAGCTTTCCCACAACTTTTGTTTTTGTTTCTGATTTACAGCATCTGCAGTACTTTCGGTTTTCATTTACCAGTGATTATTTTGAGTCTGACCGTGTTGCGACAAGTACCCTGCCACATTCCAATATGAAGCAAAAGGTAAAGTCACCATACTCCTGCTGAACCGTAGGGCTGCTCTCTCCTTAGAGAGAGATGACTGGTGTTGGCCTAACCTAGGGTCACCACACCTCAGATGTCAGGAAAGGTTGAAAAGGAGAGATTACCCTTCATGGTAACCTCAGCCAGAGTGGGAACTGAACCCACAGTTGGCATCATTCTTCATTGCCATCCCGCTAACATTATAAGAATCATTTTAATTAGTATAATTTCCTTATTAACTTTATTCTTCTTTGTAGTTCAGAGCTCCAAGTATATCCCTGGCCTAAATTCACCCAGTATTTAGCTGAAAACTAACTTCACATGGGAAAACACCAAAGCAGTCCACATAGATCACATGACTATTTTTGTCTGCATCATAGGTGTTTGGAACAAAGGGAAAGGAAGTCAAACCCTTATCTTTATCTAACTCACCTCCTTCCCACTGGGTTTTCCAACATAGGAGGTGCTGAATCATCAATGCTGAAAAGGCCCAGAGGGAAATGAAATGATCCAATGATTGGTGTAGAGCTTCTCTGGCATACCAAATCCAATTATTATAAACCAAAACGTTAAGTAAATATCTTATATACATCTTTTAAAAAGACCATATAGGATATGGTTTCAATTAAAAGGGCTGATAATTTCACCCTCATCTATATTAAATCTAGTTTACAAACCTCTAAACTTTGATCTGTCTACTCCTTCAAATATAAGTTGATGTGACAGTAGCTATATTATCGTACCCTGCTGAACCCCCTCAGTGATGCTCACAATCACATGATAATTCGTTTGCATGCTGTGAGCTCCATGTTACTGTAAAACACTTCAATTAGGGAAAACCTCAAAATCTGATGGCCTACTTTACTAAGCTTTACTGCGAGAGTTAATGAGCCTCACACTGAAATTTCTATGCTAGGCACAGGAACCAAAGTGAGACAGATTGAAGAATCCTCATAAGGAGTGCAGGGATTATGATTAGTTTGTAATATTGATTGTAATTCAGGTAGCCGGCCAACTTTAGAATCAGCAAATATCATGAGTGTCTCGCACCAATTAAGCATCACCTGCACTGATTAAAGCTCGGAAACTCCTTTAAGAGAAAGATCCATTGTGGCTCAAGCAAGGTGTTAACGATTATGTACCAACAGAATCTGACCAGTGAAACATTGCAGAATAGTATAAAAAAGGAAAGAACAAAAGCTCCATGATTTTGATTGCTTCTCTGGATGTATTAATAGAGGAGATTGAAAGGGGAAGAGATGTCCCAAATCAGCAGCAAGATAGAAGACCCTTCAGACTTATATGCTGAAATCATTTGGACGAGATAATTATGAAGGTCAATTTCAGGAACCAAATTGCAAGAAGTTCAATGACCTCTCTAGAGTGGTGAAAGAAGTGAATACATCTTCAAATACTATTACCTAAGCACTGTACCTATCTGAACCACTGCAGGTTTCACAATACCTCGATCACTTGCCTTCCATTGTCTCTATCATTTAGGATTCACATTTGACTTTGATAAGCTTCATGCATTCTGACACACTTAGCAATTCTGCAAGTCTCTCAATGTCGTTAACAGAGAATGTCAGTGAATCCTCTTAGTCAACAGTATACAACATGTTTCGAGATCATTAAATGTTAACCTCCAGTACCAACTTGGAAGGAATCTGACACATCCAAGTTCAGCCCATTGGTACCATCACAATTCTTGGACTTTCCATTCTCAAGTTGCAGTGATGTCTGCAGCAGGTGGTAGGTTTCAGTGCGGAGGTTACAAGCATTGTTTCACAATGAAATTCCTGAATAAGGAAATGCTGTCTCAACCCAGGAATCGATATTACTTGCTAGCAAGAGCCGATCACCCTTCCTTCCTCATCTAATATTTTATCCTGCTATGCATGACTGCTGCTCATTCTGCAAATCATGCTGCATTCTAAGGGATATCCCTATTTTTGCAGTTAGGTCTTGGAGCAACACGTTTGTGCATGTGCTTTAAAGTCAGCAAATGTTTAATCAGCATCATCATGTCCTTTGGATCTTTGCCGTTTTAAGGTACTATGCTAAACACTAAATGCTTGTCAAATCAAAACATGAGTCAAAAGAATTCAACCAGCAATAGTACATAGTTGACGATCCCTTCAAATTGCTCTTCAAATAGTTCCTCCTACAGCTCTATACTCATTCAACTGTATAAGGTTAGGGTTGGACATTGAGCTCCAAAATGGCACTGCTGATAACAAATCAGTGTTAGCATGATCTGCCTGCTCTGCATACCTCAAACAGCCATTTGCCATGAAATATCTCAGTGAAGGCTGAATTCCCATCACCAAGTCACCCTTCATATGCACATGCATAGTACATGGCACTGACCCAGCTCCAGCAGAGCCAGCTGTCAGATTGAGCAGAACGTGTTTATACCAGTCAGCCAAGGCTCCCTGATTGGACCAGATGAACAGCCCCAAATAGGGAACTCATATTCTATGAGATTCACTTGGCTGGCCTCATTCTCATCATTACATCCCTCCCCCTGTAAGTCCTGGGGCGTAGGCCTGGTCTTTTTCCTGTAGCTTCTCCTGGGGCTTTCTTGCACTGAGTACTATTCCTCTGACACTGAGGCAGACCTTGGCGGGGTGTACCAGACTATAGCCAGCCACTTGTGCCTGGAGCTTCTTGGTCAAACATTATGTTCTTCCTCAGGCAGTAACAGCTTCAGGGCTCTGACATCCACCATGTCCATTTTGTCTGAGAGGTTTCTTCAATGATAGGCAGAGACGGAGAACACATGGGCGATGACAGCATTGTTGGATGTTCTGAGGGGGCTAGGTATGATTTGATTCTGCCCCGTTTATAAGGTTGTAGCTATCATGTGGTCCACATGCTTGTTCAGGACCACCTTCTCTACCTGACCTTAGCACATCATGGAACCATTCATCAATATGCCTCTTATCCATGCAGGGCCCTTGCTTAGAGGAAACTTGTGTCCAGTATTTGTGTTCCTTATGCTGTTTCACTCTCCCCCGAGCCCCATCAGGACTCAGATGCAGAGTCTTCTGCCTATTAACAACTCTTCTGGGGCTGTCCCTGTAGTTGCGTGAGGGATGGTCATATAATCAAACAGGAACCGAGATGGCTTGGTATCGAGTGAAGCTATAGGCTGTTTGTTTAAGCATCCCTTGATTTTGCCAGTCCATCGGATGATGGATGCACGGAGCTGTCCTTACATGCCGAATGCCATTTGACTTTAGGAAATACTCAAATTCCCTGCTGGTAAATGATGGTCTGTTGCCTATGACCAATACTTCCAGGAGTCCATGTATTGCAAAAGACGCTTGCAACTTTTCAATCATCATCCCCATGTTTGATGAGTAAACTCTATGCAGCCCAAACCACTTTGAATGGGCACCAACAATGACTAAAAACATAGAGCCCATGAAAGGACTGGCATAATCGATGTGCCACCAAATCAAGGGCTTACCTGAGCATTCGCATGAATGTTGAGGAGCTGCTGGTGGTCATTTTTGTCCTTGTTGGCACTCTTGGCACTGTCCGATAATGTGGCTACGTCAGTATCCACTCCTGGCTACCAGACATAACTTCTCACCAACGTCTTAATTTTTGAAACCCTGGATGGCCCTGGAGGAGTTACACCAGAATCTGGCTGTGACCTTTACTCAGAACAATCACCTTTGCTTCCCATAATAATTTGGTGTCCTCTGCAGTGACCTGGTCTGCGGGGTCCAGAAACATTTCAGTTCTGGTTGTTTGGCCCTTTTGTTTCCCCCAATTCACCAGGTGTTTTAATTTTGCAAGGATAGGATATTTTTGTGTCCACTGGCTGATATTGTCAGCGGTGACCAGGAGGGTGTCCAGAACAGACTTTTCTAGTGGTCAGTGGGAGGCACCTCAATGCATCTGCATTTGCCACTTGGCCTCCTGGATGATGATCAACTTGTAATTGTATGTACACAAAATAAGAGCCCACCACTGAATTTAACCTGCAGCTATGGGTGGCATGACTCTGTCCTCTTTAAGTAGTCCTGGCAGGGGTTTGTAGTCCATTACTATTACAAATTTGCATCTATAAAGGTATTAGTAGAATTTCCTCAATCAAACGTGACCGCCAAACCTTAATTCCCTATCTGGGTGTATCTTCATTTGATATCATCCAAAGTCAGGGAACATGTGCTGTTGTGTGTTCCTCTCCACTGGGCCAGCAGTGAGTCAATACCACTCCAATACCACACGGGAAGGCATCTCATGTCAGCACCATGTCTCACTTAGGATCATAGTGGATCAACATCACAGACAACGATAGTCATTTCTTCACTTCCCTAAAGGCTACATCTTGGATATGAGACCATTTCCAAGGCTGACACTTTTGCAATAGCAGGTGTAAGGGTGCCAGGATGGAGGCCAGATTATGTAAGAGTTCTCTGTAATAATTGATCAACCCAAAGAAAGACTTAAGATCCAGTACAGATGTGGGAGACGGGACACTTTTGATTGCCCTCACTTTATCTTCCAACAGGTTTTGACAATTAACTCTGTAACCCCAGTAGGTCACTTGGGGTGCCTGGAACACATGTTTTTCCTGTCTAAGGCACACCCCCGCCATGGAGAAACATTTAAGTACTATGTACAAGTTCTTGAAATATCATTATTGGCCTTCCCCATTATTAACACATCCTCCAGCTAAATAGCGACTTATACAGTCAGAGAGTCATAGAAATGCACAGCATGGAAACAGACCCTTCGGTCCAACTTGTCCATGCCGACCAGACATCCCAACCCAACCTAGTCCCACCTGCCAGTACCCAGCCCATATCCCTCCAAACCCTTCCTATTCAGATACCCATACAAATGCCTCTTAAATGTTGCAATTTTACCAGCCTCCACCACTTCCTCTGGCAGCTCATTCCATACCCGTACCACCCTCTGTGTGTAAAAGTTGCCCCTTAGGTCTCTTTTATGTCTTTCCCCTCTCACCCTAAACCTATGCCCTCTAGTTCTGACTCCCTGACACCAGGGAGAAGACTTTGCCTATTTACCCTATCCATGCCCCTCATAGTTTTGTAAACCTCTGTAAGGTCACCCCTTAGCCTCTGACGCTCCAGGGAAAACAGCCCCAGCCTGTTCAGCCTCTCCCTATAGCTCAAATCCTCCAACCCTGGCAACATGCTTGTAAATCTTTTCTGAACCCTTTCAAGTTTCACAACATCTTTCTGATAGGAAGGAGACCAGAATTGCATGCAATATTCCAACAGTGGCCTAACCAATGTCCTGTACAGCCACAACGTGACCTCCCAACTCCTGTATTCAATACTCTGACCAATAAAGGAAAGCATACCTTCTTCACTATCCTATCTACCTGCAACTCCACTTTCAATGAGCTATGAACATGCACTCCAAGGTCTCCTTGTTCAGAAACACTCCCAAGGAGCTTACCACTAAGAGTATAAATCCTGCTAAGATTTGCTTTCCCAAAATGCAGCATCTCAAATTTATCTGAATTAAACTCCGTCTGCCACTTCTCAGCCCATTGGCCCATCTGGTCAAGATCCTGTTGTAATCTGAGGTAACCCTCTTCGCTGTCCACTA
>NC_057728.1:37986905-37998040 GCF_004010195.1 Chiloscyllium plagiosum | reverse complement strand
CTACCTTTGAGCCAGTTCTGTATCCAAATGGCTAGTTCTCCCCGTATTCCATGAGATCTAACCTTGCTAATCAATCTCCCATGGGGAACCTTGTCGAACGCCTTACTGAAGTCCATATAGATCACATCCCCCACTCTGCCCTCATCAATCCTCTTTGTTACTTCTTCAGAAAAGTCAATCAAGTTCGTGAGACATGATTTCCCACGCATAAAGCCATGTTGACTATCCCTAATCAGTCCTTGCCTTTCCAAATACATGTACATCCTGTCCCTCTGGATTCCCTCCAATAACTTGCCCACCACCGACGTCAGGCTCACCAGTGTCTAGTTCCCGGCTTGTCCTTACCACCCTTCTTAAACAGAGCCACCACATTAGCCAACCTCCAGTCTTCCAGCACCTCACCTGTGACTATCGATGATACAAATATCTCAGCAAGAGGCCCATTTCTCTAGTTTCCCACAGAGTTCTAGGGTCCACCTGATCAGGTGCTGGGGATTTATCCACCTTTATGCGTTTCAAGACAACCAGCACTTCCTCCTCTGTAATATGGACATTTTGCAAGATGTCACCATCTATTTCCCTATATCTTCCGTATCCTTTACCACAGTAAATACTGATGCTAAATTCTCGTTTAGTATCTCCCCCATTTTCTACAGCCCCGCACAAAGGCTGCCTTACTGATATTTGAGGGGTTCTATTCTCTCCTTGCCTTACTGATATTTGAGGGGTTCTATTCTCTCCTTAGTTACCCTTTTGTCCTTAACATATTTGTATAAGCCCTTTGGATTCTCCTTAATTCTATTTGCCAAAGCTATCTCATGTCCCCTGTTTGCCCTCCTGATTTCCCTCTTAAGTTTACTCCTACTGCCTTTATACTCTTCTAAGGATTCACTCGAGCTATCCTGTCTATACCTGACATATGCTTCCTTCCTTTTCTTAACTAGTCATCCAGCATTCCCTATACCTACCAGCCTTTCCTTTCACCCGAACAGAAATATACTTTCTCTGGATTCTCATTATTTAATTCCTGAAGGCTTCCCATTTTCCAGTCGTCCCTTTACCTGCAAACCTCTACCCCCAATCAGCTTTTGAAAGTTCTTGCCTAATACCGTCAAAATTGACCTTTCTCCAATGTAGAACTTCAACTTTTATATCTGGTCTATCCTTTTCCATTACTATTTTAAATCTAATAGAATTATGGTCGCTGGCCCCAAAGTGCTCCCCTACTGACACCTCAGTCATCTGCCCTGCCTTTCCCAAGAGTAGGTCAAGTTTTGCACCTTCTCTCAGCAATATACTTTCTCTGGACTCTCGTTATCTAATTTCTGAAGGCTTCCTATTTTCTAGCCATTCCTTTACTTGTGAACACCTGCCCCCGATCAGATTTTGAAAATTCTTGCCTAGTACCATAAAAATTGGACTTATTCCAATTTAGAACTTCAACTTTTAGATCTGGTCTATCTTTTTCCATCACTATTTAAAAACTAATAGAATTATGGTCGCTGGCCACAAAGTGCTCCCCCACTGACACCTCAATCACCTGCCCTGCCTTTCCCAAGAGTAGGTCAAGTTTTGCACCTTCTCTGGTAGGTACATCCACATATTGAATCAGAAAATTGTCTTGTACACACTTAATAAATTCCTCTCCATCTAATCCCTTAACGCTATGGCAGTCCCAGTCTATGTTTGGAAAGTTAAAATCCCCTACCATAACCACCCTATTATTCTTACAGAATTAGGGTAGACCTGATGAAATGTTCACCATTGTCTGCTGAAAAATGGCACAGGCTGATTAGAATTATAATATCGTTTATTGATATGTGTACTTAAGTACAGAAGTGCAGGAACACAATGAAAAGTTTTACAATGTCGCCTCTTATGGCGCCATCTTAGGTACAAGTACCGAAGTACAAAAAAGGAATGAAAAAGAAATGTAGTTGCATTACTCTACAGAAATAAGACACGATTAAAAGGAAAGACATTACAGTCAGATAAACAAATTACACATTTACATGACATTGTAGTTGCTGAATGCAGAGGCTTCCAGACATGCTCTGACCACCTGCGCCAGGTTCCAGTCCAACAACCATCCCTGCTCTGCACCGGGTCTCAACCACTCTATGGAAAGTTTTCTCTGGGACTGTTTTCCCTGGCTGGCCTCAGCTCCAGAACTGCTTCCTCACAGCTCTGGGATTTTCCTCAGGGGCTTGCCAGTTCCTCCATTCCCCTCCAGGTAAGTTGAAATCATTAGCTGAAAAAAAAAGCAACAAGGAGGAAAAATAGAGAGAAAAAGGAAATAGAAAGAAAAAAGAATGGGAGGAGTAGAGGAATTCTAGCTGGAGCTTCTTACTCTGCTGCCATCTTGCACCTATAATAGCCCAAAAGATAGTCTTGCACACTGGTCCAAATCCTTATCGGTATTAATTGTAGCATAAGTCTGGGAATCCTCATCTAAGTGTAGGTACACATGACTCATGTCCAGCTTCATGAAGGATAGATCACCCCACCCTCACCAGTTTTGTGTATAACTTCTCTATGCGAGGAATTGGATATTTATCCAGCTGGGAAAAGCAGTTTACCATTTATCTGAAATCCTCTCAAAGATGAACTTCATCGGGCTTCACAATCAGACTATGTGCCCTAACATCCCTATTAATGGAGCATCCAATGTGACAAATTCCAAAAGTATGTATGCACAAGTGCAAGAGCCATTTTAGTCCCCAAACAACATCCTGCCCATGTCAATAACAAAAGCAACTAGTCGTAATATTTCACCACTTGAGTGAAATAACTCCTCCGATATTTGTGCCCTGTAATTTATTTCCTGCTATTGTATTCAGGTTATTGCTATTTAGACAGTTAATTAAGGTTCAGAAGAAGTGGAAAGTCATATTGGTGAGTAATGTTCATGTGTACACAAGATCAGTGAGTGTGAATAGTTTATTGACGATCCCTGGTTGCTACTTGCATCAGTGGTATAACGTTAAACAAATGTACAAGCATGAAATCTCTATTGGGAACTAGATAGAAAAGAAAAAAAATCACAGATTACCACTGAACAGAAGCAGTAAGAGATCTGTAGAATTATTCAGATGATAGAAGCATATAGAATCAGGTACGAAGAAACACAAGGTGCTGCTGAGGAAGGGAATAGAAAATTAATGAACTAACAACACAGCCAAAGGAATGAGGGAGAGAACAATGGGATGAGAAGGAGATTCATTGATGTGATGTGCGGACATGGTTTTCTGCTGTGGAGACAAAACTAATGAGTCAGTGATTTGCCTGCTAGAGTGGGTGGGTAATTAAGATTGAATACATGGAACAGCACAGCAGTTCAGGCAGCATCCAAGGAGCAGTGAAATCGACGTTTCGGGCAAAAGCCCTTCATCAGGAATGAAGGGCTTTTGCCCGAAACGTCGATTTCGCTGCTCTTTGGATGCTGCCTGAACTGCTGTGCTCTTCCAGCACCACTAATCCAGAATCTGGTTTCCAGCATCTGCAGTCATTGTTTTTACCACATGGAACAGCAACCAAACCTGTTGTCTTTGCACATACCAGAATTAACAACAGTACAGAGCAATCAGCAGTGTTCAGAAGTAGATCCAAGTCTCTGGCTCAGAAACAGAAAGGGAAAACATGTGTTTCCATGCTGTACATCTCTATGACTCTATGACTCTGTATGAAATTCACCTTCCTCACTATTTCATGGCTTTAGTTTCTGAGCTGGATATTGTAGTATGTTGTGTGGTGGAATTGCACAGCTTGCGAAATGGTGATATTTTGCAAGATTTACTATTAACTAGAAAAAGGTAAATGAGCAATGACAAGCTTCCTGCGACTAAGGCAATATCGGGAAACTAGTCACAAACGAACCAAGAAAATTACCTGACCCAATTTTTTCGCTATAGGACCTGGGGCTATGTGTTGGTAGTGGGATGCAGGGATCGGGTGAGCTGTATATTCATATTAAGAAGTGATTGCAAAAGGACCGAAGGTGATATGGAGAGCAAACTTTGTCACATTGAGTTGTATCTGAGATGCGCTGCCTGAAGTGTCTTAAATGAAGATTTAGTAGCAGCTTCCAAAATACAATTGGATACATATTTGAAAGGAAAAACTGAAGGGCTGTGGGGAGACAGTTGAGGAGTTGGATATCTCTTCAAAGAGTCAGCATAGGTGCAGTGAGCTGAATGGAATAAATGGAAAGTGCAGGAGAAATTCAGTCGGTGTTTGTCCTCAGAAGATATTTTTAAAAATCATATGCTAAAAAAACTCATCTATAAAGTTCAGAGGAAATTAGTTATGTATCTGTTAATTCTGAGGATGTACAACTGACTTTGCAGCTGATAAGAATGCATAATCATTGAATAGCAACTCTTCTTCTGACCCTAGACAGCAGTCCACACTCCCTGAGCTGGTGAAAAATTTGAAAAATTTGAAGCTAAAACAAACCAAGGAAAATGATTTTAAAATGATGTTGGGAGCCAGAGTCAAGATAGATTGGACAGTAGGATCAGAATGCAGTAACAATTTGTAACAATGTATTCTGTTTCTCCAAAATTATAGCAGCTAAATGGCAAATCTCATTCCTGTTTTCCCAATCCACTCAGAAAGATAAATAAAAAGTGTATGAAATATTGATATGTGACAAGGTAGAATGCAGACCTATCAAATAACAGCTTGAATGATTGAGGAAAATGTAAGCCAAGCTACATTCAAATTGCAGTCTCAATATTTTCTAGCTGGTAAAAATGGCAACAATTGAGTGAATGCGATCTGACATGGTACATAGAATTGAGACAACAGCTTAATATCTCAAATTTGAAACCACACTTTATGAGAGTCACTATTTACAATCAACAGAAAATTAATATATTATATAGCATTACATTATCTAGAACCTTTCACAACCTCAGAAAAATCTATTGCACTTGACAGCCAATGAAGTGTTTTTGAAGTGTACTTACCATTGTAATGTTGGCAAAGTCAGAACCAATTTGTACAAAAGAAGGTCGTACAAAAAGCAATGCTTTACCTGACTAGGTAATCTTATTTAATGATATATTTTGATCAGTTTTCCATATGTTGGCCCATGTGATATACACCACCAAGCATCAGGCTTATTGAACAGATATTTCAAAGGTTATTAACAGGTAACTATGTACATTAGTATGACAATTCAGACTTCCATATACAGTCTGGGTTAATGGTTATTGCTATTGTGTTATATAAGCGGTTGACTGGATGATGAGCAGACAAGTTGGTTGCTTGCTAATTGAGCAAGGTAAAGACTTCAAGTATCAAAACATTTCATGTTGTGATATCATCAGGCTGTCTTGAAGGTGTAATGTCTTTCTGAGATCTGTGGTATACTCAACTCTTTGTTACCTTTGAAAACTGGACTGGGAAAATCGGAATCTGTCTGAGCGAGAAGGCAGATGGAGCCTCAGTTTCATAGAATCTCTACAGTGCAGAAGGAAGCCATTCACACCACTGAGTCCACACCAACCTAATCTACCTAGTCTGCACATCCCTGAACACAAATGGGCAATTTAGCATGGTCAAGATGTCACAATGCTGCCCCTTTAACAAGGTTATGTTGTCCTTGTTTTTTCTCAAGAGGGATTGTAAAGTCAGAAGTGCTGAAATGACCAACAGACAATCAGAGTCAACCTAAGTCAACAATCAGAGGAGGCCTTTAGTGTTTTTTAAAACAGTTGCAAATAAAAGTGGAGTAGCCAATTCTCTCAGTCCCAGTTTAGTTTAGTTTGGTTTTATTTTAGCAAGGAGTCAGAAAACTGCTGGTCGCAGAGAAGCAGCTACAATGAAAAGAAGTCTTGCCTGAACTTTCTCTCTGAAATCTCTCCTGCCTGTAAGAACCTATGCTTGAATTTACCATTTGCCAAGGGGTGTGATTATGGAATGTTGCGGGAATTGGAATAGCTTACTTAAGTTGCGATTTTGAGTCAGTTGGGTTTTCAAATAGTTAAGTTATTCTAAATTTTGCTTTCTTTTTGTAGTGTGTAAATAAATTCTGTTTTGTTTATAGCTGAGAGGCTGGATCAACTGCATCACTCCTGGAATACACACTCTACATCTGCCTTTAAAAAAATAAAAGTTAGGGTCTGGGCTACCTTCTTAAAATATTTTGAGGGGGTCTGGCCTGGCCCATAACAAAGCCATTTAGCCTGCGCATCTTTGGGTGGAAACCTGAACACCCAGAGAAAACCCATGTAAATATCAGGAGAATGTACACACTCACCTAAGGCTGGAATTGAACCTGGGTCCCTGGCACTGAGAGGCAGTAATGTTAACCACAGAGCCACCATGCTATGTCTCAGAAGTGGTATTTCCAACATAAAGTATTTGTCTAGGTTGCGTGACCAAGTTCAGATGTTCCAAGGGTCTTGAAGCAAAATCTGCATAACTGAGAGTATGACCACAGAGACAAGATTGACATTGTTGCCCTGACAATAGCAGGATATGGGACAGAAGGGCTTGTGTGGCAAAATTTAACAGTTGGGAACATTGGAAATCTGGTAATCGTACTGCCTGTGTGAATTTTCTTGGTCACAGTCAGACAGATTAAGAGGCTGACAGTCTACCTAGGAGGAAACTGAAGCAGAGGACAGCTGAATCAGAAATGACTGGGTGTATCAGGAGTAGGCCTGTTGGCCCAAAGATATTGAGATGATAGGCATATGTCTGATATGGGGGAGACTGGACTTTCAGCAGTAAGACATCAAGGGTATGGGACCAACTGGCCTGATCGAATAAATAGTTTTATGGATAGGCTTGGGATGGGGGCTGCAGATGGAGTATTCCTGTTCATACAAAGCCAAACAATGCTGGAAAAACACATGCTCCTTTCATCCTACCATTCTCCCCAGGCTCCATGCTGCTTGTAAAACCTAGTCCCCCAGTGCACAACCGAGATTAAATTTGAGGCAAGCAGCTCATTAAATGTTTTAAGGATTGATCCACCTCTGGATAGCAGGTTAGACCCTGCTTGCACCAAACTCCTCCATTATTATCGAAAGTAGGTGTGTTGGAGGCTTGTTGGAGTCAGGTTGGACATTTTAAAAAATGTTTAATTCCCTGACCACTTGCTTCACCTTCCTCTGATAGACTGCTTTCAGTGTGCTTTGATGATTTCATTTGGAAATTGTTTCTGTGGCTTTAAAATTTGGCTATTAAATGTGTGTTATCTGACTCGATGAAAATATACATGCTTAATGGATTTTGGCAGCAATTACCCCAGTGTATTTGAAATGCATTTGAATAATTATTTCAGAAAGTTGCAAAGGCTTTTTTTTATCTTCCATATTTCATCATTATTTAGTAACTCTGTGATTTACTGGAGTTTGGATTGAATATGGAATGATAAACCAGAATTAGGATTTGTTCTTGATATGTCAGCATGGCAAGTCTTATTAAAATGCTGTCAGCCCGCATATTCCACAATTGAATTTAGTTCAGGTCTCGATGTCTACAACATAAGGACAGCGAATGTAATGAACCATTATCATAAGCATTATTGGTTCCTTGTGATGTGTCAATCCAAGGGCGTTATTAGCATGCAAAAATGGTTGCTAAGGTACTAGTTATGACACTGCATCTTGACAGAAGAGAAACAACCATGTCGCATTGCTTGAGTGTATTAAAACCAGCAGCAGCTGACCTATAAATAAATGTGAGGTTAACTTTTGAAACGTGTGAGTGACAAACTATGTGTGTAGTGTTATTAAAAATTATGAACAAACTGATGACCAGGCTTCTGTGTAATGTGCGTCGTCTGGAACATTTTCTATACAACTCTCAGAAAATTGATGCTGCCACTGGAGCAGGTGAAAGGCGCTGAGGCAAGAATCAGAGCAATGCTAAACAACTGAGAAAAAAGATCATCTTAAATGAGAAGAATTCAAATATAGCTGATGTGAAGAGTGAAACGACATCAAACAGCCCACGCATAGACCTTTCTTTCTTTCACTGTCTTATCAGAATATTGCACCTGTCAGCCAGTTATGGTGATTTTTTTTTATTCCTGACATTGTGTTTGAAATATGTACTGCGGTTTGCAATTAAATGTATGGCATTGGGCATCTCTTTCTCTACACAACAGTTGATGATAGTTTTTTAACAGATTATTTGCTTCATTATTACGTGTTAGAGAATTTATGGCTCAGACAAACCTATGCGTCAATAGCAACCTTATTCAAAACAAGAATTAACTCAGAATCTTTGCCTTGTCTGTGAATGACGCCATGAACAAAACAAAGGGAGAATCATAATTTTTTGATCCAACTGTTTCTAAAATCATGAAAAATTTTGCTTTCACTATTCTACCTGGATATTCATTTCATTTGCTGATCACTTAAATAAGGAACATCTTGAGAACACTCAAATTTGTTTTTCGTTAGGTTACATCTGTGCCACTTTGACATGCATGAGGTATCAACTAGGGTTCACTTTTAAAGTTATTTTTGCAGTCTTACACATCTCATCAAAGTTGCCTCTTAGTCACCCTGTTGCAGAGTTGAAATGCTAAATTTCAAGATTCAATCTCAAAGCTATTCTTGAATGTCCTCCTTGTGTTTGATTATTCTAGCAATCTTTCAGTCATGGATGAGATTAAAAACTTTTAAGAATAATTTATTTGCAAATAAACTGTCACATGAATATTATTGAATACAATAAATATTTACTGCTTCAAGTCTGATCTCCATTCAGTTAGATGTCTGAACTGGACCTCAATTCTATCTATCCAACTTTGCTACATATGCCTGATACCTTTACCTAACAACAATCTACCTTAACCCCGAAATAGACTGAAATTACTTAATTGACCCAGCATCAAAAATCTTCTGGGGAAGTAACTTCCATAGAAATGACCTGTACAAGGAGGACAGATTGCACCAAAATTGGAAGGGGACTAATATGCTGGCAGGGAGATTTGCTAGAGCTGCTCAGGGGGATTTAAACAAGTATGGTGGGGAGGGGAGGGGGAGGTGGGACCCAGGGAGATAGTGAGGAAAGAGTTCAATCTGAGACTGGTACAGTTGAGAACAGAAGCGACTCAAACAGTCAGGGCAGGCAGGGACAAGGTAGGACTAATAAATTGAACTGCATTTATTTCAATGCAAGGAGCCAAATAGGGAAGGCAGATGAACTCAGGGCATGGTTAAGAACATGGGACTGGGATATCATAGCAACTACAGAAACATGACTCAGGCATGGGCAAAATTGGCAGCTTAATGTTCCAGGATACACATGCTACAGGAAGGATAGAAAGGGAGGCAAAAGAGAAGGGGGAGTGGCGTTTTTGATAAGGGATAGCATTACAGCTGTGCTGAGGGAGGATACTCCTGGAAATACATCCAGGGAAGTTATTTGGGTGGAACTGAGAAATAAGAAAGGGATGATCACCTTATTCGGATTGTATTATAGAGCCCCTAATAGTCAGAGGGAAATTGAGATACAAATTTGTAAGGAGATCTCAGCTATCTGTAAGAATAATAGGGTGGTTATGGTAGGGGATTTTAACTTTCCAAACATAGACTGGGACTGCCATAGTATTAAGGATTTAGATGGAGAGGAATTTGTTAAGTGTGCACAAGAAAATTTTCTGATTCAATATGTGGATGTACCTACTCGGGAAGGTGCAAAACTTGACCTACTCTTGGGAAATAAAGCAGGGAAGGTGACTGAGGTATCAGTGGGGGAGCACTTTGGGGCCAGCGACCATAATTCTATTAGTTTTAAAATAGTGATGGAAAAGAATAAACCAGATCTAAAAGTTGAAGTTCTAAATTGGAGAAAGGCCAATTTTGATGGAATTAGGCAAGAACTTTTCTTTATGCAGAGAGCTGTGGGAGCATGGAATGCGTTGCCAGCAGCAGTTGTGGAAGCGAGATCATTGGGGATATTTAAGAGACTGTTGGACATGCATGTGGTCACAGAAATTTGAGGGTTCGTATATTACGTTTACCTTACATGAGGATCAATGGTCGGCACAACATCGTGGGCTGAAGGGCCTGTTCTGTGCTGTACTGTTCTATGTTCTATGTTCTATGTTCTAACTTTCAAAAGCTGTTTTGGGGCAGATGATTGCAGGTACTGATACGGCTGGAAAATGGGAAGCCTTCAGAAATGAGATAACAAGAGTCCAGAGAAAGTATATTCCAGTTAGGGTGAAAGGAAAGGCTGGTAGGCATAGGGAACACTGGATGACTAAAGAAATTGAGGGTTTGGTTAAGAAAAAGAAGGAAGCATATGTCAGGTATAGACAAGATAGATCGAGTGAATCCGTAGAAGAGTATAAAGGCAGTAGGAGTATACTTAAGATGGAAATCAGGAAGGCAAAAAGGGGACATGAAATAGCTTTGGCAAACAGAATTAAGGAGAATCCAAAGGGTTTTTACAAATACATTAAGGACAAAAGGCTAACTAGGGAAAAAATAGGGCCCCTCAAAGATCAGCAAGGCAGCCTTTGTGTGAAGCTGCAGAAAATGGGGGAGATACTAAATGAGAATTTTGCATCAGTATTTACTGTGGAAAAGGATATGGAAGATACAGAATGTAGAGAAGTAGATGGTGACATCTTGAAAAATGCCCATATTACACAGGAGGAAGTGCTGGATTCTTGAAACGCATAAAGGTGGATAAGAACACAGAACTCTGTGGGAAGCTAGAGAAGTGATTGCTGGGCCTATTGCTGAGATATTTGGAGGCTGGCTAACATGGTGCCACTGTTTAAGAAGGGTGTTAAGGACAAGCCAGGGAACTATAGACCAGTGAGCCTGACGTTGGTGGTGGACATGTTGTTGGAGGGAATCCAGAGGGACAGGATGTACATGTATTTGGAAAGGCAAGGACTGATTAGGGACAGTCAACATGGCTTTGTGCGTGAGAAATCATGTCTCACAAACTTGATTGAGTTTTTTGAAGAAGTAACAAAGAGGATTGATGAGAGCAGAGCAGTAGACATGACCTATATGAACTTCAGTAAGGCATTCGACAAGGTTCCCCATTGGAGACTGATTAGCAAGGTTAGATCTCATGGAATACAGGGAGAACTAGCCATTTGGATACAGAACTGGCTCAAAGGTAGAAGACAGAGGGTGGTGGTGGAG
>NC_057728.1:37978098-37986733 GCF_004010195.1 Chiloscyllium plagiosum | reverse complement strand
GCTTTCCTTTATTGGTCTGAGTATTGAGTACAAGAGTTGGGAAGTCATGTTGCAGCTGTACAGGACATTGGTTAGGCCACTGTTGGAATATTGCATGCAATTCTGGTCTCCTTCCTATCGGAAAGATGTTGTAAAACTTGAAAGGGTTCAGAAAAGATTTACAAGGATGTTGCCAGGGTTGGAGGAGTTGAGCTATAAAGAGCGGCTGAACAGGCTGGGGCTGTTTTCCCTGGAGGGTCGGAGGCTGAGGGGTGACCTTATAGAGGTGTACAAAATTATGAGGGGCATGGATAGGATAAATAGACAAAGTCTTTTCCCTGGAGTCATGGAATCCAGAACTAGAGGGCATAGGTTTAGAGTGAAAGGGGAAAGATATAAAAGACACCTAAGGGGCAACGTTTTCACACAGAGGGTAGTACGTGTAAGGAATGAACTGCCAGAGGAAGTGGTGGAAGCTGGTACAATTGCAACATTTAAAAGGCATTTGGATGGGTGTATGAATAAGAAGGGTTTGGAGGGATATGGGCCGGGTGCTGGCAGGTGGGACTAGATTGTATTGGGATATCTGGTTGGCCTGGATGGGTTGGACTGAAGGGTCTGTTTCCATGCTGTATGACTCTATGACTCTATGACTCTACTACTCTGAGTGAAAAGGTGATTTCTATCATGTTCTTTAATATCCAGGCTTTACACTTAACACAGTGAAGACTGAATTTATGTTATTTCAAGGCCATTTCTCAGATCCTCTATGGTCCCCTAATACTCCATAGTAGAGAAGCAGCTGAAAGTGTACCACTTTAGGTAAAGACAAACAATTAGTCCTTTACTGACACCTGAAGTAAACATTAGGCAGTGTGTGTATATGCAAACATTGTGATATGATAAATAAATGATCTTTTGTGGAGCCATCCAGTGATCTCAAGGACAATGACCTTGTACATGACAAAAAATTCAGAAGTTTTTAAATCTGTGTAAGGCATCATTGAATCTATTGGATTTTGCATTTGATAGCCTTGTTTGGATGTTTTGATTTGTTATTGTCATATGTACCGAGATACAGTGAAAAGTATTATTTTGCATGCTAACCAAATAAATTATACTTTACATAAGTAATAAAGCATATTCATGGAGATGTACAGCAGAGAAACAGACCCTTCGGTCCAACCTGTCCATGCCGACCAGATATCCCAACCCAATCTAGTCCCACCTGACAGCATCCGGCCCATATCCTTCCAAACCCTTCCTATTCATATACGCATCCAATTGCCTCTTAAATATTGCAATTGTACCAGCCTCCACCACTTCCTCTGGCAGCTCATAGAATGCAGTATATAGTGTTACAGCTACAGGGAAGGTGCAGGGAGACATCAACTCTAATATATGAGAGGTCCATTTATAAGTCTGATAACAGCAGGAAAGAAGCCATTCTTAACTCTATTGGTACATGATTTCAAACTTTTGTATCTTCTGCCCAAGGAAGAAGATGGAAGAGAGTATAAATGGGTTGGAGGGGTCTTTGATTAGAATATAATAGAATATTTAATATCCTTTTATTGTCATGTGTACTCCATTGGAGGAGTACAGTGAAAAGGTGTCTGACATTTTATGACGACATCTTAGATGCAAGTACTTAGGTACAATTCTTGGATACAGCAGAGGAATAAAAGTAGTTGCATTACAAGAGAGTTGAAAAATGAGCTAAAAATAGGATATCATTAAAGGGTTGACATGATATTAAGATAGGAAATTTAAAATAGAAATTACAGTGTAGCAGCTCAGAGGGCCTCCACATGTGGTCTGATCACCTGTACCAGACCCCAGTCCAACAGCCATCCTCACTCCACCCCAAGCCCCAGACTGCACCATACCGTCACTCAGCCTCTCCAAGGTAAGTGTCAGGATTGCCTGCCCCACGCCTGTCTCCGTCTGGAACTCGCTGCCTGCACAATACTCAGGGACTGCTTCCTCATGCTATTAAGGGGCTGCCTCCCCCGCTCTGTGCTGCTCCAAGGCAGCTTCCCACGCCCCCCCTCCCCCATGCTGTTCTGGGGCTACCTTCCCCCACGCTGCTCCGGGGGATGTGGCTCACATTGTACCAGGGCTCATAGCCCACATGCTGTACTGGGGCTCGCTGCTCTGGGGACTTGCTGCTGGCACCTACCGTTGCTCAAGAGCTGAGGGGAGAGAAGAAGGAAAAAAAGAGAGGAAAAGGAAATAAAAAAGAACGACCCAGCTCCCAAATTGGATATTTTGATCTTGATTATGTTGGCTGCTTTCCCATGGCAGCCAGAGGCATTGATGGAGTCAGTGGAAGGAAGGTTGTTTTATGTGATGGACTGGGCTGTGCTCACAACTCTCTGTAATTTCTTGCAGTCTTGGGCAGAGCAGTTGCCGCACCACACTGTGATACGTCCAGATAGATACTTTCTATGTTGCATCTATAAAAATTTGTAAGACCTATTGTGGACATGCTGAATTTCCTTAGCCTTCTGAGGAACTACAGGAATTGGTCTGCTTTCTGGAAAATGGCGTTGATGTGGATGGAGTAGGATTCACCATTAGTGATATTTGCTCCAAGGAACTTTATGTTCTTGACCACCTCCACCTCAGCAACATTGATACAAGCATGAGCATGTCCTCCACTCCACTTCCTGAAGTTGATCACCAGCTCCTTCATTTCACTGACATTGAAGGAGAGATTGTTGTACTTACACCATGTCACTAAACTCCAGCTCTTTCCTGAACCCTGTCTCATTGTTTGAGATAATGATATATGGCTACTTATTATAAGGACAATGAACTCAGTATTTGCAGTTTTAAATTCCTTAATATTCAAATGTGTATGATGTTACCATATATCGAGTTAAACCACCAAACTCATGTACACAGGGATTCACTTATAATCACAATGTATAATGGTAAAATACAGAAACAAAAAAAGTGTTTTAATGTATAAATGGTGTTTTTGCAATACTTTGAATGCATAACATAAAATTAAAATGACACTTTCTTAGTCTGGTCTTTTTCTTATGTTCTTACACCATCATCTACAAATTGCAAAGTGTAAACAAATTACTATAAATTTACTTCAGATTACAACTTGCCTTCATTTTACTTCTAAGAATCAGCCAAATAGAATTAACAAAGCATCAGCTATTTTTACCAACAATTACGCTCCAGAAATGGAATTGGCAATTATTATTTAGGGTGAGTAATGAAAATGAAAATTGCCTCAGTCACATTCTACTTATCATTTATCACATTATTTCCATAAATTCAAGCAATCAGTCAGATTTGTTACTTGTGTATTATCATTGTAGTAGTATAAGGAGCTTGAATTAGCTTTCTTTTTTTATCTCTTTTTCAAAACAATTCTCTTGCAATAATGTGTGGAACAATGACATACTTTTTGAATTGTCATTGAGGTGTTGGGGGATGCAACAAATATAATCAAAGCTGTGAATGCTGCAGAATTCCAATGTCTCCTGTTATGGAATGGTGCAAACTGTATGGCACATGATTTGGTAAGAGTTCTGTTTCCTTAAAATACTGAATGAGATTACCATGGACTTGTTTACTAATAATTGTCTTATTGATTTATTTGCTGATATGCTGTAAAGCTCTGTCGTTGATAATGCTGTAATCTGCATAATTTTTAACAGTAAGTACAGTCGTTAGAAAAATGCAGCAGTTTAAATATGTGAGCAGCATATCTGAACAGGCCACATTGTCAAAGCAGGATACGGTCTTAAAGGGATAAATTTGTAACTGAAACTTGTCAGCCAAATACTTTTATTTGTAAAAGATCACAAGACTAAGTGTACAAATGCTGATTCTTGGTTCAGCTGAAAAGAACAGTTATATAAACAAAAATCTCGATAAAATGTTGAATAGGAACTGGAAAGGTCCATGTAAAATTGAGCTTATGATGTTGACTAAGCTGGAAACCAAAGTTCAAGCTAATGTGATCAGATATCATTTGACTTACTGGGCTGAATTTTAGTTCTCATGTCCCAGTCTTAATGCTGGGCTAAATTCCAGATTGAAATATGGAAACTTTGAATTCAGATCGCAAAAGAAGATTTTCAGGGTGCTGCATGTGGAAGCTCTATCCAGTTAAAAATGGTGGTTGAAAGGAACGGGAGAGGGAAGGCCTACAGTCAGGAGGTCAATGAGTTTGCATGATGCTCTTGAAGGTTGATAGCTCCACTGGGAGAGATAGGCACCCTCTAAAGTCATGTTAATGATATAAAATATACTGCGGCCTAATTACATCTTCACAAATGAGAGAGAGTCCAATTACATGATGGTCTGCAGTTATGTCGATAATGTTTGTCGATCAGGAGATCCACATTGGCTTACCTTTGGTAGACATCCACTTCCTGAGCCAACCTCTCAGCCTGTCATTAGAAAGCCATAACTATTCCATCCACAGTCTCCAACCATGTCAGGAGAGCATGCATTAGTAGGCAAGTAGCTACTGCTTCATTTGTTCTTCCTCAAGTTCTTAGCATCACGGATAGTATTGTTACCACTTGTTGTGACTGGATCCATTAATCACGGTTCCGACAAAACTGGGTATCGAATGTCAGAAACAGGACATGTCCTTATGTAAGCAGTCAGCATTCTCATCAGACAAAAATAGAAGTTTAACATAGTCCTCCATACAGTGAGACATGCAGCACTCTGACAAGAAGGGCTAAGGAATGCCTCTGCATGGACTTTTGACATAGGGCACCTTATTCAAATCTATACAGCATAAGCCGTGCTGCACAAGTACATTAGAAGATTGAGAGTGCTGGTTACTTGAGTGTTGTAAGACTACTAATACCTTGTTCCACTTCCTCCACCCACATAATCCAAAAAAGGCAGTATTATATATAAGAACTTGTTGCTGGGTACTTACTGTTCAAGGTGAGTGGGAATCAGCTCTATGTCCTTGTACAGCCTGTGAGACTTTGGGTTATCTTGGTGAATTGTGACCAGCAGGTGATAGTCTCAATATCGTTAGTGATTACTTCTGCTTCACAGAGTAACTATGATCAATCTGTAATGAATAATAAAATGGTCAACTTTGGATCCAAAACATTTGGAAATTGCATGCATTTTATATTCAGGGTGTTGTGATTGCAGATGCCCTTAACAGTGGAGGCAGTGGTGTAGTGGTAATGTCACTGACCAATCCAGAGTATCAGGCCAATGATCTAGAGGCTTGGGTTCAAATCCACCATTAATTCTGGAATAAAATTAAGATATAATGTCAGTTGTTGTAAAAGCCCTTTTGCTTCACTAATGTCTTTTAGGGAAAGAAATCTGCCATCTTTACCTAGTCTGGCCTACAAGTAACTTCAGACTCTTAGCTGCCCTAAGGGCACTTAGGGATGGTAATAAATGTGGCCTAGCCAGTGACCAACAACTTTGAGCTAATAAAAAAAGACTGCATCGTGCAAGTGCTTGATTAATGTAATTGTCACACACAATTATGGCCTGTATGTTCAGACAGAGGTAAAACCTTTTTACTCCACCTACATGCATCTTTCTTACACTCCTTGTCAATCCGATCAGTACTGAGCATCCACATGTTCGTACCCAACTCTTTAATTTAAGTCTTCACCTCCCAACATTACCTTCCAAGTCTATAGTTTAGCCTACAGCCAACCATCATGCTGAACTGTGCCCTCATCAAAGCCAGGCTGTTGATGACACCCATCCTGCAGTAACCCTTGTCCTTCAATGCATGATCAACCTCCACTCTTATGCATTGAATTACCTCCTTTCCCCCTTTGCTGTCCATACACAAATGTTCAATGTTGAGTGAGAATTGAACTAAGATCGCTGAGGTACTGTGAAATTAGAATTTAAAAACATAAGAGCAGGAGAAGGCAGAGCTAGATGGTGTGGACAGCAGATAGAGTGGATACCAGGGATGAAGTTAGATGCCAAAGAGTTGAAAAATACAGAAAGTCAAGAGCTCATTGGAATAGGTAGAGCATACTGAGAGGTTAGAGGGAAATTAAAAGTATTATTAAGAGTGTATTTTGGGATTAGCAGAGAAGAATCATAGTTTGCTATAGCACACAGGAAGCTGTTAGATTGTGTAGTGTGTAGGGTGGATCTAATCAAAGCAGAGGTTTGGGGTTTAAGGAAAATGGAAAGGTTAGAAGAAATAATCATTAGGGGTGATGAAGGGGTGGAGGAGGGACACAGAAAGGGATAGAATTAATTTGTACATTTGGGGGAATTCACAACGGCCAAATGGCATTACTGGGTGGGGACTTGAATACTGAAGATTTTATAAAAAGCTTTACAACAGGAGTAAGACAACTGCTTGTTAGTTAGTATAGGCAGGCACATTTTAGCAGGCATGAATCTTAACAACCTTAAATCGATTTATGTTAATTCTGGAAGAATGAAATGTAAATAATGTATACACAGGAACATAATTACAGGAACATAAAGGCAGATGGCTTTCTCTACATATGCGAACAGCTGGGACTCAGCCAGGCAGACCTGGACAGAGTTTGAGGCAGAGTTCTGCTTAGCCAGCCTAAGACAGATTCTCACTCTGAGGTTATTTGAATAAACGTGCAGTAATTCTGCATACCTGAGTCCTCCTATACTTTGTGTCAGAGATTAAACATAACACTTTTATCAATATGTTATAAATAAACACACAGATAACAAAAACAAGGAGTAGAGTGATTATCCACAATATAATGTGGCCTCTGCACAGATGCAACTAGTAATATTACCTGGCCGTGACTTGAGATAATGTCATCATCAGCACATGCTTCACTATCAAGGAGTCTAGGTGGGTGAGGGAGAGGCTAGGGGTTAACCATTGAGAGGTGGGGTAGTTGGGGAGAAGCCTGTACCAAAAGCAGGAAAGAGAAATGAACAGGTAATAGAGGAGAGGGTAATGGTGTAGGAGGCCTGAACTGGGAGCGAAAGTTGGAGTCTTCACTGGTTCTGGGGGTTTGTGGGAGTGAGGAGGGCTATACTGGGAATGGGAGTTGGGATGGGAAGGCCTACAGCAAGACCAGCCTTCTTTTTGCCTAAAGGACAAGGGAAGGCTAGGAAAGGCTTAGGAGAACACAGAGCTGGAGGGAGAGTGGAGGGCTACTGAATATTTAGCAGAACAACGACCAAAAAGATTAAAAATTTTAAAAGATTATAAGAAAAAAATTACTGAACAAGATGATTCAGGGGATCAGCAAGGAAAATTGGTGGGAATATGCACCGACTTCTAGGTGTGTCTTTGGAGAATTTACTCATAAATATGAA
This sequence comes from Chiloscyllium plagiosum, assembly GCF_004010195.1. Lineage (NCBI taxonomy): Eukaryota > Metazoa > Chordata > Chondrichthyes > Orectolobiformes > Hemiscylliidae > Chiloscyllium > Chiloscyllium plagiosum. The sequence goes on along the minus strand of NC_057728.1, from coordinate 37,979,449 downwards.
AGAAGGAACTAACAAAGATCAATTCTAAAGTACCATTTTTTTTCATGATTAAGTATGCAAGGGAGAGGTGTGTCAGCACCTATTGGAGCTAGCAGTTATGATTGATAGGCAGCACAGACAGGCTCTAAGGCCCCAGTTCAAGAAGGTATCAGAAAGAAAAATCAATTTAAAAGTTACTGTGAAGCAAAATTTAAACTCTCTCCCGTTACGTGAATAGTGAAGTAGCAAATTGTAAAACAAAAATCTGTGGATCCCTGAAACCTAAAATAACAACAGAATATGCTGCAGGGAAACTCAATAGGTTATACTGCATATTAGAGAGAGAGGGAGAGAGAGAGAAACAACTAACCTCTTGAGACTGTGGCTTTTTGTCAGGGCTGTGAAAAATTCAAAATGTGATCCGTATTGAGCAGAGGATGGGTGGGACAAAAGATAAAAGGACGGGGTTTGTAGACAGGTGACATTTAATAATGAAAAGGTAGTCCTTCAGGACCAACGAAAATTGAGATGATACAAGGAAAATAATAAAGAAACAAAAATTGTACCCTAAGCAGTTGCTAATTGAAAGAAAAGAATCTGAAGCAAGAATAGGAAGGGAAAAAGTTTGGGAAAGAGGATTTGCAATCTGCAAGTGCTGAATTCAATGCTGAGTTCAGAAGATAGTAGTGATTCATTGAAAGATGAGGTGTTGTTCTTGAAAATTGCATTGAGACTCACCCAAACAATGCAGCAGGTCAAAAGCAGAAATATAAATGTGAGACCTTGGAAGAGAATTAAAATGATAGGGTACTTGAAGCTCGGGGACAAGCTGGTGGACAGAATACAGACATTCTGTGAAGTAGTCACCCAGTCTGTGTTTGATTTCTGCAAAGATCAGACCACATTATGAACAGTGAATACAGGTTGTCTAGAGTGAAAGACGTACAAATAAATCTGGAAAGCATGCTCATGGGCCTTGGATGGTGAGGCAAAAGGACGATGAAGGGCTGAGATTATATCTCATAAGATTTGACTATAAGGCTATAGTTAAAGACTTCATTTAATGATGGAGTAGGACCTGTAGCCATGACTGAGACTGGGATTGTCAATAGGATAAAATCCACAGCCTCCAACCTCATAGTCCCACAACCCCGCACCACCCGTTTCTACCTCCTGCCCAAAATCCACAAACCTGACTGCCCCGGCCGACCCATTGTCTCAGCCTGCTCCTGCCCAACCGAACTCATCTCGGCATACCTCGACACGGTCCTGTCCCCATTAGTCCAAGAACTCCACACCTACGTTCGTGACACCACCCACGCCCTCCACCTCCGCCAGGATTTCCGCTTCCCCGGTCCCCAACACCTCATCT
>NC_057728.1:37958434-37977039 GCF_004010195.1 Chiloscyllium plagiosum | reverse complement strand
ACTCAGATTTCTCCAGTTTCCTCATTTCCCCTCCCCCCCACCTTGTCTCAGTCAAATCCCTTGTACTCAGCACCGCATACCTAACCTGCAATCTTCTTCCTGACCTCTCCGCCACCACCCCACTCTGGCCTATCACCCTCACCTTGACCTCCCTCCACCTATCGCAATTCCAACAACCCTCCCCCAAGTCCCTCCTCCCTACTTTTTATCTTAGCCTGCTAGACACACTTTCCTCATTCCTGAAGAAGGGCTTATGCCCGAAACGTCGATTCTCCTGTTCCTTGGATGCTGCCTGACCTGTTGTGCTTTTCCAGCAACACATTTTCACCTGGGATTGTCAATAGCCAATAAATAGCCAATAACTGCTCACTTGACAATGGAAAATCTTATTAAGTAAACAGCAATAGGCATGGCACCAGCTGGGCAAAATACCAGAAGTGTTAACATATCTCTCAAGTCAGGTATGAAATAAATACAGTGAATATTACTCCATGAAAGCGATATGTGAGAAAGCGGTACTTTAAATTTTTCTAGCTGCTACAAGTGGCATTCAGCTCAAAATACCTGAGGCACAGCAGAGAGAACAAAAAATATTCTTTCCTTACAAATCCATTTCATTTGCAGTCAGATAACAAACAGATTGAATCTTATGCACTTTGTTGAACACTGCTGACATTTCCAGGGATAGTCACAGAATTTCAGATATCTTCCAGTCTGGCATTTAATAACACTTCTAGGAACTTTTACAAGTACATAAAAAGGAACACAGTACATGTTTGCCCCTGAGAAGCAGGGTCAAGGTAAATTATTATGGGGAAGAAAGAAATGACAGAGATTTTCAACAAATACTTTCTGTCTCCAAATGAGGAGATACGCTTTGCATACCAAAATCAGAGGATGATCTTTGGCTAAAAAGGTTGAAGAAATTAAGGAATTAATATCAGCAAAGAGAAAGTAATGGCGAAAGGTAAGAGGCTAAAATCCACAAAACACCAGGACCTTCTGGCCTAGATCGTAAAACTGATAATGGCAGAAATAGTGGATTCATAGACTATAATCATGCAAAGTTCCCTATATTTTGGAGCAGTCCCAACAGTTTGGAAGTTAGTTAGTATAATATTGCTATTCAAGACAAGAAAAAAGAGAGAAACAGGAAACTACAGGTTCTTTAGACTAATATCAATTGAATGGACTAGGATCAATTATTTAGAAAGTCTTAATAATGCACTTAGAAAATTATAGTATTTTCATATAGTCAACATGCCTTTATGAAAGGGAAATCATATTTGTCAAAGTTATTCAAATGTTTTGAGATTGTAACTAGTAAGATAGATAAAGGGGAACCAAGAGATACAGTTTACTCTGGATTCTAAAAGGCATTGATAAACTGTCACACATCATACTTGATGTGGAGGTGCCGGTGTTGGACTGGGGTGGACAAATTCAAAAATCAGACAACACCAGGTTATAGTCCAACAGGTTTATGTGAAAGTACAAGCTTTCAGAGTGCTGCCCCCTTTGTCAGGTAGCCAGTGGGGCAAATACATCAGACACAGACTTTTTAAGTAAAACATCAAAATGGCATATAACTGATGCGATGTATTAGACAAAGCGAGATAGCTGTTAAGGCTTTAATCAAGTAGAATGGCAATGTAGGTTTCGACTAGTTAATAAGTAAACCCTAGAATTTTTTATACATTATACTGTCACACAAGATAAGGGGTCAAAGTGTTGTGGATAATTTATTTGCATGGATAGAGGATTGGTAAGGACAGGAAGAAAGACTAGGCATAAATGGGAAATTTTCAAGTTTTCAAGCTGTGACTAGCAGATTGTTGCAAGGATCAATTCTTGGGGCACAATTTATATCACAACCTATATTAATAACTTATATGAAAAGAAAGAAGATGCTATATCCAGGTTTGTTGATGATACAAAGCCAGATGGAAGTGTGAGTTAGGAGGAGAGTTCAGAGAGGCAATAAAATAAAATATTCAGGTTAAGTACGTGAGCAACAAGATAACAAATTGGGTATAATGTTCAGAAGTCTGAGCCTATTCAATTTGGGTGAATATTCAATATGAATAGAGAGGCAGAATGTTTTCAATCAGTATGTGAAACTTGTCCACATTAATATTTAGGATGACTGGTGAACTATCAGGAACTCAGGTTAGCACGCATGTAGAGCAAGCAATTAGGAAGGGAAGAAACATATTGATCTTTATTACAAATGGATTGCAGTACGGTGCCCTTAGGAGTGGCACAGTAGGTCAGCAGTTAGCACTGCTGCCTTATGGTGCTAGGGACCTGGGTTCAATTCCACCCTCAAGCAACTATCTGTGTGGAGTTTTCACATTCTCCCTGTGTCTGTGTGGGTTTCTTCTGCATGCTCTAGTTTCCTCTTGCAGTCCACAGATATGCAGTTTAGATGGGTTGGCCACAGGAAATGCAGAGGTAAGGGATTGTGTGGAATGCTCTTTGCAGGGTCAGTGTGGGCTTGATGGGTCAAATGGCCTGCTTCTGCACTGTAGGGATTCTATGACAAGAATAAAGGAATCTTGCATAGGGCTTTGGTGAGATCCCAGCAGAATTTCTCTGTACAGATTTGATTTCTACATTTAAAGAAGATTGTACTTGCATTAAGCTCAATCCAGTGATGTTTCACTAAATTGTTACCTGGGATAAGACAATTATCCCATGATGAGAGACTGAATAAACTGAATTTGTATTCTCAGTAATTTGGAAGAATGAAAGGTGACGTCATTCAAATCTATTCTGCATTGGCTTGACGAGGTAGAGATTACTGCAAGACCGCAACTCTAGTAAAAGTGTTGTTCAAATCACCCAGCCCCACAATGGAGCTAGCTAGGTTGAGAGTGCTCTATGCATTTAGGTTGCCTGCACCCTTATTTGATGTTGGTAAAAACTATTAAAAATGGGAAAGGAGATGGGAAGCCTGGAATTGGGTCCCAGATGCCATTTTTAAAGAACTCCTGAGATATCTTGTCTCAGGAGAAAGTGAGGATTGCAGATGCTGGAGATCAGAGATGAAAAATGTGTTGCTGGAAAAGCGCAGCAGGTCAGGCAGCATCCAAGGAGCAGGAGAATCGACGTTTCGGGCCTAAGTCCTGAAGAAGGGCTTATGCCCGAAACGTCGATTCTCCTGCTCCTTGGATGCTGCCTGACCTGCTGCGCTTTTCCAGCAACACTTTTTTCATATCTTGTCTCAGGTTGATCAATCACATGACATGGTTTTGAAGAAAAACAAAAATTTCTCTCACTACTGGTAAACAGTTACTACTCCTCAATTAATGTCATTAAAATCTATTATCTAGTCACCAACTAATTTCTAGTATGTGGAATCTTGATATCATAGAGTCATAGAGATGGACAGCATAGAAACAGATCCTTCAGTCCAATTCGTCCATGCTGACCACACATCCTAACCTAATCGAGTCCCATTTGTCAGCACTTGGCCTATATCCCTCTAAACCCTTACTATTTATATATTCATCCAGATGCCTTTTAAATGCTGCAATTGTACCAGCCTCCACCACTTCCTCTGGCAGCTCATTCTAGACGCGTATCACCCTCTGTGTGAAAAGGTTGCCCCTTTGGTCCCTTTTTTATCTTTCCCCTTTCACCCTAAACCTATGCCCTCTAGTTCTGGACTCCCCCATCCCAGGGAAAATACTTTGTCTATTTATCCTATACATGGCCCTCATAATTTTATAATAAGGTCACCTCTTAGCCTCGGACACTCCAGGGTAAATAGCCCCAGCCTATTCAGCCTCTCCCTATAGCTCAAATCCTCCGACCCTGGCAACATCCTTGTAAATCTTTTTTGAACCCTTTCAAGTTTCACAACATCCTTCCGAATGGAAGAATACCAGAATTGCATGCTATATTCCAAAAGTGGCCTAACCAAAGTCCTGTACAGCTGCAATATGACCTCCCGATTCCTATATTCAATATTCTGACCAATAAAGGAAAGCATACCAGATGTCTTTTTTCACTGTCCTGTCTACCTGCGACTCCACTTTCAAGGAGCTATGAACCTGCACTCCAAGGTCTTTTTGTTCAGCAACACTCCCTAGGACCTTACCATTAAGTGTATAATTCCAGCTCTGATTTGCTTTCCCAAAATGCAGCACCTTGCATTTATCAAATTAAACTCCATCTGCCACTCCTCAGCCCATTGGCCCATCTGATCAAGATCCCATTGTACTCTGAGGTAACCTTCTTCACTGTCTACTACACCTCCAATCTTGATGTCAGCTGCAAAGTTACTAACTATATCTCCTATGTACACATCCAAATTGTTTATATAAATGACAAAAAGTAATGGACCCAGCACCGATCTTTGTGACACTCCACTGTCTTAAAAGCAACCCTCCACCACCACCCTCTATCTTCTACCTTCAAGATAGGTCTGTATCCAAATGGCTAGTTCTCCCTGTATTCCATGAGCTCTAACCTTGTTAACCAGTCTCCCATGGGGAACCTTGTCGAACAACATACTGAAATTCATATAAAAGGCGCGTCGCTCCAAAAGCTAGTGTGCTTCCAATTAAACCTGTTGGACTATAACCTGGTGTTGTGTGATTTTTAACTTTGAAATTCATATAGATCACGTCCACCTCTCTGACCTCATCAATCGTCTTTGTTACTTCTTCAAAAAACTCAATCAAGTTTGTGAGACATGATTCCCCCAGGCACAAAGCCATGCTGACTATTCCTAATCAGTCCTTGCCTTTCCAAATACATATAAATCCTGTCCCTCAGGATTGCCTCCAACAACTTGCCCACCACCGATGTCAGGTTCACTGGTTTATAGTTCCCTGGCTTTTCCTTACCACCTTTCTTAAACAGTGGTACCGTGTTAGGCAACCTCCAGTCTCTATGCACAAATTAGTCAGGTTACATTCTCTGCTCTTTCTACTTTTTGTGTTTTCTTTATCAGGTGTAGAAAATTTACCAGAAATTCATCAGCTGAGGGAAGGTGGTTGGTGCTTTTTCTATTGTGAGTTTCTATAAGATTTGAATTCCATGATGAGTTATGGCTAACTAACTAATAAACACTACCAAGAATGGAAAGAAACCTTTTCAGGGAGAACCCTTTCAGCTGAAAAAAAGGTACATCTATGATATTACTTCATCACACGATAAAACAATAACTGGCAAGGACCATTAGGTTTTAAGTATTCTAAGACTTTTGACCCTCAGAACAGATGGGTAAGACATCCATTTAAGGAAAAAAGTTGAAACAATAAGCTAGCAATTGGTGGCAAGGAAGTTATTGAAGTTAAAGACAATTTGAGGTCGGAGATGTGAATGATTAATTTGTTGGAGAAACCCATCAGGTCTGGCAGCATCTATGGGAAGAAAGCAGAGTTAACATTTGGAGTCCGGTGACCCTAAAACAGAACGGATCTGAATGATAAAGTTGGACACATGGAAAGGATGTATAATAAAGATAAATGTCATCAGCTAGTTGCATTTTTCTCACAATCCAATGGACATTAGAATTTGCCACAAATTTGATAACAAAAGCAGCACAGTAAAAATGACACCGCTTAAAGGAAGAGATTATGTGTGCCTCATCAGCATCTTGAACAATTTAGAATGCAGAGCCAATTAAAAATTGATTTCCCCTATAAAGTGACTACAATAGCTCTTCAGCTGTCACATGCATTTATTCACATTAACAGAATACAATGTGGTAGTCAATTATTATTGCAAAATACACAGAATGTAACCAGACGCAATACCACAAATCCACTAAATAAAAACCTTAGAGGTGGATTTCATGGGAAATAATTTTGAAAATATGCTTTCAAAGCAGGCTGTGTGATATTACTGAATTTACTGTATAATAGATTACAATAAGGAAGCCCTTGATCTCCTAAATGAAATGTTGTATTATTCAAATTAACCTAACTTGTATCCTATTATTAAATATTACTGTTGATATACCTATAAAATCTTTTATCCTCTCCATGTTTTATTTTAATCATTTCAACATAATTGTCCCTTGTTTGAATGGTATATACTCCCATATGGCATGTAGGAATTTCTATTTCTGATGTTGTTTTGAATTGCTTGGTAGAATTGATAAGTCATCCATTGACTCTGTCCATTCCTACAAAATTCTATAAAATTTAATTTGGTTTTCTCTTTCAGTGCACAAGACCTGAACAGAATCCATTAAAAGTGCAACCGCACTCATTCGCTTCTTTTAATACAATCAATGTTACTCATTCATATCACACAATGGCTAAACTGCCTTAGTCCTAATTTCAGTAGCACATTAATAATAAATGGCTCTCTGAAATGCTGAGCTGTACGTGCATTGCATTGGGAGGTTATGTGATGCTTAAACTTTTATCTGTGCATTCAACAGATCATTTTTTTACTTTCATGCCATGACCAACCATTCCTTCCCACTCTTCTCCCCTTCCAGTAGTCTAAAGGGACATTTCCCTTCTCAACTCTGCTCAGTTACCATAACACCCCTTTTCTTCATTTGGTATCATCTTGCACAAACACAGGCAATGCAACATCTGCCCTTTTATTGGCCAGGACTCCAAACTTTCCTTTCAACTTAGCGCCCTGCATTACTGCTCAAGATGTGGTCTCCATTACATTTATTCAGTCTGTAAATACCCTGAATTTCTGGTCACCTGACATTTTACTTCCCCACTCCATTCTGATTTTGATCTCTGGATTCTTGATCTATCGCACTTTTCTAATAGAGCTCAAGCAGTAGCACATTAGCTTTTGTTGGGCATTTACTATACATTTTTCTGGATTCCACATTGAGTTAAATGTTGTCAGTTCGCAACAATTTCTCTCTACCTTTTCCAGACAACAGCTCCTGGTAATAGCTCTGGTATTCCCATTTCCATCATCGGTTCGATTTTGGAAAATCATGATCAAAATTATCTGATATAAGCAGCGACCATTTATAAATAATTTCTGGATAGTTTATTGAGTTTGTGAAAAAGTAGCGGCTTAGATCTGATACATCATTTAATCGACAAAAAAAAGGAAATATTCAACCGTAATAGATGCGAACATTACATTGGTCCATCGCCGTTCGATACATGGACTCTCATGATTTGGAGTGGTGGAGTGCACATGCCTGACTTTTCTCACTCTTTTGGTGATCACAATCTTTATTCTTCCTTTGAACTCCTAGCCTTCTCCCAAGGAGATGATGGCTCATTCCTCTGGATCCTCCCTCACTTACTCATTGCCCACCCGTGTTCATATACCTTATTTTGGGGGTTGGCAATCAACCTTCCAGAAACCTTCCAGCCAATAACCACACACAGCTCCCTGTGATGCCAAGATGACTATTGTCCCTTTGCCCACTTTCACCTTTCTAAGAACAAAAACGTCTTTCTTTTTCTCCAAACAATACAATGACAATAGAGTACATATGGCAGTAGATAAATCATTGACAACAGTTCAATGGAACACCATGACCTCAATGATCCTGGTGATTCTTGTGACATTTCCTTTTACTTTCATGTGCTAGATATTTGGAAGGCTTGTCACTGCTGTGACATCAGTGTAAATGAAATATCATGCTACACTGTAAATAGTAGGAAAATGCATTTTTAAAGAGACCATGATTTCGACCACTTTTCTAGACCAATTTTTTCTTTCCTTGTTCTATACCATCCCTTTTTGCCTTGCACTTAACTCTCCTTTTGCATTTTCAGCTTTCCTGCTTTCCTTTTGTCATAGAGTCATCGTGATCTACAGCAGAGAGAAAGACTCTTCAGCCCATCACATCCACACTGGTCAAAAACAACCGCTAAACTATTCTAATCCATTTTTCAGCACTTGGCCTGTAGCCTTGCATGCCTTGTTCTGCTATCATTGCCTTTCCCACCCTAAACTTACATGAAATTTTCATCAAACTCTGAAACATTTGGTGAAAGCATACCAGATACGGAATGATTGAATCCCTCTATGTACTCACCTTAATGAATGTCAGACACAGCATGATGTTGAACTCTTGGACTGGGGTAAACAAAGTTAAAAATCACACAACACCAGATTATAGTCCAACAGGTTTATTTGGAAGCACTAGTTTTTGGAGCCCTGGTCCTTCATCAGGTGGTTGTGGAGTATAAGATCATAAGACGCACAATTTATACCAAAAGATGATAGTGTCATGCAATTGAAATGATATATTGAACAAACCTGGATTGTTAAGTCTTTCATCTTTTAGAATGGGTTGCAAGTTTCAGTTCATTAATATGCAAATCCCAGAACTTCTTTAATTCACCTTCTTGCGATAACTTAAGGCTTTATAACAAAAGGTGACATCCGAGCTCAGACAAAACAGTAAGGTGTGACCTGTACATTGCAGATGCTGAGTGCCAGCTCTCAGATATCTCCTCCTCCTATCTTCCCCTGCACCACGAGCCCACAATCAAACCACTTTCTTCAGACCAAAGGTGTGACCATTGGTACCAGCATGGGCCCCAGTTATACCTGTCATTTTATGGGGTAGGTGGAATATTCCTTGCTCCAGTCCCACTCAGATCCCTCCCACAACTCTTTCTCCAGTACTTTGATGACATTTTCCATTTCACTTCTAATTTTCACTCTGCCTTTATCTTTACCTGGTCCATCTGGGATTCATCCCTTCCCTTCTTTGAGATATCTGATTCCATTTCTGAGTTTAGGCTAGCCAGCAATATCCAATACAAACCACCGATTCTCACCGTTACTGGAACTATACCTATGCTTTGTCTGAAAAAATGACCCTGCGCTTCCTGTTGCCTTCCACTTAAACACAACTCTGTGATCCCTGGCCAACATCTCTGTCTCAGGCTTGCTGCAGTGCTCCAGCGAAGCTCAGCACAAGCTGGAAGAACAGCATCACATTTTCTGCTTGAGACCCTGCAGTCCTCAGGACGCAATATCGAATCAATAATTTTAGGGGCTGAACACTTTCTCCCATGTCCTTAGCCCAAACCCCACATACCAGTTCCTGTCATGTTATGGGCTGCTACCACAAATAATCCATTGTCAGCCACTAATGGTCCCTATCAGCAGCTATTGATTCTCCAAGGCTGACTTTTGTCCATTCCTTTATCTGACCAACTCTCTCTCTTTCTCTCTCTCTCTAGGCTGTATCTCGACCTATCATTTACTCATCCTCACTTTCCCCACTTCACCTTGGAGGGTAAGGAAGATGAAATGTTTGGAGGTTTGCGCATTCTCTTTTATATTTTGACCCCACATTAATATTTCTGTATGTCCCTGATGAAGTCTCTTGATATGTTTGTTGTTGTCTCACTTGATCCTTTTCCATTTTGGTCAATCACAAGCCAAGGACTCCAGTGAGTTGACAGTGATGTTTGATCTTTACAGAGATGTTTTGAGGATATTCTTAAAGCGTTTCCATTGTCATTTGGGAAGTCTCCTGCCACAAACAAGTTGAAATAAGGCAGTAGCTTCAAGAAGCTGGTGTTAAGCAAATGAACGACCCATTCTGCCCAGTGGAACTTGTTTTGAATGATCAGCACTTTGGCTTGGATGTGACTGCTGCTCTTGGGGCCACCTTTCTTATCACTGGGATTTAGAGGATCTTGCAACGGTAATGCTAATAATAGTTCTCCAGTTCTTTGAGACGTACCCAATCACACAATGGCAGATTTGGGGCCATAACAATAGTATTCCCTTGTGATCTGAACTTGATACTGTTTTTCACACACTTTGTGTGTTAATTCATCAACCTCTTAAACAGGAAACTGAAAACACTTTAGCAAGATAACATCAAAAATGAGGTACCAATCTGTTTTATTTTACACACAGCAATTAAAGGTACAGGCATATTAGCACTCAATAACTCAAACACTCAAATTCACCCTTATGACTAAGGACAAGGATGAATCATGCCAACCTGACATGCTTTAATTTTGTCTAAATTTGAAATGAACTCAGATTTAAACAGGCTTGGTCAGCATTAGTATTAATAATAATACAATTGAGGCCTTCCTTGCCTTTCTCCCAACTGACTGAACTCACACTTTGATTTTATATCTTTGCCCTGACCCTTTCATTCATATACCGCTGGAAAAAGCATTCCTCCTCCCTACTGCTTTCTTTCTTAAAGTTTGGGCAGTAGGCCAATTAATTAAACCAATGTACCCTGGCAACTGAGCCCTGTTCAGCCAAGTGTAAAGGGGTCATCCTAACAACATTAAGTGCAGTGGTTTGCTGAGGGTTCTGATACTGGATAATGATCTACAATTATTGCAGGGTGGAAGGCCTGTAGCTTCAGTGTTGATGGTTGAATTTGAAGGTTATATAACTTCAGGCAAAGGGAGAGTTTGAGAAGGAGAGTCCTTTACAGTGACCTCATCCACTAGCAGAATTGAATCCACACTGTTGGCATCACTCTGCATTGCAAATCAGTTGTCCAACCAATTGACCTGACTGACCCCAATGCAAGATTGTAGAAAGATGATGATGATAGTGACAGGTTAGTTGCAAGGGAAGATCATGGAAGACGTACCACTGTGATAGTTTGCAGGATCTTTGGAAACTGAAATATTCAATTCTTGATCTATTGGCTCTTGACTAGTTGGACCACAGGAACTCCAGGTTTGGAAAGGTTATGTCCTAATCTTTTCAGCAGCCTTGCATCTAACTTCCTTTCTTGCTTGTGTGCGTCTGTCTATGTCAGCACTGCCCTGCTCCTGCGCTTGTTTATCCATGTTAGTAAGGGAGATCTGTCCTGTCAGAGAGTCTTTAAAATATTTACAAGGTGTGTCAAGGGCTCACTTACCTTGACATGGTTTACTGTAAGGCATTTCTTTTGGTATTCTGTCGACAAATATATTTGTCACATATCCTGTCCAGCACAATTTGTGCTGAAAGATATTGTAATAAATGTTGGACAATTTGACTCTTTTAAGGATTTCATTGTTTTGTAGTTCTGCCATTTGATGTGCATAATTGATCGATGATTCTTTTGTCTCATTTGTTCATGGGATATGGACAATGCTGTCTATATTGTCCATTTCTAATTTCCAAGATGACACATAAGAGTCGATCACATTTGTACGGGTCCGGAGTCACACATAGGCCAGGGTAGGTAAGGATGACAGATTCTCTTCCCCTATGAACATTAGTAATCCACATGGGTTTTTACAACAATCAAAAATGGTTATAGTGGCTTTTTTTTCCATATTTTGTTATTGAATTGAAAATGTACCACCAGGAATTTGAATCCAATAATTTAGAGTTCTGGAGTATTAGGCCAGTAACATGACCATTATGTCACTGCCTGGAAGCACCCAAGGAAGTGTATTTGTTTTCTGTAGAGAACTCACAATTCTGACTCAAAGTGCTGATGACAGTCACTTAATATACTTGGGTTTTTGTGGAGATGTATAGTGAATGGTTTTGGCAGTCCAAGAGGCGTGCAAAAGAGTGATTGACTTCAGACAATCAGTTGCCTATGTCCTTATCAATTGTGGCAAATCTGAGATAAAAAAACACTGAAGCAGGAGTAGGCCATTCAGCCTCTCAAGCCTCCTCTACTATTCTACATCGTGGCTGATCATCTATCTCAATACCATTTCCAGCTAAATTGTTCTGTTGCATTGAGATTGCTGCGATTAATGATAATCTGCAGTGCACCACAATATCCTCAGGGCTGTTGTTAGTACAACATTTCAGTTTTCTTCAAGCTAATAATGAGACAAAGGCATTTGATGCCTCAGAGGAACAGTTTACAAGAGTAGCAATGCCTGCTCCATGTATGCCAGAGGTGTACAATATTCAGAAAACTGTATAATAAGATTATCTTTGGTTTTGGTTTGTGCTAGCAATCATCACAGGTTGAAGAGACTATGGTTTGTTCACTATATAATCTTTGTCAAGTCTGCCTTTGCATCTTGAAATGTCACACTAAGGAAAGTAAAATGTAGAGATTTGAAGACACTCTTGCTTAAAAACATTGGAGATGGAGAAGCTGTCTGGAGTCCCATTCTGTTTGACCTGAACAATTATCTCCATACATGTTAGACTGTAAGATTATTTGTCTGAGTAACAAAACTCAACAAACATTTTTTCTAGTTCTAGAAACACACAGTGGTGGTGACTCTACAGGAAAAGGAAATGAACAAGAGTTGAAAACCTTGTTGATTCATCAGTTTTGCTGCTTTCATCATGTGTCAAGCTGTGGTTCAGTTGGTGGTACATGTATCTCTGAGTCAGAATGTTCTCAGTTTGGGCAGAACTTGAGCATATCTAGAATGACACACCAATGCAAGATGGAGGGAGTGGAAAACATGTAATCTTCTGGTTGAGAAGTTAAACCAAGGCCCCATCTGCCCTGTCAGGTGGAAGTAAAAGATCCCATGATACTACTGTTCATGTCTATTTTGTTTCACAAATCCGGACAACACAAGTCTTCTGTACAACAGCAGTAACTTTATTATCGAACAGCCGGCGAGAGATTCAAAGCATCTCTAAAGTAGCTGAGTGTCTACTCTTCTTCATGATTCACAGCCTTACACCCAGAGACAGTCCTGTTTCACAGAAATTAGACAAAGACACATCAGTCATATGGGCGATTGTCATTACATAGTTTAAAGAAGATAATTATGAATTTACAAAGCTTGATGAATGTCAATGTCCTGTGATAACGTCCTGGGATTACAGAAACTGATTATCGTATTGTTCATGATAATGTGTTGATGGGAAGAGATTAAGGCAGAAGGGTTCTTCCTTCAGTAAATGGGCGATTCACACACCTATGCTAAAATAGAGGGGAAGTAAGACAATGGGAGCGAGATTCATTTTAACAGTTGTGGCCAGGACTATCAGTCTTGGCTGGAAAGCGCAAATTTCTCTGTCTGGGGCTACGGGAGTATCCACATGTGTGGCTCCATTAGGTTCTATTTCTAAGATACAGTCAGCCTCCCCCCTACTGAGGTGCTCTGTCTGTATTGTAAGAGTACAGGCCTTCAGTTGATACTGCAGTAAGGCCTTTGGCAGGGGAATGTTTAACCCTTGAGTCTGCAATGTGTCCTGAAAGAGAAGCGAAGTATGGAACTGGCCCCTCTGTGGCATTTTAACTTCCTCACTACTGCAAAGAAGAAATTGGGAGTTATCCCTTAATCCATAACACAAAAAGTACATGTCTGGTCATTGTCATGTTTTCTTATGGGGGAGAACGTTGTGTGCTCCTTCATTATAAAATGACTACAAAAGTGCTGAGTTTGCTGTGACATGCTTTGGTACATCAAACGTGCTACATAGACTCAAGTCTTTCTTTTCTTACTGCTTTCAATCCAAGCATCTTTTACGTTTGATCAGGAGGTCCGTGGCCAGTGCTTTCAGCAGAATGCAATCAATAATACCACTTTAGTTATTTAGTAATCACGTTAGTAGTCTTCCTTAGACCAAGGGAGATTCAATGTACAGTTAAGGTTGAATAATTGTTGTACCATGATATCTCCCCAAAACAAAATTTATTTATGCATTTACCATATGTCAGTTACTTCTTTTTATGGAAAGTTGCTTATTGTCAAGCTAAACAGATATGTATTCTGAGGCACCTAATATAAAATAATGTGTATCTTAGGGTTGTGATAAGAAACTACACTTTAAAAATAGTAGTATTGTGGAAATATTTGTTTACTGCATGATAATTTCAGGCATCACATTTTCAAGACACAATTTCTATATTAAATATTAGGTGGCAAGACATACTGAGAGAGTAATTAGAAGAGCATATGTGATCTTGCAAATCTTAGAGGCATTGAATATAAAAGCAGGGAAGTTACCCTATTGGGCAATAACTAGAGTTTTATATTCAGCTCTGGTCACAGTTCTGTAAGAAGGAAAGGAGGGTCCCTGAGAAGGTATGTACAAGATCTACAAGAACGGTACCAGCGGTGAGGAAGTTTCGCTACAAGATTCGGTGGAAGATAGACACAGAAAAAGCTGCTCCCGTTAGTTGATTGTACAAGGATAAAGGACTCAAGTTAAGGTTTTAGGCAAGTGTTGCAGAGCAGGTGTGAGGAAGAATGGCCTGATACTTACTTTCTATGTGGGTGATAGGAGCCAAAATGCTTAATTATTTCTAAAGGAAATCAGATACGCACTTGACTGAAGTAAACTTGCAGCGAAATGGGAGAAAAGTGTGGGAATGATAGGTTTGTCCTACTCTGTGAATAATGACATAATAATTTTATAAATTTGTACATAGCTCATTATGATATTTCACTGAGTAATTTTCAGATTGTCCAGTTGTTAATTTATACATGATAAACATCCAGTAGCTCATTTTTATAAATTTGGGGCTTTAATTTTACAGTACACAATGATTCCTAATTGTACTTTAGCAATAAGTCAAAATAGGAAGACCACATATAATCTTGATGGCACCTATAGATCCCGAAGGAGTCGAGGTTAGTCCAGAGTCAAGGGTCTCAGTCATGGAGGTGAGGAAGGATGCAAAGGGGATGACTGTGATATGCCCATGGGACCTGCAAATTATCTTCCTCCTCACTCATTTTCCCCAACACTAGTCTGCATAACCAATGCTGCCTGATTTCCCAAATGATGTGCCCCCATTATCACAACCAACACTAAAAGCAGGAATGGGATGAGGCCCTTAAATGGAATTTTGTTGCCCATTTAAGAATCTCAACTGGCCCAAGAGTGTGTCGACCATCTAACATCTCCACACCTACCACCAGCCCATATTAAATTTGGACAGTTTGAGAGCTGACAAGTACGTAACTGGAAGATCATCATTTAAAGTGCTGTTCTATTTAAAACCATTGACAGGAAAATAAAATCTAGCTTCATGTGTTTGCTTACAAATTCTATAGATATGTTGGTGTTATTCAATTCAACAGTAATAAAAACCAGTGTTGATGTAAATTTAGCTACCGATTCACTATCATCCATTTTACAATATGGCATAATGTCAACATTTCCCCCAGTGAGTGTTAAATTACCTGAAACTGGTTTTGCAATTCATGACCATATGTTAATCACAATAAACATATAGCTAAACTGGAATTTTACACACATTTCAAATGATTGTATCATCATTATTTCCCATCAGCCACACAATAGTATCTGACAGTTCCATATGATGGTTTAGGAAGTCCATTGATATGATAAATTGGTTTGGCTGGTGTAGGCCTCAGTGGGATTAAACACATTGCTATGTGGCAGCTTGACTCAGTTGAGAGCAGACTTACTTCTGAGTGAAAAGATAGCAGGTGTGATCACTGCTCCAAGACTGAAGACTTAGCACCAACATATGTTGTGGCACTGACACAAAATAGAGAAAAAGGTGGAGCTCTCAAACTGGTGGAGAAAAGCTTAATGGCTGTGAACTAGATAAAGCCATGATTCAGCTTACAATATAGTATAAGATAGCCATAGCAAACCTAACCAATTTCAGTTCAGTTTGGCTTTGGAATTGTTTCAAATTCTCAAAGCTGGAGCAAAGCGTTATGAATGATATTTATTGCCTGTCTTAAATATTTTTCTAGTACAATAAGTGATTATTGCTGCTTTCAACTAGACCTTGTGAACAAATAGAAATTTCAAATGACACAGGATGCTCAGGACTCTAGAGAATAGAAACAATGAGGTGGATGAATTAATATTTTCTGCAAGTAGTTCCAAATAATTTGAGTGGTATGGTTGTTTGTTCAGTAAGTAGCCATGCTGTGGATCGTTTTGCAGCCTCACAGGTCTGGGGAAGTGAATTTATATGCAAGATCATATTTCGTCATATAAAGTATGCATGAACCCTGTTTCAAAGGTAACCAAATGCTATTGACGCAGTAAGTCAAACGACTACTCATCTAAAAGTGAATCCAGTCAGAGATGCAGAATATTTCAACAAGCCCAGGTTGCCAGGAGCTGCTTGCCGTCTCTAAATATATAAACTTAATGAGGAGCTTGCACTGAATCAAGTGGGCAACATGGTCAGGTGCTGTAAGTCGGTACAGTCAGGATTGGTGGAGGGAATCAAATTGAAAGAGTGGAATGGATCTGGACTCCAGACACTGCTAGATGAAAGTAGGTAACAAAGTACACGCCTTTGAAATTGCAAACTGTTTCAGAGGACCCCAACTAAACAAAACTAGATATTAAAGAGACACCAAGGCAGATGACCCAAAGCTTGGTTGTAAAATAGGTTTTAAGTAGCATTTTATAGAAAGACAGAGAGAGAAATAGAGAAATAAATAGAGGGGTTTTGGGAGAAATTCCAGAATTTAAGCATTTCATAACTAGACAGCAAGATTATGAACATCGGTAGGAAGAATAGAGATGTGGACTATTTTCTCAATGAGGAAAGGCTTCAGAAATCTAAAGCACAAAGGGATTTAGGAGTTCTAGTTTGGATTTTCTTAAGGTTGACATGCAGGTTCAACTGGCCGTTAGGAAGGCAAATGGAATGTTCACATTCATTTTGAAGGACTCGAATACAAAAGCAGGAATGTATTGCTGAGGCTGCATAAGGCTCTGGTCAGACTGCATTTAGAATATTGTGAGCAGTTTTGGACCTCATATCTAAGGAAGGATAGGCTAGCCTTAGAGGGAGTCCAGAGGAGATTTACAAGAATGATCCTAGGGATGAAAGGACTGTTTGAGGATTTTGGGTCTGTACTCAGAGTTTAGAAGGATGAGAGAAGTTTCAGAGATTTGCAGGTTAAGTTGATTGGCCTTGCTAAATTACACATAGTGACCAGGAATGTGCAGGCTATGTGGGTTAGCCATGGGAAATGCCGGGTTACAGAGATAGGATAGGGGATGGGTCTGGGTGGAAAGCTCTTTGGAGGCCTGCTCTTACCCTTAGCAATTCTATGGTTCTATGATTCGATTGAAACTGACAGAATACTGAGAGACCTGGATAGAGTGGGCATGGAGAGAGTACTTTCACTCGTGGGAGAGACTAGGATCTGAAGGCACAGTCTCAGAGTGGAGAGACAACCCTTTAGAACTGAAATGAGGAGGAATTTCTTCAGGCAGAGAGTGGTGGAATCTTTGGAACTCATTGCTGCAGAAGGCAATGGAGGCCAAGCCATTGAGTGTATTCAACATCAACTAACGAAGGAGCAGCACTCCAAAATCTTGTGATTTTAAATAAGCCTGTGGACTATAACCTGATGTCAAGTGACTTCTGACTGAATGTATTTAAAACAGAGAATGACAGACTCTTAGTTAGTAAGGGGATCAAGAGTGACCGGAAGCAAGCTGGAGAATGGGGTTGAGAGACATCTCAGGCAAATGGCAAAGCAGATTTGCTGAGCCAAATGGCCTAATTCTTCTCCTTTATCTTATTGTTTTAAGGACAATGGATGGAGGTATTAAAACTGGGGATATGCAAGAGCTTAGCATTGCAGGGGAGCAATTAGTTCAAAGGATTGTCGCTCTGTTCTGTCCTCATTCAAGCTTGTGCTTTTTACCTTTCCACAGAATATTTATACCTGGTGAGGCAATACTTATATCAATTTCTGTAGATGTGGATAATGGAATATTCTAAGATTCAAAAGACTTCGGTTACAGCTGCTGGCATCTAGTTATACAGGTCCTTCCATGTCTGATCGAGTACAAAGCAATTCAGTTACCAACTGCAGCACACTTCCCTCAGTGTGTCATGCTGAAAAGGTATGCAGTACAATGGAGATTTAGACCTTTATACCATCAGGTCGCGGTCCACCATACGTAATGTTATCATGAACATGTCTATTCTATGTATTCTACATTCTAGCTGTAACATAACACACCAGTTGTACGGCTGGAAGAAATTACAGAGATTGGAAGGAACAACGAAATGGAGGAATTTCAAAATGGATAAAAATTTTAAATGCAAGGTGCTGTTTAACTAATAGCTAATATTGGTCAGCAAGTGATCAATTAATTAGAGTGCCTGTTTTCGATAAATGAGGAAAAAAGGTTAAGATGCATTATGGAATACTGTTGGGAGATTATATTGGTGTAGCCTGCAGAGTAGCTAGTTTCTAACTGGGATAGGAAATCAAAGACAATGAAGCACCAATGAAAGAGATTGTAATGTAAACTGGCAGTTTTATCAAGAGGCCCATAAAAATAAAGCATGGACGATTCTGAATCTCGACAGAAAAGTGATCTACTGCATTAACTCCATGCGCCACAAATGAGCATTGATTAATGCATTGCTGTTCTGAAGAGTTTAGGTAGAATGAATTGACCAGTATTGGCAGAGGTTTGATATGTTGATTCTGCATTAGTTACAAAGTGGATATAAATTCAGTTATCATCATTTGTAGGCTCTTTTTCAGATGATCAAATTAATCATCTGGGAGGATTGGAAAGAGAAGTTGTTCAGGGTGAGGCCAGTTCAGTCAGTCGAAGACCTTAGCAACACGATGGTTGGAGGAAGAGCGCCTCATCTTCCGCCTAGGAACCCTCCAACCACAAGGGATGAACTCAGATTTCTCCAGTTTCCTCATTTCCCCTCCCCCCACCTTGTCTCAGTCAAATCCCTCGAACTCAGCACCGCCTTCCTAACCTGCAATCTTCTTCCTGACCTCTCCGTCCCCACCCCACTC
>NC_057728.1:37926624-37958155 GCF_004010195.1 Chiloscyllium plagiosum | reverse complement strand
CAGGAGAATCGACGTTTCGGGCATAAGCCCTTCTTTCCAACGCCTCTCCCCAAGTCCCTCCTCCCTACCTTTTATCTTAGCCTGCTGGACACACTTTCCTCATTCCTGAAGAAGGGCTTATGCCCGAAACGTCGATTCTCCTGCTCCTTGGATGCTGCCTGACCTGCTGCGCTTTTCCAGCAACATATTTTCAGCCCTAATCTTTCTCTAGTCATTCTTTTATTCCTGATATACCTGTAGAATGTTTAAGGTTTTCCTTAATTCTATCTGCCAATGACTTCTCATGACCCCTCCTGGATTTTCTTAGTTCTCTCTTTAGGTCTTTCCTGGCTAACTTGTAACTTTCAAGCATCCTAACTGAGCCTTCACATCTCATCCTAACATAAGCCTTCTTCTTCCTCTTGACAAGAGATTCACTCTTGACAAGAGATTCAACTTCTTTAGTAAATCATGGTTCCCTCACTCAACCACTTCCTCCCTATCTGACAGGTACATACTTGTCAAGGACACGCAGTAGCTGTTCCCAGAATAAGCTCCACATTTCAATTGTGCCCATCTCCTGCAGTTTCTTTCCCAATCCGATGCATCTTAATGCACCTTGTCTAATTGCATCCTAATTGCTTTTGCTCCAGCAATAACTCATGCCCTGTGGTCTATACCTACCCCTTTCCATCGCTAAAGTAAACATAACGAATCACTATTACCAAAGTGCTCACCTACCTCCATATTTAACACTTGGCCAGGTTCATTACCCAGTACCAAATCCAGTGTGGCCTAGCCCCTTGTTGGCCTGTCTACATACTGTGCCAGGAAACCATCCTGCACACAATGGACAAAAACTGACCCAAAAAAGTACTTGAACTATAGCATTTCCAGTCAATATTTGGAAAGTTAAAGTATCCCATAACAACTATCCTGTTATTCTCCTATCCAGAATTGTCTTTGCTATCCTTTCCTCTACATTTCTGGAACTATTCAGAGGCCTATAGAAAACTCCCAACAGAGTAACCTCTCCTTTCCTGTTTCTAACCTTAGCCCATACTACCTGAGTAGACACGTCCTCAAATGTCCTTTCTGCCACCGTAATACTGTCCTTGACTAACCATGCCACACCTTCCTCTCTTTTACCATCTTCTCTGCTCTTTCTGAAGCATCTAAATCCTAGATATACTTTACTTATACATGGCATTTATGAGACCACATCTTGAATAATTGGTGTGTAAGGCAGATGAACTTAGGGCTTGGATTGATGCCTGGGAGTATGACGTTATTGCAATCACAGAGACTTGGTTGAAGGAAGGGTATGATAATTGGCAACTAAATGTTCCAGGATATAGACGCTTCAGACTGGACAGGGAGGGAAGTAAAAGGGGGGTGGAGTTGCATTGCTGGTCAGGGATGATATCACGGCTGTGCTAAAGGGGGACGCTATGGAGGTCTTGAGTAGTGAGGCATTATGGGTGGAGCTGAGAAATAAGAAGGGTGCAGTTACATTGTTGGGGCTGTATCACCGGCCTCCCAACGGTGAGCACGAGGTAGAAGAACAAATAGGTAAATAGATTATGGAAAGATGTAGAGGCAATAGGGTAGTGGTGATGGGAGATTTTAATTTTCCCAACATTGACTGGGGTACACTTAGCGTCAGAGGTCTGGATGGAGTAGAATTTGTAAGAAGCGTCCGGGAGGGTTTTCTAGAGCAGTATATCAATAGTCCGACAAGGGAAGGGGCCATATTGGACCTGGTGTTGGGAAATGAGCCAGGACTGGTGGTAGAAGTTGCGGTCGGGGATTTCTTTGGGAACAGTGACCAAAATTCTGTAAGTTTTAGAATACTCATAGATAAAGATGAGAGTGGTCTGAA
Organism: Chiloscyllium plagiosum; assembly: GCF_004010195.1. Classification (NCBI taxonomy): domain Eukaryota; kingdom Metazoa; phylum Chordata; class Chondrichthyes; order Orectolobiformes; family Hemiscylliidae; genus Chiloscyllium; species Chiloscyllium plagiosum. The sequence continues at coordinate 37,956,294 of NC_057728.1, read as the reverse complement.
TGGAAGAGTACTAAACTGGGCCCAAGACAATTATGTCAATATTAGGCACGGAAATATGGCTTGGACACAGCTATTTGAAGGGAAGTCTACATTTAATAAGTGGGAAGCTTTCAAAGATAGGTTAAAGATAGTGCAGGATAGGCATGTCCCGTTGAAGGCAAAGGATAGGAAGGGCAAGATTCGTGAACCGTGGATGACAGGAGAAATTGTACGACTAGCGAAGAGGAAATGGGAAGCGTACATAACGTCTAGGCAGCTAAGAACAGAACAGGCCTTGGAGGAATATCAGAAGAGTAGGACAAGTCTTAAATGAGGAATCAAGCGGGCTAAAAGGTGTCATGAAATAGCTTTAGCAAGCAGAATTAAGGAGAATCCCAAAGCATTTTATACTTGTATAAGAAGCAAGCGGGTAACTCGAGAAAGGATTGGTCCACTAAAGGATAATGAACAAAGGCTGTATGTCTAACCTGAGAGAATGGGTGAGAGTCTGAATGATTACTTTGCATCAGTGTTCACTGAGGAGAGGAACATGATGAATCTTGAGATTAGAGATAGATGTTTAATTAGTTTGGATCACGTTGACATAAGTAGGAAAGATGTGTTGGGTAGGCTAGAGGCTACTAAGGTGGACAAATCCCCAGGACTGGATGGGATCTATCCCAGGTTGCTGAGGGAGGCAAGAGAAGAAATAGCTGGGGCCCTGACAGATATCTTTGTGGCATCCTTAAATGACAGGTGAGGTGCCAGAGGACTGGAAGGTTGCTCATGTTGCCCCCCTGTACAAGAAGGGTAGTAGAGATATTCTGGGTAACTACAGACCAGTGAGCCTGACGTCAGTGGTGGGAAAGTTGCTGGAGAGGGTACTGAGGGATAGGATCTAGTTATACTTAGAAAGGAATGGACTTATCAGTGATAGGCAACATGGTTTTGTGCTGAGGAGATCGTGCCTTACCAACTTAATAGAGTTCTTCGAGGAAGTGACCAAGTTGATAGATGAAGGAAGGGTTGTCGATGTCATATCAACCGCCTTACTAAAGTCCATATATATAAGGTTCCCCATGGTAGACTAATGGAGAAAGTGAAGTCACACGGTGTGCAGGGTGTTCTAGTTAGGTGGACAAAGAACTGTTTGACTGACAGGAGACAGAGAATAGTAGTTGAAGGGAATTTCTCAAAATGGAGAAAGGTGACCAGTGGTGTTCCGCAGGGGGCAGTGTTGGTGTCACTGTTGAATGTAGTATATACATACATGATCTAGAAGGGGGCACTGTTGGTATGATCAGCAAGTTTGCAGATGACACAAAGATTAGTGGAGTAGCAGAAAACATAAGGGACTGTCAAAGAATACAGGAGGATATAGATAGACTGGAGAGTTAGGGGGAGAAGTGGAGGATGGTTTTCAATACAGACAAATGTGAGGTGATGCATTTCGGCAAGACTAACTCTAGAGCGCATTATACAATGATCGGAACAGCCTTGGGAAAAGTTGATGGGCAGAGAGATCTGGGAGTGCAGGTCCATTGTAACCTGAAGGCTGCTGCACAGATAGAGTGGTCAAGAAGGCATATAGTATGCTTGCCTTCATTGAACGGGGTATTGAGTATAAGAGCTGGCAAGTCATGTTAAAATTGTACAAGACATTGGTCCAGCTGCATTTAGAATACTGTGTACGGTTCTGGTCGCCACATTACCAAAAGCATGTGCACGCTTTGGAGAGAGTACAGAGAAGGTTTATGAGGATGTTGCCAGGTATGGAAGGTTGTAGTTATGAAGAGAGGTTGAGTAGGTTAGGTTTATTTTCATTAGATAAAAGGAGATTGAGGGAGGACCTGATTGATGTTTACAAAATAATGAAGGGTATATAAAGACAAGCTTTTTCCCAGGATGAAGGATTCCATAACGAGAGGTCACGCTTTCAAGGTGAGAGGGGGAAAATTTAAGGGGGATACACGTGGCAAGTACATTACACAGAGGTTGGTGGGCATCTGGAACGCAATGCCAGCAGGGGTGGTAGAGGCAGGCACGGTAGCTTCATTTAAGATGCGTCTAGACAGATGCATGAGTAGGTGGGGAGCAGAGGGATACAGGTGCTTAGGAATTGGGTGACAGGTTTAGATCATACACTTGGATTGGCTCAGGCTTGGAGGGCCGAAGGGCCTGTTTCTGGGCTGTAAATTTTCTTTGTTCTTTGTTCTTTATTTATTTTGGTCTACTAAGTTAAGTAGGAACGTAAATGCATTGGCATCAGTTCAGAAGAAATTTGTTAAGTTGTTAATGGTTTCAAATACTGTCATCCTCAGCGGTAGAATCTGGGGCAAGCTGGTATTTCTTTGCAGAAGTCATAGTGATGCTGGTGGTACTTACAAGATATCGCAGAAAGAAGGAAGCCTGGATAGTGGTTAGAAGTGGTGTGCAACAAATGAAAGTGATGGTGGGGTTACTGTTGCAATGGAATGAAGAGTGGTACTTATCCATGAACAAATTGGTATCCCCACAGCAGAGGAACAGGATTCTTTCTTCATAGAATGTGATGAGCTGAATGTTAGGCACTTTCCCCACCCATACAGGTTCTCTCTGCTCTGTTATGGGCTGTCCTCTCCTCAAATTGAGTGAATGAAAGTGGGTGGCCTTGTTGTTAGTCTTGATGCAGGTGGGTGAAAGGTGAATTGTCCTGAGGTAGTGAGGAGACAGAGAGGGCATGCAGGATTACTGGTGTGCAAGGGAGACAGTGAGTGAGGGAAGATGGTGCAGGCAAGAGCAAGAGTGGCAGTTTTGTTGAAAGGTGGGTGCAGTAGCAGAGACAGAGTATGTGTGATCTCGCAGAAAGAAGAATGTGGTATTTATCCTGGCAGATTGAAGAACGTCATGGACCTTCTTTCTGCATTGCTGGCCAATTCTTCACATCCTGGAGATAGCGCTAATCCAAGTGGAGACTTCAAACCAGGTTGACAGAGTCTGGGATACAGCCTTCTCTGGTGGTCCTCCAGAAAGAGGATCGCTTCTTTCTGGACCACTTCCTCGACCAGGACCTCAGGTTCCTGTCAGAGAATTACGGTGCCATCTTCCCCTTCTCCACCGTGTTCATATCCTGCTGGACAACTTCAGAATGTCAGTACATATCCAGATGGACACTTTCAAAAATGACACAGATGTTAGCGATGCCAGTCTTTGGGTGGATATCCAGTGGTGAATTGTTCCAGCAACAACAGGAAGGAGGGGTGAGAATTGGATGAGAGGGATGCTACACAGTTGGGGTAGGTAATTAATGAGGCAAGTTTGGCAAGATTCAGGAAGAAAACTCAAGATGCTTCATGCGACAATCCTTCAAAAAATTCAATGTCACTTGGACTTAACTAAACAATAAGATCCAGCTAATAGGTTGTTTTTAACACCCAGTTAAGATGTCACAAGACTTTGCTTAATGTTTCTGAGATATATCACCATTGACAGTGCAGAGTTCCTTTAGTATTGCAGTGAAGTGTCCAGCTAGATTTTGTGCTTAGGCCTTTGGAATGGGACTTGAACCATCTTCTGTCTCAGAGGTAAGTATGATCTCATTGAACGCATCTAACAGAACATATATTGGTATTATACAGGTATTGTATAAATCTAAAATGCAAGATACCTTTCCATACATTCTTCTTTATTTCTGGGAAATATTCTACTTCAACACAATTACTGAGCTAGGATACTGAGGGTTGCACACTGGGCATCCCAATGGGATTCCTGCTTTACTTAATCTATACGCTGCAGGAAAAGAAGTATTACATGCCTGTAAGGCAAACTGGATTAAGCAGGCACGATGGAGAGCAAAAGCATCCTAGTATGACCCAACCGGCAGAACACACTGACCCAGGGTTTCCGAAAATTGTCGCAGTCCTTCTGTCTCAGGAGGCTGCATGTGGGTATTGAAGGAGCTTCATTGCCAGTCACATCATCAACTAATGTACACAGGAAGTGACCACAGTTAGTTTTCAACCTTTACACCACAAGATCATTTCAAGGAGCCACAGGAGATTTTTGTTGCACCTATATCAATTTGCTCTGTCTTCCTTTAGAAAGCAGGTTATTACCTCTCGCTTTGCCAGAGTAGCTCATTTTGTACATAACAATAGCACAGATGCACAGGTGACTGAGGGGCCATCACATTCTAAAGATTTGCTGGATGTTCCCAGGGGGAGCAACATTATTGATTGCACCAATATGCCAATATGTGTGTTCAATGTGAGCCCCCATCATTATATGAAATATTCTCTACACATGCAATTGATTTGTGATGACAGGCACAGCTTCTTGCAAATAAATTCATGCAGTCCATGCATCAAATATTCCCCTGATTTATTACACTACTTACAAAAGCATAATTCGATTCTGTCACTATGCACATCCCCCGTGACTATGTGAGTTTTTCTCTGCCCTATCCTAACACTTCTTCATGTGAGTCTCCCACCTTTGTCTCAGCAGTCTTATTGAAATTAGCTGACTGTGGAATTGCTGATAGGGTCAACCTCCTCTGATTTCAGCAGGGAAAAGTTCCACTCCAGTACACTTGCACTGGCAAAGGAAAGTGCCAGTAATTTCCAAGACTCACAAAAAACACAAAACTATCAGTGTAAAAACATCTATCTGAAATCAGCAAAGACACATTTCCTTTCAGTGAAATAAGCATCCTGAAATAATTGCTTACATCTCCCACTCCACACAGGCGCCCCCTGAAGATCTGTAAATTAGGTTAAGGAAAAGGTTAAGAAAAATTGAACCAGTAGCAAATAATTGGATACAGAGGAGGATATGTGGATGATAAAGAACACTTGGCCTTTCTTTCACATAGAAATGTGTCCTTTCCAGTTTCTCCTCTGTAAATTGAACTAACCTCTTCATGAATCAATACTACAGAAACCAATTCAACCTGTTAAATTGTTAGAGAGACTTGCACCTTAATGCTTAGCCCAAATCTATGTCATTGAGGAGTCCTTATTAATACGTTACAGAATTTGGGCACGTTACAAAGATTAACAAGGATATTTCTGCACAAAGGAGAGATAGTGGTTGGAGAAGGTGGGTTAGAATGTCGATACGGTATGATTATTCATACAAAAGAAGCACTGTGATGGATGAATATTTGCTCCAGGTTAAATATTCAGATTGTATAAACACCACAATCAACAGTATGCAACAACTTAACATCTCCAATCTTGCTTGATGTTTATAAATTATCCATTTAAAAAGTTGTTCTTCCCTTCTCTCTATATGACCCATGATTCAAAGTTATCTATCACTGATTGCCGTATCAAGAATACCCACACGACCTTCCTGCATAAATACTCTCTGCCTTTTCTCAGCTGCTTCATTGAAGTTTCTTTATCCTTTTTTTCACCTTTGTTTAACCTAATAATAACTTAAATTCTGCATTGTTGAAATTAGGAAAAATCATCAGCAACTAACTACCATCAGCTCAGAAGTAACTAATCACCTCTCCACTATGTTACACCAGAAAGAATAATATGTGTCATTTATTGATGATCCATTTGTTGCAAAAGATATTGAAGTAAAATTGACCTTCACCAGAATCACAATATGGCTTTACCAGCCTGTATCTGAATTTCCTTTCCTTTCAATCCATTTCTCAAAACTAACAAAAGATTAGTAGAGGTGTGAATGTGAACAGTGAATCCTATTCCTCACAGGAAAAGGCCCAGTGCGCTTCTATGGGGATGCTAAGACATCCATGTCCCACCAGCTGAGTAAGTAACAGTTATCATTGCACTGCAACTCTCATATTGATCCAACTCTCAAAGTCATTAAATGCATAACACTAATGACTCTTGCCCATGATATCTTCTCTCTCTTGGGTCTTGCATATACTGCTAACATAGCCACCACAACCACGGACCTTGCTCCCCAAGGTCACCCCACCAGATCTCCAGGACCAGCAGCCCCCACAGTCAAACAAGCTCTCTGCAAACAAGCAGTGGAAGCAGGAAGTACACTAAAACCATGTAGTAGGAGGGAGAGGAAGAAGAAAACTTATTGGCAGCACTGTGGTGGCATAGCTTTTCTATGGCACTGTGTGGACCGTTAATGCGACAAGACTGTACATGGTCTCTCTGCATGTGACTGTATCAGTCTAATGTCCATCCAGAATATGCAATATACAGATTGTTGGCGGTGTTGAAAGCCTGCTACAGCATTTAGAAGCTAGAGGAACAGTGTGTTTACTGGGTGATGTGTCCTGCTGACATCACTGTTCTTGTCTCACAACATCCCTATACTTTCCTTGGCCAACACGTGCAAAGGTGTTTCTATGAATGAGTTGATCAGTGATACCTGGGATAGGGAGGTACACAGTAAACAGGGAGCACATTAGGATGACCAGGGATTAGTGACCTTGCAGGTCTGTATCCTGTGCAGTACGTGGATCTGTATGTAATGTTGTTTCCCTATAAAGGTCCTCAAAATGATAAGTCCTGAAGCCCACTCCCCTACAGGTCAAATCAATATACTCACTCACTCTGAATGTGCTCCCATTACTTTCAATTTCCAGCACAATGGTGACAGTGAGTGCTTCTCAGTCAGTACCTTCTTCCCTCTGTTTCTACACAATGAAGAGCCCGTAAATATTCACATGTCCTTCTGGTAGCCCTTTCTCATGAACTCCATATACATCACAACTCTCCAGGTCCCCACTCAACCTGTCTATGTAAGCCTGCACCTGTCCACCGTTGCCCCAAGACAGTTGAGGGGGCCATACCAGCAGTGGTCCTCCACTGTTGCCTCATTAAAACCAGTGTGGTTTCTGACTGGGGATGGACCCCGTCTAACATAAATCTCTTCTCAGCCATGCTTTACAATGTCCTCCCTGTCAGATAGAGTTGATCCCCCTCCTTCACAACTGTCATCCCAACTTCACCCCAGCCTGCAGCCCCCATGATGAAGGGTACTCTATAAGTCATATCCTGAGTCTATCTTCTGAGGAGGTCATTGCAGGATTTTGCCGTGGCATGTCGGAACCGGTGATCGATGAGTTGAGTATCATATCCCATTCTTGTGAGGGCATCCTTCAAAATCTTTAGGACCGATAGGTTACCCTTCAGCGTTTAGTACTTTTCCAGAATGGAGAGTCTTTGCTACGTTCTTTACAACTTTCAACATGTCATCAATGATGATGAACATCTCACCAAGATCATCCCTAGGCCTACATTTCTTACTTTCAAACAACTGTCAAACTTCAAACAGACCATAGTTCACAGCAAACCACCCAGCTTTCAGGAGAACATTTACCACAACACCACACATCTCTGCAAAACCTGTCAGATTATTGACATGGATACTACCATCACACGTGGGAACACCATCCACCGTGTACACAGCAGATACTCATGTAACTCAGCCAAAGTTGTCTACTTCATATGCTGCAGGCAAAGATGCCCCAAGGCATGGAATATTGGCGAGACCATGCAGATGCAACAACAACGGATGAATGGATACGATGCAACAATCACCAGACAGATACATTGGCTCTTAGTGGGTGAACACTTCAGTTGTCAACGACGTTCAACTTTTGATCTTCCAAAGCAGCCTTCAAGATATGCAACAATGCAGAATCACTGAACAGAAACTAATAGCCAAGTTCCGTTCCCATGAAGATGACCTCAACCGTGATCTTGGGTTCATGTTGCGCTACATGGAACACCCTAACACGGTTCTGATTCTGTAAAATCTTCCTTACTCTCCTGTTTTCACACCATCACCTTGATAAATTGTTATGATCTCTCTACCTTAATTAGATTGTATAGTTTTGGATTACTTAATACTTTGGTTAGATCGTCAGCATGCAACTCTTATACATATCATGTTATTCCAGTCAAATAAAAATAAAAAGAACTGCAGATGCTGTAAATCAGGATCAGGAGTTGCTGGGGATGGGGGGTGGGGTGGGGGGAAGCATGGTGGCTGCTCAGCAGTCTGGTGACACCTGTGAAGAAAATTCAGAATTAACATTTCGGCTCCAGTGACCCTTCCTCTGTTTTTTTCTTCACAGATGCCGTCGGACCAGCTGAGCTTTTCCAGCAGCTTCTGTTTTTGGTCCATGTTATGCCAGTCATTTGGTTTGTCTCCAGCACCACCTTACTTTTTTTTATATAATTAACTCTCTGCCTCATTATAGGTAATTCCTTCGCTTGTTATTCAGCTGTTGACACTTTACTCACATTGTGTAACACCATTGATCACCTGCACAGATTTATTATCTGATACTCGGCTCACACTATTTGCATGATCTTTTGATCCCTCTGTCCTTGATCTCTCTGCCCATAGAAAGGGACAATGCTCTGAAAGCTTGCAATTTCAAATAAACCTGTTGGACTATAACCTGGTGTCATGTGGTTTCTGACTTTGTCCACCCAGTCCAACGTTGGCACCTCCACATTATGTTCTTATTAACAAGGCATTTGGCAAATCATAATTTCCCTTAAATGGCAGCTGACTAGTGCCTGGCAAAACACTCACCTCACTGTTCATTAAAAGCAGAAGGATGGAGCAAAATGCTCCATGTTCAAGATGCTCTCAAGAAAGCTTTCTCTGGACTTCTCACCTGCTTCTGTCACAGATCTCACCATAGTTCACACTGCTCAGATCCCTATATGACTAAAGGAAAGAAATGAGCTGAAAATGTGTTTGCTGGAAAAGCGCAGCAGGTCAGGCAGCATCCAAGGAACAAGAGAATCGACATTTCGGGCATAAGCCCTTCTTCAGGAATCCTGAAACGTCGATTCTCTTGTTCCTTGGATGCTGCCTGACCTGTTGCGCTTTTCCAGCAACACATTTTCAGCTCTGATCTCCATCATCTGCAGTCCTCACTTTCTCTCAAAGGAAAGGAATGGCAAACTAGATTGATTCCTGGCATGGCAGGACTTATGTATGAGGAGAGGTTGAACCAGTTAGGGTTTTATTGCTGTTCAGAAGAATGAGGGGGATCTCATGGAAACCTATAAAACTCAAACAGGTCAAGACAGGCTAGATGCAGGAAGATTGTTCCCAATGACGGAGAAGTTCAGAATCAGGGGTCACAAACTAAGGATACGGAATTAACCATTTAAGTCTGAGATGAGGAGAAATGTATTCACCTAGAGCATGAGCCTGTGAATTTGTTACCACATAAAGCAGCTAAGGCCACAAACATTGTACGATTTCAAGAAAGAGTTAGAGTACTTGGGGCTAAAGGGATCAAACAATATGGGGAGTAACTGGAACAGGTTACTGAGTTGGATGATTAACTATGTAATGCACAGCAGAGCAGGACCAAAGGGCAGAATAGGTCACCTCTGCTCCTATTTTGACTCTTTTTTACATCTTTATTTTTCAAGTTTATTTCTTTGATCTATAATGCTGGACAATTTATTTCTTTATATTTCTAATTATTTTTTGTTTCCTAAGAATTCAATCTTAAGTATCTGTACCTAGATATTTTGTAGCTAAGATGGTGCTGTGATGTGGCGACTATAAACTTTTCATTGTATTCATTATACACAAGTACATGTTTACAGTAAAGCTAATTCAGTTATTCAATATTTTCTATGTTTTTTTTATAAAGTATTACAAGGTACCCTGGACAAGTCAAGGTTTACTGTTCCGTTTTAGTTTTTCTATGCACTGCAACCACTTTTACATCTAATTTCCAAGAAAAGCAGCAAAGATTTGTCCTTTTATATTTTTATCACAAGGTTAAATCGTGGTTTTTAGTATACATTCAATAAAACCTATCGTGTTTAAAGGATCATATGACTTAGACAGTAAAGTTAAACTAACATTATCATTGTTTAATCAAGCCCTTTAAAGATATGTCAGTTTGTATTGTAGTCATCCATTGTAAGTGCTAAAAGCAAAAGCATGTACTGTATGAAATGTCTTTCCTATCTGCTGATTCTACTTATCTGACATTCTGTCTTGCTTCTTTTGCTGTTAAGTTTTCTATCTGCCTTATTTTTCTTCTCCTATCATTTTCATTTCTCTTTTAATTGATTACTATAACACCTCTACCCTACATCCTAATCTCTCTGAAATGTCTCCCATTGTATTTTTTCTCGTTTCTGTGCTATCTGATCTACTTCAGCGTCAGTTCTAAAAGATCACAAAAGTACCGTCCCTGGATTCTTTACCTATTGACAAATCAGCAATAATTCAACCACCAAGATAATTGCTGAACATTCCTCCAGTGCCCTTACTATCCTTGGAGAACTGCTTAGAATCAGTAATAGAGATGCAGAAACTTACCAGCATTTCAAGAGAGATGGAAATATAGTGCTGATGCAATCTATTTCCAGTCAGTTAAAGTGCACCTTCTGACCAGCAGTAAATACAAACAAAAGGTGACTCGGTTAGCTGTACAGTAGGTCTCTGATCTAGAGTGACACCAATAGTGTGGGTCAATTCTTATGTTGGCTGCAGTTACCATGAAGTTCCAGCCTTCTCAACTTTGCCTGAGATGTATTGACCCGCATGTTAAACTTACCAATAGTTGTCTCTTACTAATGGGAGAGTATCCTTTTGGGACTGCAGTGACTTTATCTACTGTGATTCCTATATAAATATTTGTTTGGTAGTACAGAACTTGGAAAAAGACATTTTGTTGCTTTTTGTCTCACACACATCAGCACAATTTACAAGACATACCAAAATAAAGGGAAAACAACACTTTTACTGTGTGAGGAGAGAGTGCTGATAGATGGCAAGTGGTCTGATTGCCTCTGCAAAACCTCTGCCTGTCAGAATCCACTTGTCATCAAATCAGTTCTCTCCTTTTGTGCTTTAGTATATCTTGCAAACAAATGCAAGGCAAAGCATTTTGAAAAAACAAGTCTTTTTCAGCAAAACTCAACATGTTACTTTTTTAATCTAATTTTTTTCTCAAATTTAATTCAATTTAAACTTGAAACATCAAATTGCTGCTGAAATTAAGTGTTGCTGCAATTTGTAGCATCAAATGTACAGGTCGTTTGGCTGTAATGTGTATTTCGTCAACATGAATTCACTGTAACGTGATTGATGAATTGGCAATGCTGTTTCTAAAGTGCAAAATTTGATAAGGTGTGTTGGCTGTAACTCAATTGCTGCACCAACACTTCAAAGCGCTGTTTTGAAAGTGCAATTTTTCGATAATGCACAAGAACACAGCCATCGCAAGATGAAAGAATTAACTGTATATGACAACTATATGCAAAGGAGCTCATATACAAATTGCCACAGATTATTTCAATAACTGCCACTAACAATGAAACTATACCAATCAGATTTTGAAAAGTGCCAAGAAAACTATTCAGAAGTTGCAAGGTTTTTTAAAAAAAATTAGAATGAACATTCCATAAGTATAGGGTTAAAATGTTTGCTAACAATTCTTCAGTTAGTGGCCATTCAGTGTTCTCCTGGCTCAGTAACTTTATTTCTTCTCCAGGAATAACCAAACATTCTCTTATTTGTGTGAGCAAATACCATTCAAATTAAAGGTGTTATTTCATGGTTGAAGTGTTCATTCATGAAATTGGACAACACCAAGGAAGCAATAAGATTGGAATCCCTGCATAACACAAATAAAAGCAAAAGAACAAGGGAATTTAGAATGAAGTGATTCATGATGCTATAAATTCTTCCTTTATATCTGCCTTTAAAGAGGAAATGTTTGGATACAGGCAAGATGCATTCTCATGAAGGAGAACAGCAAGGCAATCAAAACTAGGGCTCTGTGACTGATGAAAAAGATAGACTTGAGCAGAAAAGGGTGCCTGTGACTAATGTCAGTTTGATCACAACAGCAAGAACCGGGCTGAGAGTCAAACTGAAAAAAGAAATGAGAGGCAATCAGGGACCATAAGAAGAGACTGGCAGTTACCATAAAAAGGAATCCTGATATTTTCTCCAGGGATAAAGAATTAAAATGGGAATAAGAGAAAGATGAAGCCATTGAGGGACCAACTTGGAGATTAATGCATGGAGGCAGAAGTGCATGGCTGAGATACTGATGTGTAGTTTGCATCGGTCTTACCAAGAAAGGAAGTGCTGCTATTGTAATAATGAAAGAAGAGGTAGGCATGACACTGGGTAGTCTAAAACTGATAAAAATAATGTATTAGAACAACTGGCAGAACCGAGAGCAGAGAAGTTCCCAGGACCAGATGGTATGCATCTCTGGTTATTGAAAGAAGTAACAATTAAAATTGTGAAGGGACTGCCCATAATATTCTGTCCTCTTTAGATACAAGGTGGTGCCAGAGGACTGAAGAATTGAAAATATTACACCTTCTTCCAAAACAAATGTGGTAAATCTAGCAATTACAAACCAGTTAGTCTAACCTCAGTAATGTGAAACCATTTGGAAATGATAGTCCAGGAGAGATTAGCACTGTTCAACAGTGGATTTTCTAAGGGAAGTCAGCAACTATTGTTAAAGGCAATTTTCTTTTGAGTCTTTGAATGAGATTAATTAGAATTGTATGGTTGATGTTTTGTACAGTGACCACAAAGAAATATGAACTGATACTTTTTTATGGGAAGAATAAATAAAGCCAATATAAAATAGGGGACACAATTTTAAAAGTGATATTGGAACAGAGAGATTCAAGAGTATATTCAAGAATATCAAGTTGAAAAGTAGGTTATAAAGATATACAGGATCCCTATCAGAAACATTTGACATTGTCCTGTGCTCAATAGCATTTAATCACACTCATTTGTGATGATCTGCATTCCAAAATGTTCATTCAGTCATTTATTGACATCTAATAGTCATCCATTGAAGTTGATAGCTCTAAATTGAAATTACACACTGCTCTAACCATACTAATTTCAAATATTTGTTTTCTGTTAAGACACTCAGCAAACTTCAATGGAAAGCACTGGAAATCAAGTGACAAGGTGGTTGTGGTGGTGGAGTGAGCCCCAAGCCTTGAGTGGAGGGAAGAAGGAAGGGAAGAAGAGTTTAAGACCTGAACATGGGAGAGGGGGAGGGAATACAAGAAAGGATAAGACCCCAGCCTGGGGTAAATGAGGACACAGAAGAAGATGGTGAGCCCTGAGATTATTGGAAATGAGGTGGTGACAGCCCTGAGTCTGGATGAGGGGGAGCATTGATAGCACTGAACTTGGCAAAGGCTGTGTTGGAGGGCTGTCTGGCCAATGTTGTAGTCTGATGTTGGAAACATTACAGCTGTGAGCCTGGGAATGGGGTGGGGAAGAATGTAACTTTGAACCTGGGAAAAGGTGAGGTGGAGGTGATGGTTGTAGCCCTGCTCTGGGTAGGGTTGGGGTTGGGTGTGAAGAGAATGTGAGGTGAGTAGGATGCAGTGTGGTATGTTTCCAGCAGGCCTGATGGATTTAGCATGGGTTTTGGGTCTTCTCAACTCGCAGCACTACAGGAAGGGGATGTGGTGGAGGTCGGAAGAATAGGGTGAACTACAAGAGTTTTGAAAAAAACATATTGCCTAGTAGAGATTTTGCTAAACCTTTTTATTCACAACACCTTTTATCCTTACTGGGATATTTGCTTCCCTTAAGCAGTAGCACAGACTGGATGTTGGGCAGGATATGCTATGGACTAGTGTGACGCCTGTCAGCAGCCTGTTAAGTTGCTCAGTATTGCAGTTGACAAGCTGAAGATGGCAGATTATGATTGTTTTCTATATCATCTTGGGTCATGCTGTTCTCTCAGCTCCAGGATTTCAGTGCTTAGCTTCTCTTGAATAGTGGCCAAGCAGACAGAGTGCTATTAAGAAAGGATTTTGACCGAGCCACATGGAAGGAAGCTGATGTAATTCTAAATCAGGCTGGTTTGTAACCTGGAAGGGAATTTACAGGTGATGGTATTCCCATGCAACTGCTGCCTTTGTCCTTCTCAGTGATAGAGTCATAGGTTCACACAGCACGGAAACAGACCCTTCAGTCCAACTAGTCCATGTCCCCAAAATAAATTAGTCCCATCTGCCTCTCCTGGTCCATATCCCTCCAAACATTTCCTGTTCATAAAATTATTCAAATGGCTTTTAAATATAATTTTTTTTCACAGAGTGGGGTTAGTGTGTGGAATGAATTGCCAGAGGAAGTGATGGTTGTACCTGCAACTATCGCTTCCTCTGGCAGGTCATCCCACACACTAACCACACTCTGTGTACAAATGTTGTCCTTATGTTGTTTTTAAATCTTTCTCCTTGCACCTTGAAAATATACCCCCTAGTTTTGAACTCCCCCACCCTGAGCTATTCACCTTATCTATGTCCCTCGTGATTTTATAGACTTCAAAAGGTCACCCCTCAACTTCTTATGCCCATCCAGCTTATTTTTATAACTCAAACCTTCCACTCCTAGCAACAATTTGGTAAATCATTTCTGAACCCTCTCCAATTTAACAATATCCTTCCTATTGCAGGGCGACCAGAACTGGACACAGTACTCCAGAAGAGGCCTCACCAATGTCCTGTACAACCTCAACATGATATTCCAACTCCTATAGTCAAAGGTCTGAGCAATGAAGGCAAGTGTGCTAAAAGCCTACTTGTCCACCATGTAAGGTGCCATCAAAGGAGTCTTGGTGAGTTGCTAGTTTTAACTTTTTTTGTTATACGTTTAAGTTTAATTCCACTGTATTCTTACTTCTCCGATATTGCCACATTTACATTTTTGATTATATGTTTATCACCTCCCCAACCCTGCAGCTTGAGTGGAGCATCCCTTGTTTATTTTCCACACAGTTGGTAACCATGACAGAGTGGGCACAATGGTCACCCTGTTAGAGTCAACATAGAGGTGCCAAGGCAGAATAGCATGCCAGATGAAACAGGAAGGATGAGGGAAGCTGCTGAGAATAATTTTGAAAGTATTTAGTAAGATTTGTTTATTTTTTTATATAGATAGCCCCTGAATTGCAGACAGCTTCTGTTCCTGAGTCCACTCACAAGTCAATTTGTACAAAAATCAATACAGAATGTAGGACGATATAAATTAGCTGCTTGTAAGTACAGGAAACGTCTGTATATTGGATCTTTAAAATTGCACCCCTGCGTTCATAAGTATGAGCGCTTGTAAGTCGAACATTCATAAATCAATGGCCTAAGAAAATGGTGGATGTAGATTAAATTGTTGCCTTCAAAAGACTACTGGGTAAGCACTTGAACTGTGCTATGGGCATAGAGTGGACAGAGATAAGAGTGGTTAAATATAGCAGGGACATGATAGGCCAAATGGCCTCCAGTAGTTCTCTAATTAAATCATTCTACGATTTTACCTTTGAGATCCAGCCGAAAGCTCATTGGTGTCAAATATTGTGCAGGATTTTAACATCCTAAGGAAGATGGATCTTGTGTCTGGTACATTCAGGGATGAGAGGATGTTAAAGCTTTGAAAAATGGCAGTGAGTCAGGAACCCAACATGACCCCACCTTCTTCCAAGTGTCACCCAAGTGCAAACAGGAAACCCATATACAACTGTCAGATAAGTGATTAAACTATTCAAGTGGCAGCTAACTCAGAAATTAATCCAGAATTCATTAGCAATCAGCACAATGTAGAACTAAGAGTCTAATGATGACCATGAATCCATTATCAATTGTTGGAAAAACCCATCTGGTTCACTAATGCCCTTTAGGGGAGGAAACTGCCATCTTTACCTAATCGAGTTTACATGTGACTCCAGACCCACAGCAATATGGTTGGCTCTTAATGTGGTTGGTTCCCCTCTGGGCAATTAGGGATGGACAATAAGTGCTGGCCTAGTCAGCAACACCCTCAACCTGAAAATTAATAAAAATATGTGGGTTTCTTCAGTTTTGTGAAATTTGTCAAGGTCAAATATGCAAGAGAAGAGCAGGGAGTGCTCCTTTATTTAAACTGACAGGCCAGGACGCCTTGACACAGTGAGAGAGAGAGAGATGCTGCTCACAGCATTTCTTTGGAAAGAATGCTTTCACTGCTTGACAGGCGATTTACAATTTCTTAGAAGTCAGTTCACCTGTTTTGGACTTCACTTACCTTAACTGCAATTCCCTGATAACAGACTTCACAGCAGTTTAGGAGCGAATTATGCAGCTCTACTTGGTACCTCTGATGAGTGTTATGAAGCAGTCCATAGGGGTGAATAAATCTTCTCTTTTCACTCCTGAAGTCAGTATAGCGGAGTTATAAATTTTTAAACAGATGTGGTTTCTTCCCAATTCAGTGTGCACTTGAAATGCATTAAAGCTATGAAGTACATAGCAGATAGATCTTCGAGTTAATCAGAATTAAGGCGTGCTCACTCAGGTGAAGTATAACATTTATTTAAAAGGTAAAAACTCATTCCAACTTCTGCAACATAAACAAGCATAGTCACACACCAGCATGTAAACAAACAGAACAATGTATGGGTGAAGAGTGGTGGAATTGAAACAAAATTTATTGTTCCTCGTGAAGGATTATTAAGGGCTTGCACTTCTGGAGACAATTGTACAAAGCAGATATCTATATTTCCAAAAGACTTCAGTTCTCAGCCACTTTTCACTCAGTTTTTGAATTTGAGGCTGAAATGAGTACATTGTTTATCTGTCGATCCACTAGTTCACTAGTCGGAAGATATGTGAAAAAAAGGTTTTACCCATTTAATGATATAGACCCATAGAGTCATAGAGATATACAGCACGGAAACAGACCCTTCAGTCCAACCCAGAGCTTAGATCAGAGTGGTGCTGGAAAAGCACAGCAGGTCACTTTTCCAGCACCACTCTGATCTAAACTCTGGTTTCCAGCATCTGCAGTCTTCACTTTTGCCTTCGGTCCAACCCGTCCATGCTGACCAGATATCCCAACCCAATTTAGTCCCACCGCCAGCACCGGCCCATATCCCCTCGAAGAGAAAGTGAGGTCTGCAGATGCTGGAGATCAAAGTTGAAACTTTATTGCTGGAACAGCACAGCAGGTCAGTCTGGTTTCCAGCATCTGCAGTCCTCACTTTTGCCTTCGGTCCAACCCGTCCATGCTGACCAGATATCCCAACCCAATTTAGTCCCACCGCCAGCACCGGCCCATATCCCCTCAAAACCCTTCCTATTCATAGAACATAGAACAATACAGAGCAGAACAGGCCCTTCGACCCTCGATGTTGCACTAACCAGTGAACTATTCTCAGCTCGTCCCCCTACACTATCTCATTCATATACCTATCCAAATGCCTTTTAAATGTTGCAATTGTACCAGCCTCTACTACTTCCTCTTGCAGCTCATTCCATACACATACCAACCTCTGCATGAGAAAGTTGCCCCTTAGGTCTCTATAAATCTTTTCCCTCTCACCCTAAACCTGTGCCCTCTAGTTCTGGACTCTCCCACCCCAGGGAAAAGACATTGTCTATTTATCCTATCCATGCCCCTCATGATTTTGTAAACCTCAATAATGTCACCCCTCAGCCTCCGACACTCCAGGGAAAACAGCCCCAGTCTGTTCAGTCTCTCCCTATGGCTCAAATCCTCCAACCCTGGCAACATTCTTATAAATCTTTTCTGAACCCTTTCAAGTTTCACAACATCTTTCCGATAGGAAGGAGACCAGAATTGCATGACTAATAAATATACTCATCTATCTTCACATAAATTAGTCACCCAGACTTCTTTAATAAATAACAAAATTACTGATTTATTAGAAAAAACAAAATCTATTTGATGAAGAAGTAAGGTTTATTAACACAGTTTGAAAAATGACAATATAAATATGTACCCTTTTAAATAATCTGACGCACAAGCACAAACATACATTTGTTGAAGAAAAGATAAAGAAACATTTTCTGTAGAAATAACATTTTCAAAAAAGTACTTTGGCTAATAATTATTGATTTGTGAAGAAAGAAGGAAATATTCCAGATGGCTTTCAATCTACCATCCCAGTATACATAGATGCGTGTTACTAAATATGTGCAGTTGTCTCTAGGATCTATGCAGAGCAGTTCATACAGATGTTGAGGTAACCTTCCATTATCATAATTAACCTGTTTACCTTTGATAAAGACAGGAGGAGGAGTTCGGCAAATTCAATAGGCTGGATGGCTGGTTTGTGATGCAGATTAATACCAACAACATGGGTTCAATTCCTGCACTGTGAAGGACTGTCTTTCTCAACCTCTCCCCTCACCCGAGGCATGGTGACTCTCAGGTTAAACCACAAAGGTTAATGGCTGAGCAGCCCTATGGTCAGCTAACAGTAGAGCAACTTTATCTTTACCTTTTATACAGGAGGATTTCAATTCTTCTCATCAGATACTGAAATTTGGATTAAAGTCTTCACTCCTGAAAGATGTCTCATGACCAGAGAGATTTGAAGGTTTCATTGTGAACTAAACATTCCAGATAGTGATTTTTTTATGTTCAGGTAATTATACTTGAATAGCTTCTCAGGAAGTAATAGAGATCTCTTTGTAAAATCCTTTGATGCTGGTAACTTTCACATCAGGGAACTTTGGCATCCTTTTTAAAGTGTCCCAGCTCATTTTCAACTGTTTTTCTCTCAAACCAAAGTCCAAAGTTTTTAATGAGTTAGTGATATTTTAAAGATTAATGGGCCTTAATTTAAATTATCATGATATGGAGACCAAATGGCAGAATACCAACAACACCAACATTGTGAGGTGTAGCATCAGTATTAGCACAGCCACCCACTCCTCAGCTGCATGTCGTTTTACAAAACGAAAGAACTGGACAACTTTTATAGAGGAGAAAGTGAGGGCTGCAGATGCTGGAGATCAGAGCTGAAAATGTGTTGCTGGAAAAGCGCAGCAGGTCAGGCAGCATCCAAGGAACAGGAGAATCGACGTTTCGGGCATAAGCACTTCATCAAGAATGAGGCTTGTGGGTTGGGGCTGAGAGATAAATGGGAAGGGGGTGGGTTGGGAGGTGGTAGCTGTGAAAGCGATAGGTGAATGAAGGTGAGGGAGAAGGTGATAGGTCAGAGGAGGCAGTGATGGATGGATCCAGAGGGCGGTACTGAGTTGGAGGTTTGGGACTGGGATAATATGGGGGAAGGAGAAATGAGGAAGCTGTTGAAATCCACATTTATCCCATGTGGTTGCAGGGTCCCAACACAAAATATGAGGTGTTCCTCCTCCAGGCATCGGGTGGTAACGGTTTGGCGGTGGAGGAGGCCCAAGATCTGTATGTCCTTGACGGAGTGGGAGAGGGAGTTGAAGTGCTCAGCCCTGTGGATGAAATCTCTGGGACACCCACACCCACCAACCCCACCGCCCCATGACTGAACACTTTAACTCCCCCTCCCACTCCATCAAGGACATGCAGATCCTGGCCCTCCTCTACCGCCAAACCATTACCACCCGACGCCTGGAGCAGGAACGCCTCATATTCCACCTTGGGACACTGCAAACACATGGGATAAATGTGGACTTCAACAGCTTCCTCATTTCCCCTTCCCCCACATTATCCCAGTCCCAAACCTCCAACTCAGTATCGCCCTCTGGATCTGTCCATCACTGCTTCCTCTGACCTATTACCTTCTCCCTCACCTTCATCCATCTATCACTTTCCCAGCTACCATCTCCCAACTCCATCCCCTTCCCATTTATCTCTCAGCCCCGGCCCACAAGCTTCATTCCTGATGAAAAGCTTATCCTGAAACATTGATTCTCCTGCTCTTTGGATGCTGCCTGACCTGCTGTGGTTTTCCAGCACCATACTCTCGATTCTGATCTCCAGCATCTGCAGGCCTCACTTTTTCCTGGTTGATTACAACTTTTATAGAAAAAGAAATAGATATCACACTATGTCTGAGCAGCAGGAAGACACACACTGTCAGTGTCATCAAGCTACCTGTCAGTGGAGACCACCCTAATTTCTCCATGATTTCTGAACTTACAACTTCTTTATCTGCAAGATAGTACAAAGATGCAATCAGTGTGACTGTTCACTGCTGAGATAGTGGTGTTAGGAGGTAGCTGGAAAACACAGAATAAGCAGAGGTAAAATACATTTTGTTTTAAGGCATCCTGTACAGGACAATGCTGGGAATGCCAGAGTGTGGAAGTTCTCATCATAAAGTTAATGCGACTCAGCTTTCCTGCCCTATTGAGGTCCTTGAAACTCTTAGTTCACTGTCTCCATGTTCTAAGGGACTATATGCCTTTTGTTCACTTTCTCAACCACTTTGGTCCTTGCCAGTTTGTTTTAAGAAGATGGGCCTCTTTCTCCCTCATCCTTTGCAAACATCTCATCACTTCAGTGTTCAGATCCTATATTAACATCTCCAAACAAGAAACTGAGACACACAGAGCAGCTGTCTCAGTTCTCCTTTTCATTTCTCTTTTCTCCTGAACCCTGTAGCCACTAAAGCCACAAGAATCAAAGCATAGTTCAGCCATTTGAGCCCATGGTGCAATCCCTTTAAATATAAACACATACTTTGGTATATTTAGCACATCACCAACTCACCCTCCCTAGGCCAGTGGGAAACCTAAAAGCATGATATACGTGTCGTGATTGAATTAAAATGCCATGGCACATCCCACGAGCAGAACATGGGATTTCTGTCTCTCTACCAGCCTCCCCACTGGCCAGAGCTGATGAGTATTTCCAGCATTTTCTGTTTTTATTATACAGAATGAAAATGCTCTTCCCATGTACAGTAACATCATTGTTCATGTGTCACATACAACAGTCTAATAATTAAGTCTCAACTTATTCGTATTAAAGAATATAGTTTATCCTCATTTTTATTTTACGAATGTTTCAATTGAAATTAAATAGATTGTGGAACAATGAAATGCACACAATTAATGGGTGCCAATCTAACATTGTGGTTTCATGTTCTATATTTTTTATTCAAAAGCCATGCCTGCTAAATTTACTGAAAACACAATTTTATACTTCACTTTAGTTGAAGTCAATTTAGAATAACAGATACTAATGAATGTTTCCATGACAAAAAAACACAATCTACATTTTCATGGTGATGACTAGAGCATAGAAACTACTGGAGTGCAAGATGAGTCTATCATAATCATTTGTTATAAAAGACCCTCGTCCAAGATAGCAACAGGGTAGCAGAGCTGCGTGTGGGGTCTTGCCTAGGGCTTATCAACTCCCATATGCCTTCTTCCTTTTGTTTTGCTTTTTACCTCTATTCTTTATCTTTCTTTATTTTCCTTTTGTTTTCCTTTTCTCCAGTGGGTTACTGAGCAGGATCGATGTGGCAGCAAGAGCAGGTTGTGCACGGAGTGACAGCAGCTTCCCAGTTTCAGAGGCGACAGTGGCAGACACAGCTCCTCATGGCAACTGGAGGTGGCGGCAGCAGTAAGGAAGTCTTCCCAGCGTTCAGGACCAGCAGCAGCAGCAACAAAGCTCTTCCAAAGATAAGTGGTGGCAGTGGACTCTTCAGGATGGCAGCATTGGCAAGGCGACATCTGCAGCTGGAGCTGGAATGTTGGTGCAGCAGCAGCAGCCCAGAGTGGCAGAGGAGTCAGGAACTCCTAGTTTGCAGTAGGGACTCCTGTCCTGGCAGCAGAGCCAGGGACACCTGGTTACAATAGGCCCAGTGCAGGGACTCCTGTCATAGAATCATAGAGTCATAGAGACGTTCAGCACGGAAACAGACCCTTCAGTCCAACCTGTCCAGGCCGACGAGATATCCCAACCCAATCTAGTCCCACCTGCCAGCACCTGGTCCATATCCCTCCAAACCCTTCTTATTCATATATCATCCAGATCCTTTTCAATATTGTAATTGTACTATCCTCCACCACTTCCTCTGGCAGCCCATTCCACACAAGCACCACCCTCTGCGTGAAAACGTTGCCCCTTAGGTCTCTTTTATATCTTTCCCCTCTCACCCTAAACCTATGCCGTCTAGTTCTGGCCTTCCCCACTGCAGGGAAAAGACCTTGATAAATTTACCCTATCCATGCCCCTCATGATTTTATAAATTTCTATAAGGTCACCCCTCAATCTCCGACACTCCAGGGAAAACAGCCTCAGCCTATTCAACTCTCCCTATAACTCAAATCCCCCAACCCTGGCAACATCCTTGTAAATCTTTTCTGAGCGCTTTCAAGTTTCACAACATTCTTCTAATAGGAAGGAGACCAGAATTGCACACAATATTCCAAAAGTGGCCTATGTCTTGGTGGCAGAGCCAGAGACTCCTGGTTACATTAGGCCCAGAGCAGGGACTCCTGGCACTGGCGAGGCGGTGGCTGCAGCAGCGGCAGTGTGGTATGCTCAGAATGGGGATTCCTGGTGTCATCGCAGCAGCAGGAGAGCCAGGGATTCCTGGTTACAGGGCGTGTGTGGATTCAGCATGGGACTTGGTGTCAGCGGCAGCGAGGTAGGGCCCAGCAACAAATAGATGATGCCTAAAGAGTGGCGACACCTACTTGGTGGGTCTGGCACAGGAGATGGCAAGGTGGTGGAGGAGTCTTATTGAGTTCTAACTCTTTACTCTTTATTTTTAAACTATTCAAAATGGCGCTAGATTATGATGACCGTTGAAGCTTTCCACTATAACTTACCATATTATTTACTGTAAAATGCAAGTGACAGTAATAGCGAATCATTCAACCATGAATTTTATTTTTATTCATTTACAGGGTGAGGGTATCACTGGCTAGGCAACATTTATTGCCCATCTCAGAGGGCAGTTAAGATTTAACCACATTGCTGAGAGTCTGGAGTCATATATATCCAGACCAGGTAAGGATGGATGTTTCCTTCCCTAAAGGACATTAGTGAAGCAGATGGATTTTTCTGACATGGTCATCATTAGACTCAATTCCAGAATTTAAAAACTGAATTCAAATTCCACCATCTGTCGTAGTGGGATTTGAATATGGATCCCCAGAACATTACCTGGGCTCTGGATTAACAGTAGAGCAATAATGCCACTAGGTCATGGCTTCCCCTAGATTAGATCATGGGCTTCACACCAACTCCAGCATCTGCTAACATTTACTGTTTCAGTTTCATGTTATGACATTTTGTTCTGATTCCAATGTGGTCATATGGACACAGTGGCTGTCCATACAGTCCCAATGCTTGATGAGACATGATGTGATTTTCAGGTCATTATCACACAGTTATTGCACAGATATATCACCATCTCAATGATATTGAGTGAACTTCCATACATAAATACAAACTCATTTAGGTCAGTTTCCTTTTTTGTGGTCAACACTTCCTTTCTCCTTGATAACTCTCAACTCTATATTAAAACCAAGAGCAAAATACATTTGATTTCTATGCACACATCAGGAGGTGTTCTTCTAGCATGTCATTTCTGGCTAAGGACAGAAAATTGATTCTTCTTTGACAGGTGATCCCAGCCTTGAATCTCCATTGCAATCATCATACCCTCCAGAACTACCTCCTGCACCAGGCTAATAAACAGCTGGTACCAAAAGAAGTAAACGTGGTGGAGGCTACTTTCCCTGAAGCTGAATGGCATCATTTCTACCCCACACTTCTCACTGTTGGTGTAAATGGGAAAGAAGGAGCTTACTCATTGTAAAAGATAGAACATTTATCATTATGATCAGCTACGCAATGGTCCCAAGGAGGTTCACCATCCTCGAAGGTCCCATCCATGCTCATCTTCTTTTCAAAGGCCAGGCATACTACTTGCTCTGCTTTCAGGAAAAAGGCAGCCTGTACATACATTTCTGAGGATGATTTATTGGACAAAGGGCCAATAGTCCCACCCACACATTGGCCTCAATGATGGAACAGGGTGGATACAATTCTTCATCCTGTGCTTTGTTTTTTGTGATTGAACTCTAAAGCTGATGGGACCGCTACAACAGCAGGGTCAGAAGAACCAACCAACCCTGTGTATGTACAATTGGACCCTAATACAGAGACAGTTATGTTCCACACCTTGAAAACTGGTTATGAACGAATCATCGAGGTCAACAGCATCAAAAATAGCCATTTCATCCATCAAGTGATAAAAAACAACCACCTAAATATTCGAAACCCATTTTCCATCTTGTGGCCCATAGTCGTGTAAGCTTTGGCATCACTTGTGAAAATTAGCTGGATTGATCAGGCAGTCTGTATCCATTATGCTGTAGCAGTTGAAGCAAAGAAATGTATTGGTTATGAAGGATCAATGATATTGAAGAAGTACTTTTCACAGCTTCCATGAGAAAATGTATTCCATGAGGAACATGCCTCATATAAATAGTTAGTTTTGTGAACAGACATTTTCTCACTTTTGCCTAACAAGGTTGCACCAACGAATGTGGTTCCAATGGGTGGGGTGTTATTGAGCATTCATGGCACATTGATGGAGGCAAAAGAGATGCTTAAGGCTAATCTGCCTGGACGGTTCTGAGAACTTATAAACAAAACGCTAATCTGAATGTCATGAACCAGACTTTTGGTCTCCTGCCTATCTAAGTGCAGTCCCAGATGATTCATTTGGTCTGTTCTTCATTTTTTGCTCAGAAAGAATGAGGCATTGTTTTCATGGATTAAATGGAACAATTTTTAAATCATGCCGACATTAATGGTTAAGTATTGAAATCAATATAATGCTGTCTAATTTGGCCTGCTCCTCCACAAACTTCATTACATCAGTACCTTCGTGAAAAAAATATTAAAACACAGGAAGGATGTGAAGTTGAAATATGTATCCAAATGAGACCCACTAAACAAACCTAAACAAAAAAGCTTGTCTAGCCAGGTGTTACTGAATTTTTAACGGCATAATTAGTCATAATTACTAACAACTTCTCAGATTCTGAAAGTTTATTTTTTATAAATGAGCAATCTGGAAGCTTCAGATATTAATTATTGGAAATTTTAAATAATTGAAAAACTCAAACATTTTACTTCCCACTGTTTTTAGCTGGCCCTTTCTTAGTCCCATATTATGTTTCATCTCTTTATTTTGTTTCCTGTACATGAGTTCAGATTGAATTAAATGTTCCAACATACTTTTTGGGTTTAACCCCTTCAGTGTGATTAGTAAAATTGATATGGTCCTGCCTACTCTATTCACAAGGGGCCCAGATTCCCTATACAGGGCATCATGCCGAGTATCTTTATAAATACCGTGCTTTGCCAAGCTAAAGTCTACCGGCAGCTATGAGCAAAATGAAAGATAGGTGCGGCTCGTTCACTACTAATAGAAAGTCCAAGCCATGATATCTGCATAAGCGCAACTAATATTTCTGTTATTATGTGGATCACAATGTATAGATTTTTATAATTGTTTCAATCAATTAGTATGACCTAACCTTAAAATTGCACCACATACAAATAGAGATAAAAATAATTCATAGAGAAATATGAGCAATTATTATTATTTTGGTTTGGCATACACTGCTGCATTGCCAGGTAATTGACCAGAAATGTAACTGGTGCTGAAATTGTAGAAAAGATGATGTATAAATTATATAGATATGACCTGTTTAGTTGGAGAGGACACCAATTCCTCATGGATTCTTTCCGATTCAGAGTTTGGAATTAATCACGTCCTCAATGATTTAGTATGGGAAGGGGAATACATTTATATTCTTGGTGCTTCATGAACTTCACAACCTAACCAGTAAAATTGGGATTGGATTTTCACACTCACACTGCAGATGTTCATATGCTGGCCCTATAAAGGTGCATCTCATGAACTGGATTCCACTTCTATCAATAAAATGTACCAATGCAAATGGAATACTGCATGTCTAATCAAAAATGCCTTATAAAATAAAACTACTCAACATAGATCATTGACTTTGATCAATAGCTTATTCAGGCACATAAAATACACACATGTACAATAAAGACTAGCTAAAGGTGTGTTGCAATCTAAAAAAAACTCACAATGTTGTTCTTGGTTGAGTTCTAAGTTATGAAGAATAATAATAACCCTAAACATTAATACATTATGCCACGAATGACTTTGACTTTCATAATATTCTCCATGAATTTTTTATTTTTCACATAAAGGAACCATAATTAAGATTCTTAAATTGTTTCTGACATTTAGCCATGGCCTTATTCCTGCCCAGGCTATAATAAACACTACTTACAGTGAAATACAATACTCTCTAAGTAATTTTATTTATCAAGGGAATAAAATGTGTTAGTGGGATGTGGACAGTGTGATCGTCATTCTTACTCAGTGTCTTTGTTATCTGAATCACACAAGACAAGTCAGCTTGTGCAGGAATAATATTATTTAAAGTGAATCTCCATTGTACATTGTAGCTATCCATCATGACAAGCAAGGTATTGGGCAAATTAATGGGTCCCCATATACATTTTCAGATTGTCTGCTTTCATCTTGTTCATCCTGTGTCCGGTCACCTGAAACTAATTTAAAATTCCACAACAATCCACATTACATGCTCCTTATATCAACTATTAATTTATTTTTATTTACTTTCATTAGCAATGCTTGGACTAAAGAATCTATTTAAGTTAATAAGAAACATTATTTCTTGCTATGACTTAAGCACTCTGTCTGAGTTCTCAATTGCAAAATGGTACTTGGAGTGTGTTCAATATGTTATATGGTTTTAATATCTCAGACTATCAAACACAGTTCCTTAATGTGATAAAACACTTAAGGAACTAATTACACACTAGAGTTGGTGGTGATGTCAGCAGTAATATTTTATTAAACTGCATGACTTTACAACATTTAATTTTAAATTTCTCAAAAGGTAATAATCAAATAGAATTACTAAAATAAGAGTGGGCTGGATATGCTTCTGTGTCTTCAATGGATTATCAGGTGAACATTGACAGTAGTGCAAGTCATATTATGGGGTAAAAGATCCTACACTTGAGAAAAATCTGATAATTGAAGATTTAATACAGACAGGCTATACACAAATTTAAAGACATTTTAGAATACTTGAAGAAACAATTAACAGTAAGATTTATTTAAGTGCAATGTTCTTCCAACCGATGCAACATTGAATTACCATTAATTTGTTCTCAATTTTACCCTTCCTTTAAGTTATTTTGTTTTAACTACATTTTTTTCTCAGCCTTTCTGAAATATATATTCTAAACATACAAAGGCCATACTGAGGTAATGAAGAGTGTCAAATATTTGATTGCTATTCTAATTTATCAAAGTAATATATTTCAAATGCCACCATCAATCTGCCATTCTCCTCACTTACAAATTTCTACTTTGATATTTGTTTCATTGAGTTTAAATTCTTACATTTTTGTATCAAAGATGTTAGGAATAAAATTATGGAATTCCACTGCATGCAGTCAGAAACATTAGTAAGGAGATAAATACATAAAGTATAGACGCCCTTTAGTATGGGTAAATTGGGCACAAAATTCAGTTCTGTTCTTCAAGCTCAGAGTGCAGCTTTCCCTTTAAATAGACATCTGGAGTGCACTTATTGTCATCGGGTGCTGGCTGTGCCAGATGTCATTTCGTTGAATGTGTTATAACAAGTACATTTAGCATCTGTCTGAGTATGCAGAGTAGGAAGATCATAATATCAATCATCGTGTAACAATGATTTGACACCAGTGCTACCACTTTTGAATGCAATGCTCCAGCTAATGATTTCCCTTACAAAGTAAAGCTGAATATGCATTTAGCTGCACAGAACAATCCCGACCCGCACTATTTAAATGAGTCATCAACTATTGTCAGGTTAATTATGGAACCCTTATGGTTTCTTTTCAGCTACTTATCAATGTATCAGTTTTTTTGGAGGATTTCCTGCCTCATGGCCTTGAAAAGTCGCTCTCCATATCTTACTAAACTCACCTTATTAACTATCTATCCAGCCTCCATGACATCTCACTTGCCTAATTCTGTCTCCAGCTTACCGCATGCTGTTCACAGAAACACTCAGTATTAATTGGATATCTGCAGAAAATCCAGTATCCCTGCGACCCATGCCACTTTAAAGAGTGCTGGAATTGTGAAGCTGCCCTGCTCGGTGACAGACTCTCAAAACATGCCAGACTGCACTGTAATTCTCCAACATAGATCTGGAAGTCCTGATCGAGAGGGTGGTACACCCTCTTCCCAAAGGATCTCATTACCAGACATTGGCAACCTGGTCTGACGTCATCACCTGGTCAGTGTGACCTCCATGGTCTAGAGGAATAGCAAGCAATGCTGGATGAAGATCAATTACTTTGTTTGCTCCACCAGGGTAAGTGCTACACTCTTCTCTCTGCCACCTCACTCTTATTTCTGCTATTCCAATCACCTCCCACCTCCCGTGGCACAGTGGTTAGCACTGCTGCCTCACAGCGCCTGAGACCCGGGTTCAATTCCCGCCTCAGGTGACTGACTGTGTGGAGTTTGCACATTCTCCCCGTGTCTGCGTGGGCTTCCTCCGGGTGCTCCGGTTTCCTCCCACAGTCCAAAAGATGTGCAGGTTAGGTGAATTGGCCATGCTAAATTGCCCGTAGTAAGGGGTAAATGTAGGGGCATGGGTGGGTTGCGCTTCGGCGGGTCGGTGTGGACTTGTTGGGCCGAAGGGCCTGTTTCCACGCTGTAATCTAATCTAATCAAAGGCTCATGCACTATCAACTTCTCGTTTGCTTTCAACATCTTCCCTTGCTCACTATCACACCCCCCACCCCTAACCTCCAAAGCCTCTAACCCCGCAGGCCCACTCACTCTCACTCTAGATACCTCAACACCTGCACCAGCTCGAACAGCCATGCCACCCACATTCACATCACTCCATCTCTCCCTTTCACTCACTACAAAGGAAGATAGCCCACAACAGATAGAAATGAATGGGTTGAGGGGTGCCTGACATCAGGCTTCTCACCTATTATGAGGAGAGAGTTTTCAAAGTTTGGGAGAAGATTTGTAGCTCGGGTGCTCGTTGTTGTGGTTCTGTTCGCCGAGCTGGGAATTTGTGTTGCAGAAGTTTCGTCCCCTGTGTAGGTGACATCCTCAGTGCTTGGGAGCCTCTCGGAATGGGAGTTGGTGTGGTGATGGTACAGAGAACACCGAATGGAGAATTCACCACAAAGGTAAACAGGAAAGCCACACACACTGACCAAGTCCTAAACTACGAAAGCAACCACCCCAACACACACAAAAGAAGTTGCATCAAGACACTGTTCAAAAGGGCCACAACACACTGCAGTACACCAGAACTGCAAAAAGAGGAAGAAGAACACCTCTACAATGTATTCGCCAAAATTGTATACCTACACAATTTCATCAACAGATGCCTAAGGAGAAGACAACGGAATGAGGACATGCCACAACCCAAAGGACTAGCCACACTACCATACATCAAGAACATTTCTGAACTGACAGCCAGACTAAGCTGGGTGGCAGGGTGAAATGTGATGAGGATGTTAGGAGATTACAGGGTGACCTGGACAAGTTAGGTGAGTGGTCAGATGCATGGCATATGCAGTTTAATGTGGATATCCACTTTGGTGGCAAGAACAGGAAGGCAAATTACTACCTAAATGGAATCAATTTAGGTAAAGGGGCAGTACAGAGAGATCTGGGTGTTCTTGTACACCAGTCAATGAAGGTAAGCATGCAGGTGCAGCAGGTAGTGAAGAAGGCTAATAGCATGCTGGCCTTCATAACAACAGGGATTGAGTATAGAAGCAAAGAGGTTCTTCTGCAGCTGTACAGGGCCCTGGTGAGACCACACCTGGAGTACTGTGTGCAGTTCTGGTCTCCAAATTTGAGGAAAGACA
>NC_057728.1:37896688-37926483 GCF_004010195.1 Chiloscyllium plagiosum | reverse complement strand
ACAAAACGCTACATAGGACAAACAGGAAGACAGCTAACGATCCGCGTCCATGAACACCAACTAGCCACAAAACGACATGACCAGCTATCCTTAGTAGCCACACACTCAGCTGACAAGCAGCATGCGTTCGACTGGGACAACACTACTATTATAGGACAAGCCAAACAGAGAACAGCCAGGGAATTCCTAGAGGCATGGCACTCATCCACAGATTCAATCAATAAGCACATCGACCTGGACCCGGCCACTGCAGCGGACAGCTGGGACTGACAACCAGAAGCGGCAGATACAAATCACTATAAATGCCGGAGGAAAGATCACAGAACGCTTTCACAGGAGGCTCCCAAGCACTGAGGATGTCACCTAGACAGGGGACAAAACGTCTGCAACACAAATTCCCAGCTCGGCGAACAGAACCACAACAATGTGGAGAGAATCTTGGTCCAGACGAAGACCAGGTCTGTTCCTGTGGGAATGCCAAGACATGTATTCCTGCCAACTGAGTAAGTACCCCTCTTCAGTACATTGCAACTCTCACAGTAACCTCATTATCAGCATCATTCATTACACACCAGTGCTTACCAATTGCTGCCACATCTTTTCTCACTTGTGTCTTTGGTATTAGCAGGATAGCTACAAGGTCTGTGCAGAAGACATGCCAGAGGCCACCTTCTCAAATTCTGAGGCAGACAATACTGAGGCTTCAGAGAAAGCATTGCAAATGCTGGCTCCTGCATGCCAACCAGCTTAGACACCAACACCTTAGGTAGAACATCAAGCATAGAAAGTTGATGAGTACAAGCGGTAAGCATCTCAGTTTGACAAATCCATAGTGGCCAGGCCACTGACACTCAGAAGACTGCCAGACACTAGGCATCTGCTCAAGCCCAGTCAGGAGAGGAACCAGCAATATTGGCAATCAGGGAATGCATCCACATGCACCAGGATGAAGAACACTTGGAATATTGTGTCTAGTTCTGGTCGCCTTACTATAGGAAAGATACAGAGGCTTTGGAAAGGGTGCAAAGAAGGTTTACCAGGATGCGGTCTGGACTGGAGGCTTGCCTTATGAAGAAAAGATGAATAAGCTCGGACTTTTCTCTCTGGAGAGAAGGAGGAAGAGAGGAGACCTGATCGAGGTGTACTAAATAATAAGAGGAATAGATAGAGTCAATAGCCAGAGACTTTTCCCCACAGCAGGATTGACTGATACGAGAAGTCATAGTTTGAAGATATTAGGAGGAAGGTATAAAGGAGACGTCAGAGGTAGGTTTTTTATAGAGAGTTGTGAATTCATGGAATGTGTTACCAGCGGTGGTGGTGGAAGCAGAGTCATTGGGGACATTTAAGCGACTGCTGGACATGCACATGGATAGCAGTGAGTTGAGGAGTGCGTAGGTTGTTACTATATTTTACATTAGGATTAAATCTCGGCACAACATCGTGGGCCAAAGGGCCTGTGCTGTGCTGTACTTTTCTATGTTCTATGTTCTATGTACTAACAGCAGCAGACGGGTATGTGGGATGTAACGGCCTTTGTAGCCCAGAGGTTGCAGCAGCATAGTTAGACAATGGAGACCCAGCAGCCTCTAGTATGTGATCATGTGGCTGCTTCCATGGTTAGATTTTCGGTCACCATCCAAAACAAGATCCATTGTCCCAGCCATTGGTCCTCAGGATCAAAGACATGGCTACAACGGTCAGGGAACCTTGCATTCCTTGCAGATGCCCCTTCCTCACAAGGTGGCAGGTTGGTGCCTGGAGACATCTAGCCAGATGAGGAATCACATACAGGAGCCTCATGGGTCTCTTTGCAGGGCACCTCCACCCTCGGCGCCCTCCAATTCTTGCCTCTGGCAAGAAGATCCTCATCTCGTCTGGGCCATCCAATGCCTCACCAAACCTGCAGGCCCAATGGGCTCCCTGAAGCCCAACTGTGGAACCTGGCACAACACTGAGACCTAGTGGAAAAGAGAAAAAGAAAGAAACACTTTGAATGTTCTTTGGTTATCACTGTATTTAAAGGTTCACTTTGTACAAACTTCCTGGGTTTTACATTACATTTGTTTGAGTCTGTATGTGGTGACTAATTGTGTCAGCATGATGCCTAACTTCATATCTACGTTGAGACCCTGCTGCAGCATATGGAAGCAAGATGAATAAAACGTATATAGGGCAAGAAGTTCTTTTGGCACAATTTCCCCTCTTGAATAAACATCCTTGTTCTTTCCCTGGCCTCTGGGTCCAAAAGTAACAGTGTGAATGAAGAATGCAGCAATGTCTGGGGCAAGAGGTGCACAACAAACAAGGTGCCAAAGCATTAGGATTAGTGGGTTTGTCTCCTATACACTGCATGGATCTATGTGTAATCTCTTTGCCCTCTAAAGAGCCTCACATTGGTAGGTCTTATAGCCCCCTCCCTCATGGATTAAGATACTTATCCCACCCACTCAGGTGCGGTCACAGCAATTTTCTTCTCCACTGTGTGCATGCAATTTCTAGCACAATGAAAAGTTACAGTTGTCACTTATCCGGTAGTGGTTTCCAGTCTTTACTTTTATATGGTGGTGAGGCCTCAAGGGCACAGATACCCTTCCTGGTAGCCCCTCCTGTGGCCTATCCCTTCACCACCCCAAGTTCCCCATCTGATGCATTGACATGAGTCTGCCCACTTTCCCCCACTATCCCCAGCCCCAGCCCCAGGTGGTCATTAGGTGTGGTAATCCACAGTGTATCCCTGGAATCCAGGATGTTCCTGACTGGTTGAGTCCCAGCTCTGCTTTACCACCTTCCTATCCATGCTTTACCATATTCCTCCTTTACAAATATATTTGCCGCAACGTCGCAATTATCATCCACTTTTCCCACAGCCTGCGTCTCAAACCCTGATGAATAGATTCCTGACTCTCTTTCCTGGAGCAGTGACCTCTCTTGTGCCCTTCACCACAACCTTATTTGCCCATAGTTTCTCCGGGTGGACTTGCAGATCTGACCAACTCCAAGACAAACCTGACCAGGCAGGCCCAAGCAAGGCGGACCCAGACCCTTGCATAACTTCACCCTTCATGGGGTTAAATTCTATTTGCTCCCTTTCCAATCGTTCAACCAAATCAGGGTGATTGAGCCAATTTTAGATTGAATTCTATATCCTTATCCATGTTATTATGGATCTCTGGTAAAGCCAACATTTCCTTAGTTTTTCTCTTTTTCTTCTTGTACTCATAAAACATCTTTAGATTTTCCTTAATCAACCTTAATTTTACCAGCAAACATATTTTCATACCCTTTCTTTGCTTTCCTAATTTCCTTTTCCACTTCACCCCTGTATTCCGCCAAGCTTCCTAAACTATTGCTTTTTTGTGTTTGTTGTAAGCTCTATTCTTATCTTGTTTGTTTTTGCATGATCAGGGGACTCGAGATTTTGCAGTACCATCCTATTCTTTGTGAATGTAATGAATTGTTAGCACATACTGAATCAAACAAATATGATCTGACAGCCATTACAGAGACCTGGCTGCAGGATGAGAAGAATTGCATCCTAAATATTGAGAGCTATACGATAACCGAAAGAATGGGATGTCTGTAAACGTGGAGGAGTAGCACTGTTAATCAAGGGTAGTTTTTGTGCAATATTTAGTGACGACTTTGATGCAGCGGTTCAGGCTGCAGCATCAGTTGGGATCAGAGAAGGAATATTAGGGGAAAGTATTCATTCATGAGAATATTCCACAGGTCCCCTGCCAGTCCCCACAATGTGGCACAAATATACAAGAAGACATGTTCGATAAAGGAATAACAATAATAATTAGTCACTTCAGTCTATAAAAAAAACTGGCAAAGGATCTCTTGTGGCACGGAGGTAGTGTCCCTTTCTCTGGGTCAGAAGACCTGGATTCAAGTCTTGCTTATGCTGTAACTGTTTCAGAACATATCAAAACATATTAATTAAAAATACACAATAACTGGAAAAATAAGATTTGAGACGTATAAGATTATGAAAGGATTGGACACACTGGCAGTAGGAAACATATTTTCACTGATGGGTGAGTGCCGAACCAGAGGACACAGCTTAAAAATACGGGGTAGACCATTTAGGACAGAGCTCAGGAGAAACGTCTTCACCCAGAGAGTGGTGGCTGTGTGGAATGCTCTGCCCCAGAGGGCAGTGGAGGCCCACTCTCTGGATTCATTTAAGAAAGAGTTGGAAAGAGCTCTCAAAGATAGTGGAATCAAGGGTTATGGAGATAAGGCAGGAACAGGATACTGATTAGGAATGATCAGCCATGATTATATTGAATGGCGGTGCAGGCTCGAAGGGCTGAATGGCCTACTCCTGCACCTATTGTCTATTGTCTATTGTCTATTGTCTATCATCTCTGGTTTGCACAAGGTAGTTAGGGATGATGTTAATCTTACATAATTAGCGTAATTTAAAAAGAAATTGACAGGAATCCTTCAAGTCACCTGTCTTTAAACTCTAATACATGGACAGCTCAAATTGAAACCATAAATTTGAGACCTGCCTTTCTTTCTGTGTAATAGTAATACAAAGCTTTTATTCTTAGCGATGAATGAGCAGAATGACAGATGGATGAATGGTAAGCCCATTATATTGAGTATTTTATTATCTCTACATCAATTTTACTTGTGCCTCCAGAAAATCATTTAAAGATCATAACTCGCAGGGTTTTGATGAAAGAATAACTAGTTAAATGCAAAGTGTTAATGGAACTGACATCCTGTGTCATTGAAAGGAAGTGCTTAAGAAAATCTATTATTCCCGAGACTCAAGAGCAAACTTTCAGAAAGAACAATTGTTTTGGGATATTTAATTCGCTTTTATTTACTTATAGGTTTTGAAAGAAAACTTTAGCAACGTAGTTTGCTCATTCTGATAAACAAAATTGGAAAATTCGAATAATTCACCAATTGCAGCTCGATGAAGAACCAATTAAAATATTTCCTGATAGGGTTTAGCAAAGCTGATAAAGGTTTCTTCATTTTGGGAGTGAAATTAAGCTTTGACAGTAGCACAATATAAATTCATAGTAAATTTCTAACCAATTTCATATCATGCCTGATTTTTTTTTACTCATTTACATCAATTTCACTTCCCAGCCTTATCAATTCACTAAGTCTGAAAGCTCCAGAATCTAATTCACTATGTCACAAAGCTACAAATTTCAAACTCACTGTGCCTTAAAGCTACAACATTTAATTTATCATATGTTAAAGATATAGAGTCCAATACACCATTTCTTAAAGGTGCAAGTATCCATTTCACATGTCTTAAACCTGTAAAATAAAATTCACTACACTTGAAAACTGCCATATTCACTTCATCGTGTCTTCAAGCATCTAATTCCACCATGTCTTAAAGTTGGACATATCCAATTCACCATCCTTTAATGCTGTAGAATCCAATTCATCCTCACATTTTGGAGACTCAGCACCCAATTCTTTTCGTTTTTGATGACATTTACCTTGTGAAAAATAAACTGACCATTGTTTTAATTCAGTAATTTTGTCACCGTATTTATTTTTAAAGGTCTTAGAAGTGTTGCCATAAGTGTATTTTGTTTTATTTTGTCTGTAGCTCTATTATTTAAATTAGTATATGTAGACGTACTATATAATTCCAACCAGCTTAGAGCATGTCATCATCAACGTGCAAAGCAGCTAACCTATCAGAATTTTTTTTTAAAAAGCAGATGCTGGAAATATTCAGCAGGCTTGACAGCTTCAATGGAGAGAGAAACAGAATTATGTATCTGATCAGATAATTTAATTAGTAGGAATGATTGAACAAGAATGTAAATAACTTAAATTTGTTGACAACACCACTGGTCATCATTGTGCAAGTCCCATAGGTGAAGATTTATGACATAGAATCTCTGTCAAGCCAAAGCAAGTTGTAGAAACTATGTTCAAGAAAGTCATTACCATAGTAATCCCAAGATCTTCAATGAACACGTCAGCGCTCGCTGCTGTCAAATACCACTTGGAAGAAGCACAGAAGGTGGCAATGACACATATACTTTGGGTGAGAAACTTCAATATGCACCATGAAGAGTGTCTTGATGGCACTATCAGTGGCCACATGGACCAGGTTCTGAAGGACATTACTTCCAAAAAGGTGATGACAGAACCAACATAAGGAAAAACCTACTTGAAATTGTTTTGACTGATCTATCCCTGAAGCATTAATCCAAAGTAGAAGTATTGGTAGGGGTGACCAATGCAGAGTCTTTATGAAAATAAATTGCAGAATTCAAATTGGAGAGCTCACCCTCACTCACATTGTGTGGCAATACTACTCTGCTCAATGGGATAGATTCAGAACAGATCTTGCTGCTCTAAACCAGACATTGATGTCGTGGAGCTAGCCATCTTTGGCAAAACTTTATCAATCAGAATCTGTGCGTTTATAGCAGAACATCTCTTTCTGCTTATCATTATTATTAAGCCAGAAGCCCAACACAGAGGAGTGTTTCAAAGCCTGCCAGAGTAACACCAGATGTGACTAAAAGTGAGATAAGTAAATTAATGAAATCACAGTACATGACTACATGTTTACTAAACAGTTTACATTAGACAAAGCTAAGCGATCCAATAAAGAACAGATGACATTAAAATTCTACAGCCCTACCACATTCAGTGGTGAATAGTGATGGATAATGAAGCAAATAACAAGAGGATACAACTCCTCATTCTCCATAATTCCAGAGTTCAGCTTGTGAGTGCAAAAACAAGGCTGAGGCAATATTGATCCATCTTGTCATTTTCTTTATGTCACCAGCAGCCTAGATTCTGGCCTTCAGCCAATTTAATAACAAAGAAAATGGATCAGTCCACGAGATACAGCAAAGGCTATATGCTCTAACAGTATAGAGACTTGAGTACTAAGAGCCAAAATCGGCTAAGCCTTACGTCAAGCTGTTCCAATTCAGCTATAATACTGTAATATCTATTAACAATATGAAACTTTTTGCCGAGTATATCCTGTCCACAAATAAAACAATTACTCCACCATCAGTTTCTTTTAAATTATCAGCAACCTTACCCTTCACTGGGGTCGTTCTTGGAAGCCAAACCCTGCTTTTCCTGAAGTCATCACAAATGTTTAAAACATTTTATCAAATTTCCCAATTTATCTGTCTCATAGACTCAGGTTAACAGAAAAGATTGCCTAGACATCTATATTTAACAAAAAACTGCTATTTATTACAAATAAACAGATTTTAACCAGAAGTAAACAATTATGACCAGTCAACGTATAACTCTTCTGTTTACATTCGTACATCCTTCTCAAACCCCTCTATATGCACAAGCAGGTAGACATAGGCAAAACCAACATTAAAAAATACACATATCTGCTTTACACGCATATTTAGAAAACAAACGTATAGGGAATAAATATCAGGAAGTTATGAGAAGTTTCATACAACATTGATTCAATCACAGAAATTGCGGGCAAAACTCAGCAGGTCTGGCAGTATCTGTGGGAAGAAAGCAGAGTTAATGTTTCAAGTCCAGTGACTTGTCATCTGAACTAAAGATGCTGACAGACCTACGGAATTTTGCCAGGAATTTCTGGTTTTGTTTGAGGTCGCCAGCATCTGCAGTTCTCTGTTTTATTACATTGATTCAATCACAGCTGGGCAAACTGCAACCAATTTTG
Organism: Chiloscyllium plagiosum; assembly: GCF_004010195.1. Taxonomy (NCBI): domain Eukaryota; kingdom Metazoa; phylum Chordata; class Chondrichthyes; order Orectolobiformes; family Hemiscylliidae; genus Chiloscyllium; species Chiloscyllium plagiosum. The sequence goes on along the minus strand of NC_057728.1, from coordinate 37,918,802 downwards.
GGCAATAGATTTCAGAAAGGATGTGAAGACATTCAAAAGGGTGCAGCTAAAATTTGAGAATGGAGTCAGGTCTCAGGGCCTTTAGCTTCATGGATAAAGTGAAGATATAGGATTTTTCCTCAAAGAGGAGAAAATCATTGCCACTTTCTCAAGTGCATTTGGGAAAAGACAGTAAATATTTGTCAGTGATGCATGCATTTCGTGAATGAATAAAGGTTGTGATAAAAAAAACCAAGGTTGATTTTAAGTAAGAATTGGCAAACTCAATTTAGCTAAAGATAAATTTGGGCGGCACGGTGGCACAGTGGTTAGCACTGCTGCCTCACAGCGCCTGAGACCCGGGTTCAATTCCCGCCTCAGGCGACTGACTGTGTGAAGTTTGCACGTTCTCCCTGTGTCTGCGTGGGTTTCCTCCGGGTGCTCCGGTTTCCTCCCACAGTCCAAAAAAGATGCGCAGGGTCAGGTGAATTGGCCATGCTAAATTGCCCGTAGTGTTAGGTAAGGGGTAAATGTAGGGGTATGGGTGGGTTTCGCTTCGGCGGGTCGGTGTGGACTTGTTGGGCCGAAGGGCCTGTTTCCACACTGTAATGTAATCTAATCTAATAATTTGGCTGTTTAATGCAGCTTCTTATTGTTTTTCATTTTCATGTATTTTCTTCAGTGAGTGTCAATTCTTATTTGTAATTTGCTGTTCTGCTCCAGAGAGTTTCTAGGAGAGCAAGACAGTTGAGATAGTTAAACAGTCAAAATCCTGAGGCGAAGCAACACAATTAATGTAGACAAGGAAAGAAACTGTCAAGATAGCTGGGATAGTCTGGCTAATCAAGTGAATCAACACAGGCAAGCCAGTCAGGGTCGACAAAATGGAGAGGATAATCAATGTAGTTAAGATGAGACAGTTGAGACTGTCAAAGTAAATAGGAGAGGTTAGATTAGTGAAGGTATTCAAAACAGTCCAAGTTATCACAGCACTGAATAAAGCCAAAGATCATTAATACAATCAAGACAACTAAGTAATTATGATAGTAAATGAAATCAGATCATCTGAGGTAGCTAGTGTGGACCGGAAAGTCGACACAAAGTCAGGGCTGTCAATACTGCTAAGAATATTAATTTAATAGAGCCAATCAAGACATTTACAGCAATCAGGGTAGGAAGGACAGTACAAACAAAAGAAAAACAGTCAAAATACCAATATGACGTGCAGATGAGATTGAACAGACATAGCTATCAGGGAACCTAAGGGATTCAAGGCAGTGAAAAATGTTAAGGCAGTCTGGACAGGAAATATATCATGTCAATTAAAGTTAATGTTCAATCAGGAGAACCAATACAGATAAGACAATTAAGGTTAGAAATCAATTAGGCCAAGTGACAAAATATAGCCTGCAAATTTGTTGATGATTGTCATGATTTATGCCATTTTCTGATGATTAATGTCAGTGTATCATAATCCCTTGAACTAGTGTTATTCTGCACCATTGAGATGGAAAGCCTGACTTCAAGTCTCACCTACTCCAGAACACTTCTGAACAGATTAATTAAAAAATAACTACAAATTAAAATCTTTTGGTGACTTGTGTCATGACTCCACCTTGTGAATGCATTAAAATCGGTGTCATTATGACAGATGCTCACAACACCACTGCACCACAATAGGCCATTTGTCCAATTTATATATACATTAAAGTCAACCATGATTATTCTGTTCCTTCATTGCAAGCACTTATTCATTTTTCTTCAACAATTTACCCTGAGTTATTTTTCGAGGTTTGTTGACCACTCCCACTACTGACTTCTTACTGCTACATCCTGATCTCCTAAACCAAAGCCTTGTCAAATGATTACACAAATGTCAGCCTTAATTAATAGTGTTACCCTTATGCCTTTGTCTAGTTTCCTATTCCACTTGAATAACTCTAGGTCAGAATGCTTGGGTTCAAGTCTCACTTGCTGTAAAAATGGGCCATTATTAATCTAAACAGGTTGATTAAAAATAATTTACGTTAAAATTTTAAATGTTTCTGTTTTTCTCCCAAATCTTTGTTAACACTTTTCTACATAATCTGTAAAAAATTTCCATAAATCCATAGTCATTTTTAAATCTACAACCATGTCCCCAGGGAGGTTGAATGCGAGTGTGAGAAACGAAGCTCACTCACTTCAATAATTTCAGTCCGAGATAAGATCTGAAGCAATCAGTATCGTTTATTATATGCTTGCAAGCGTAGTATCTAAAATAGACGCGCAGAGTTTAGCAAGTACATATCTTATATAGGATTCATCTCTTCTTCCCTCCTCCCACTACTCTAAAACCCGGCGCCCATTACTATTGTTTATCTCTTGCCTTATCCGGCCTTGTGCATAACAAAGTACAAGTTTTACTTGGCCATTTACACCACATCCTGCTGTGGTCCATTGTTAGGCATATCCTCCTTCACTGCCATCTGTTTCCCTTACTTGTGACATTTCCTCCCATTTCTCAACCATATTGAGCCTTATGACCTTTTAGTTGAGGTTTATTTTTGTTTTTGCAGAAGTGGGAAACAGATGCTTATAACTACTGTTTGTACAGGCATATCTGGCTTAACCTACATTTGTCTGTAACATCTACCATTGTTTGCAGGCACGTTTCATTCTTGAAAGCACATTTTAGCTAATACAAAAACAATTATATATTTCCTTCACATTGTTTTCATTCTTGTTGATTCAGCTCTTGGTTGAGCTGAAAATGTGTTGCTGGAAAAGCGCAGCAGGTCAGGCAGCATCCAAGGAGCAGGAGAATCGACGTTTCAGGCATGAGCCCTTACTCTTGGTTGAAACAATTATACACTGGTGTGAGTTCATTTACCTTGCATCAGTAATTATGATTGCAGAAGTAACACTACTTTACCTATATCCCACAATTACCCCCTTTTTCTTTAATTATCATTTGTTATCTTCTGTATTTTTTTTAAGCATCACCCCCAAAATCCGCAAGCATCATTCCAGAGATTTCATCCATCTTGGTCTCACTCATCCCCTCATTATTTAATTGATAAAGTTCCTCTGCCAGATTCCCTTTTAGGGGCATCTGTTTCATTAAGGCTGTCTCAATCAGTCTTTGGGTGAGCCCTTGTATACAGGGTATGATGCAACAGCCAATGGCTACCAATACCCCGGCTACTACTATCAGGGAAGTAAGGATGGAAACTACCACCCCCTTCCATTTTCCAAACCATGATTCAAGTCATCCCATGAGAGATGTGTCTACTCCTGAATTCTCAGCCAGTTCCTCTGCTAAGGTAGTCAATCCCCTTAAGGCCCGAGTAATTGAACCATCAGGCGCAGTGTTATTAGGAATAAAGGTACAACAGCTTCCTCCTAACATCACACACACACCCTTTTTCCGCTAAAATCATATCATGGTCCATTCTGTTTTCCCATGCCATCCTACTTGTCGCATCAAGCTGTTCTGATATTCCTTTAACCACATCTCTTGTATAATTTATAAATCGCTGTTGATTATAGAAAATGTAATTTATACAATCTACATTTTTATTAATTGTCACCCACCAAAAGACAGCTGACTCAAAGCCTGCTGCAATCTGATTACGAGCCTTGAACTCATCAGGTACCCCCCTAGGGACTCCTACAGAATCGAGATAAATCCTGTCATCAAAAGCAGTGTCTAACAGTGATCTCTTACTCCTTCCCTTTTTCCCTACTATCTTTTCCTTCTCAAATGCCAGGTTAAATGGAATTACCAATTGTACAATTGCACATATCCCTTTCCAATCCGGAGGCAGGGTGGGTCTCAATATTTTGCCACCACAGTACCACCATAGATCCGCCCGGAGAACCTTCAGTGCTGAGTCGTTCCCTCCCTTGTCTGTTTCTGTGACATTCTTAATCTCTGTACATAATTTCAGCTCCCCCAAGTCTCTAGACTGATTTGTACCTTGCCTACGCACACAGGATGTGTGATTTCCGACTGCGGCTGAAAAAGTAGGGGGGCTTTTGAATCTTTCTCCTCCAAAGGAGGGAACATCAGAGATAGGGATGTACAGTTCCTATCATTCCATGCAGTCTTACCCTGATACAGGGCTATCATACATTTCATGCTCTTCCTGTCTCGCTTCCACCCAAGCAGAAAGGGAACTACCTGGGCCACTGGCCTACCGGAGGCACATGCATAGCAATTGCTCTTATTCAGACTTTTTACAATATACTTTACCCATTCAACCCAGGCATTTGCATCCCCGTACCCAGTTTATATTTCAATGGTCTGTTTTAAATCCTTTACCTCTATAATTATTACTACTTTAAGGTCATCGGGAGGGGTGAAAGGTTGTACCTTATTATCCAGTAGGTCTGCCTGTTTTCCCTGTCCTACGCTAATTCAAAAACAACAGCCCAAGAAATCATTCCCATTTGTTTTCATTTCTAACCCAAATGTTTCATTTAATTGTACTTGATAGGTGCCCCCCCATCCCCGAATTGCTTCGTGCCATGTGGTTTTCTTTATCGTTAGGTATATTGGGTTACACTTTTTATCAGGACAATCGAGAGCTGGTCGGAAGGGAGCCATGTGTACTGTGACGAGACCATTATACTAAGTACCATCCCCGAAGCCATCCCCATAGGACTTAAGATGTATCTCTGAGCTGCTGTACTGTCTCTGATTATCTACATCCCCACAATTTACTAAGCTGCATGCATCAGCGTCTATTACTTGTGGATTATCAAACTCAGGAACCGTTAATAACACATATGAAAATGATATTTGACAAAATCCCAATACTAAGGGAGCTAGTATCATAATTCTAAGCATCCCCATCATTCTAAAAATCGTGCTGAAGCACAAAAAGACTTAATATACAATCCTACAGAAATAATCCCGCGCTCGCATCGCCACTGTATAGTCAGTTACTCAAAGTCTCTTTAGTCTGAGTTTCAGCGGTTCTTTCATTGATTCAGCTGTCCAGACTTCTTCCTCAACTGGAGATTCCACTGGCCCTTTGATCCGAGTGTAATGAGTCCAGCCTTTCTCTGCCGTCCTTATTGCCGTTTCGTTAGTCAAAAGAGCCTGGTACGGCCCTTCCCAGTCCGGTTGCAATTTAGTCTCTGTCCATGATTTTACTAAGACTCAATCTCCCGGCTGGATGGGATGAACGGTGAATTCAAGGGGCGGAGTCTGCGCCAATAAACCCTGTTTCCTGAGGAAAGACAAAGAGGAGGACAAGCCCAATATATAGTTCTTTAAGAACAAGTCTTTAGTTTTGGGAATTGGCAATTAACCATTCGTTCCCAGATAAGGCAATCCAAATAAAATTTCATAGTGGGATAGTCCCAAATCTTTCCTTGGGGCCGTTCGTACTTGCAAAAGAGCTATAGGTAAACATTTGGTCCAAGGGAGTCTGGTTTCTATTATCAATTTAGAGAGCTGTCATTTTATTGTTTGGTTCATTCTCTCAACTCTTCTTGATGATGGCGGGTGCCATGGAGTATGGAACTCTCAGGAAATTCCCAATCCTTTCATTACCCCCTTGGTCGGAATCTATACGGTTCACTAGCCCATATCGGGGAATTATGTGCTCTAATATTGTTTTAGACACCCCACTCACAGTGGCGGTAGCTAGGGGGTATGCCTCAACCCAACCAGATAGATGATCTACTATGACCAGCATATATTTTAGTCTTCCTACTCTGGGTAGTTCAGTATAATCTACGTGTATACTCTGGAAGGGTCTCAATCCTGGGTCTTTTCCTCCCAGGGTCTGTTTTCTCAAGACTTTCTTATTTACCTTTCTGCATATTATACATTCCTCACATATTTGTTTAACAATTGTATATATTCCTTTACATCCATATTCCCTAAAAACTAAATCACACATTGCTTGTACTCCCCAATGACTGTCTTGATGTAGAACAGCCATAATTTCTCTCATCAACATTTTGTTTAACATTTCCCTTCCATCAGGTAACATCAATGCCCGTCTGCTGTTTTTGCAGCCCCTAAATCTTCAATTCTTTTTCCTCTCTTTCAGTAAATATAGGAGCTTCCTGAGGACCTGAGACAGTAGGTATTAGAGAATGAATTGCCACTTCTTGTGGGTTCAGGGCTGCTTCCTTAGCCACTTCATCGGCTAATCTGGTTCATTTCCTTTCTGATGACCATTTCCATGCACTACCGCTATTTCTCGGGGGAGTAATAGGGACTCCAAGACCCGTTTAATCAACTCCTCATGTGCTAATTCCTTCCCCCGGCTATTGATCAGTCCTCTTTCCTGCTATATCTTTCCGAAAGTGTGCGCAACACCAAATGCATATTTAGAGTCAGTGTATACTGTTCCCTCTTTATTTCCAAACACCCTAAGGTCTCTTTCCAATGCATAGAGTTCAAGGTCTGAGCTGACCACCCATTTGGCAACCTTCCTGCCTCTACCACACTACCTTTCGTCCCGTCTACGACTGCATACCCATTATGTCTTTTCCCTTCAGTCACCCAGTTATAAGTCGATAAAAAGTCGGGCTCCTTCATGAAGCGGAACATCTCTCAGGTCCATGTGGACCTTAGTTTGGTATTCTATAATGTCAAGGCAGTCATTCTCTGGATTCTGAGGAGATTCTCCTTCCCCTTTCCAAAGAAAGGCAGCTGGATTTAAACAATTGTCCGTGACCAACACTAGATTATCCTTTTCTATTAATATTGCCTCATATTTCAGAACCCGCGAGTCTGTCAACCATCGCCCAGCTTTTTGGTTTCGGATCGTTCTCACTTGGTGTGGAGTGAGGGCTCCCCCAAATGTAAGCTTTCTGCTTTCCTCCACCAACAGTGCAGTGGCAACCACGTCCTGCACGCACTCAGGCCACTCCCGGGATACTGGATCCAATAGCTTCGAAAGATATGCTACTGGCTGTTTCATTCCTCCCCACCTCTGGGTTAATACTCCCAAAGCCGCTCCCTTATCTACGGTAGCAAAGAGGTGGAAAGGTTTATCTAGAGAAGGTAAGGCTAACACGGGGGCATGGATCAGATCTCTTCTGAGTTCCTCAACTAGTTCTTTTTCCTCATCATCCCAACTTAGACACTTTGGTTCCTCCTCTAATAGTTTGAGATATAATTTCTTAGTCTTTTGAGCATAAGAATCAATCCACAATCTGCAATATCCTGTTAGACCCAAAAATTTAAGTAACTCCCGTTTAGTCCTCGGCAACAGCATCCCCACTATTCCCTCTATCCATTCCGGGCTTATCTTTCGCTTTCCCTCACTAACTAAACATCCCAAGTATTTCACTTCGCGCTCCACATATTGTAGTTTGTTTTTAGATACTCGCAGTCCCTGCTGATCCAGGAAATTCAATAATTTGTTAGTGGCTTCTACTACTCTTTCTCTTCTTTTTCCTGTTACTAAGAGGTTGTCTACATACTGCAACAGGGTAGTTCCCTTGGGGCTGCTAAGTTTCTCCGATATTTGTTCTAACATCTGTCCAAATAAATTCGGGGATTCCGTAAACCCCTGGGAGAGCACGGTCCACCGGTATTGCTGTTTCCGTCCTGTCTTGGGATCTTCCCATTCAAAGGCAAACAAATTCCTACTTTCCTCCGCCAAGGGACAAGCCCAAAAGGCATCCTTTAAATCTATCACACTAAACCATTTGTGGTCATGAGGCATCTTACTTAATAATGTATAGGGGTTTGGCACCACTGGGTGCCTGATCTGTGCTACTCGATTCAATGTTCTCAAATCCTGCACCAATCGATAAGTTCCATCGGATTTCTGCACTGGTAGAATTGGGCTATTATAAGGAGACATACATGGCTCCAACAGTCCATCTCTAATCAGTCCCTCAGGCTGCAGTCCTCATTTACCTTCTATGGAAATGGGATATTGTCACTCACAGACAACGTCCCCTTTCCTTTTTAAACTTATTTCTAGAGGAGGGATCTGTAGTTTTCCAGGATTCCCTTCTCTAGCTCACACAATAGGGTCTATCTCTCTCTCCACACCCTCTGTCAACATTGCCATTTGTACAACTATTTCTTTTTCTTGAATGCCAATCTCCAGTCCTAAGAGGATAATTAAATCTCTCCCTAGTAAGTTACTTCCTATATCAGGGATATACAACGGTTCCCTGTTACTCTATCCTTAGGACCTTCTATCATCACGGGTTCAAATACTGGAACAGTAAATCCTTTCTCTTTTACCCCCGAAACAGTTATTGACCGTGTTGACATTCCTACTTTCTTTGGTTTAAAATTCAGCGATGACCATGCTGCCCCCGTATCTACTAGGAAGATTACCTCTTCCCTACAGAGTCCCACCTTCAAGTTTATCAAGGGTTCCTGGTGGGTCCCCGGGGGCAGGAACCCCTGACACCTCTATTCTTCATCAAAATTCATAAGTGGAATTGCCCTTTCTTCCCTTTGTAGATCAGGTCACTCCCGCTTAAAATGCCCTACGTTTCCGCAATAATAGCATCCTGCCTATGGAGACTTCCATCTCTGCCCCTGTCGCCTGAACCCTCTATCAAATACTCCCCCTTGTCCTCTCCCTCTCCCTCTCCCTCCCTCTCCCTCTCTGTCCTACATGCTGCCACCTGCCGCTCTGGTTGCTCACTATTGGTTCCATTCTTTTCTTAACTACCTCATCAACCGTAGCTACCATCATTTTTGCCTTCTGTTTTTGTCTCTCATCCTCTCTCTTTACAAACACTTTCTGTGCCTCTCTTAAAAATTCATCTAATGGTTTTTCGCTCCACCCTTCTATCTTCTGTATCTTTCTCTATATGTCTGGCCATGCCTTTGTCACAAAACGTACTTTCAAAAGACCCTGTGCCACTGCGTCTTCAGGGTTCATTCCAGAGTATTTCCGCATTGAGTCTCTTAATCTTTGCAAGAAAGCTGAGGGAGTCTCATCTTTCTCCTGTCTAACTTCAAAGGCTTTAGTCAAATTCTGCGACTTTGGAACTGTCTCTCTTATTTCTTTTAGAATCGGGTCTTTCAATTCCCTCATTTCTTCTCTATGCTCTGGGTTTTGATTTTCCCACTTGGGGTCTCTGAGGGAAAACTTCGTCTCTCTCCCTGTCCAGCATCCCCATCCCCAATGGTATGTTCCCTGTCCCATATTTTAATGGCTGCTCCTCGTATGAGTCACCTTTCTTCCCCAGTAAATAGTATATTCAAAATAGACATTAACTCAGTCCATGTATACAGACTGGGCCCCAAGAATTGATCAATTTGTTCAGACAACCCTACTGGATCCTCAACCAGGACCTTCATCTCCTTTTTTAAATGTTCTGACCGCCCCACTGGTGAGGGGGGCTCTTACAAACCAAATCTCTTTGTCCCCTATTGGTATCTCCCGAAGGGGATAGGTCTTTATGTTCTTCCCCTTTTTATGTTTTTGTTTTTCCCCTTAAGCTTTGGTTTAGATACTCCGGAGGCCTCCTCTACATCTACTTTATCTTCCCTCTCTTTTGTTGAGGATTGAGGGTCGGGAACAACAATATCCCTGTCCACCGCCCCTTCGTCCTTTTCTTGTGGGTCATCCGTTCCCTGTCCCTACCTGTCTGTCTCTCCTCCCCCATTTCCACCTAATCTGATTTTATGGTGGGGAGGGGCAAGCAGCCAAGAGGATCTCAGGGACTGGGTGAGGCAGAGGGGGAATCCCTTGTCTTTATTCCCAAACTGCCCTTCCAACAGGCGACATAGTCCACCTCTTCTTGACTAAAAGGTTGTTTTTTATTCACATTAAATCTAAATACTGACATACCCAATCCTCATCCAGACCATACTTTGGCCAGAAGACTGCCGGATGAAGGATTGGTTCTTTGGTCCATACTAAACAACAATATTTAATCATTTTCTTTTTAACTTTTTCCCTTGTACAAGTGTTACTTGTCCATTTCTGCAACATCCTCCCCAACGGACTTTCAGGAGGAATGTTACCAGGGACTTTTTCTTTCTTTACTTCCTCGCAGTTTGACTTACTCTGCCTACCCCCCATTTCTTGGGGCCCTCACCAGTCCCTCAGCGATTAAATATCCCTTTTCCCAGCCACCAAGGCAATACTTAAAAGTCAGATTTCTTACCTTGGTCTGTGCACAGAGGTGCCTGGCCCCGTTTTCCATATTTTCTATTGACCGCCGTTCACTGTCTGATTCAGATGTCTCTCTTGTGGGATTCATACCAGTCGCCCAAGAGAGCGGACCAAACCGGGACACGAGACCGCTCCTCAATTGGGAACGGGACGCGTCTTCCCAGTGTCCAGGGCCAGCCACTCCTCCCAGCGATGGAAGAATATCCCGGACGAGCCCCCAATTGTGAGAAACGAAGCTCACTCACTTCAATAATTTCAATCTGAGACAAGATCTGAAGCAATCAGTATGTTTATTATACGCTTGCAAATGTAGTGCCTAAAATAGACACACAGAGTTTAGCAAGTACATATCTTATATAGGATTCATCTCTTCTTCCCTCCTCCCACTACTCTAAACCCGGCGCCCATTACTATTGTTTATCTCTTGCCTTATCCGGCCTTGTACATAACAAAGTACAAGTTTTACTTGGCCATTTTCACCATATCCTGTTGTGGCCCATTGTTAGGTAGATCCTCCTTCACTGCCATCTGTTTCCCTTACTTGTGACATTTCCTCCCATTCTTCAACCATATTGAGCCTTATGACCTTTTAGTTGAGGTTTGTTTTTGTTTTTGCAGAAGTGGGAAACAGATACTGTTTGTACAAGCATATCTGGCTTAACCTACATCCTCACAGCACCTTATCTATTTGTCTGTAACATCTACCATTGTTTGCAGGCACGTTTCATTCTTGTATGCACATTTTAGCTAATACAAAAACAATTATATATTTCCTTCACATAGTTTTCATTTTTGTTGACTCAGCTCTTGGTTGAAACAATATACACTGGTGTCAGTTCATTTATTTTGCATAAGTAATTATGATTGCAGAAGTAACACTACTTTACCTATATCCCACACAAGCATACGTAACTATGACAGTATTGCTTATATAAAGCAGAATCAGGATAGATCATGAACTGCAGATGCCAGAAAAAGAAAACCTCGAGTTAAATTTTAATCTTAACTATAAATGGCAAGAACCTATAACAGAGAAGTTTGGCACTGTTGGGGGAAAGAAAGTAATACTTAGGCTAATGGTACTCTATTTCTCCTCTGTGATTAGCTCAATAGTAAGATCAGCAAATTGTTCTTTCCACATCCTCTTTTAAAAGATTGGAATTAAACAAATCTAAAGACAAGAAAAGCTATTTTCTAAATGCATGAAGATTTTCAGGTGAGTTTGAATTATATTTTTAGCTTTAATTTATTCAAACTAGTATTTTGATACCATATTTGGCATTGCAACATGAATAATAACACAAACGAATCATGAAATTTTTCGTGTTAAAAAGTGTGCGGTAGTAAATTATCCAACATATCCTATAAAGAATCATTACCTAATGGGGCTAACCTCATTCCAAAAGATTAAAATGCTGACATACATCAGTTTCACTTGGTTGAATTCTCAGAGCAATGAAACATAAATTCACAGAAATTACAGTACTTCGCTCATTATATCTGTACTTGTGCTGCCTCTTTTGATAACATGTTCTATCATCCTATTTCCCTTTCTCATTTTGTATTCCTTTTCTTCCTTACATATATCGTTTCCTTTTAAACAATACAACTATATCTTGATGCAAACTCTGCCTTCCGTGATAATGTAGCAATGCATTCAACAAAAAGGGGTACCATTTGATTCATGTTCAGGTGATCTGAATGTGTTCACCCACTACCCTGGCAGCTGCTGTGATTCCTATATTCTGAAGCACACTCTTATACTTGATGCTTTTGAAGGTCAAGGTGTTATACAATGTTAGTTGCTGGGGACAAGGAGTGATCGTGACTTATGATACCTCAAGTGATGTACAGCATAGATACAATACAGCCTATGCTTGGACCAGGGCTATGCTGGATACTGGAGATGTGGTCTCTCTGCTTGTACCAGTCTGGGATAGCCCTCTAGTTTAGTCTGGACACAGTGTACTGCATCATCCTGTTGTGCTGTTCTCTGCACAATTGGAGGAGGCAACAAGGTGATGTATTGGATGTTGATGAACTGGGAGATTGGGAGCAGTCTTGAGAAGGATGATGAAGACATTGAGGTGGAGGAAGCTCTACTTGGGCATGGTCATTGAGTATTTTTAAGGCTGATTTAAACAGATTCTTGGCTGACAAGGAAGCCAAAGGGATTGGTGGGTAGACAGGAATGTAGAGGTGACATTCAGATCAGCCAGGATCTTACTAAATGATGGAACAGGCTTGGGGGATGAAACAGCCCACTCCTGCCTTAATTCTTATGTTCATATGATTGAAAAATTTGACTCTGTGGTATGTGCAATCTTATAACTTCCAGAAGAGTCACCACCAGTGAATGAAACAAGAAGCGTGTCATGAAACATTGCACATATTTGTTAATAACCAGGAGATTCAATGATAGTGTGAGCATATTGGTTTTAAGTATTTTAGATTGGTTAGTTTGGTATATTCAATATTACATGCATTCACTATTTAAATGTTTAAATTAGACTTGACAATGCTGTTGCTCATTGAATTTGGTTTTAAAATTAACCTTCTTGCCCTTACATATGAATTATTTACATTTTAAGGATAGTTATTTAAATATCCAAATTTTATTTAGAAGCTTCAACTAATTAGTGTTGTCGAGAATCTTGTTTTGATTTATATCTCCTCATTAGGCTTACAGACCAGTTACTCAGTAATGAATGACTTCTGGATTTGTTCCAAATGGTATTCACACTTCTAATGCCAGGGAAAGTGATTATAGATTGGGACAACTATGTTATATCAAGTAAATAATTTATCTAAATAGGTATGAATGTTGAATGTGCATTGTATTAACCATTACAGACAGATCATTGTGAGAGTCGAGTGTACAATATGTTGCATGAAGCATTTATGATTTTACAAAAGAAAATGGTTGATAATTGCGTTACTCAGATACCTTCGCATTTTTCCCCCAATATTTGTCAATTCAATGAGCACACATTGAAAAATTGCATCTTTTTTCCCTCTGATTTTCCACCCAGGGAAATTAATGTGTGGAAGATTAAGGGCAGTGAACTAGCGATTTTCTGAAGTTTACTTGCATGATAGCCCGCTGTGGTGACAGTGAGGAGAATCTGTGGAAATTCTATAATACCTTATTTGTTATTTTAGACACTTAAGTCTCCAACACAATGCATGCTCATTATCAGTAAGAAGTTTGCATCCCACTACTCTGAGGCCAAAGAAAAAAATCAGCTTCGGACTTGCACCTGAAATAGGCTTTAGGAACTGTTCTGCTGATGCAATGGCTCAATCTTCAAAGCATCTTCTCCACTGAGCTGTTTAGCTGTCTGGATACTGTCTCCAACTCACAGGATAGATGACATTTAGGGACAAGTCTAGAGTTCGCTAAAGCTTCGACCTGTCCATTCCACTAGTTTTTATAATTCTGTAATTCTTTTGCTGCCCAAAATTAGCATTTTAATCTACTGCTGAAATGTTTCAATTGCATTAATGTGCACCTACTGTTAAAGTGTTCCTGTTAATTACAGAGAAGGGCAGTAACTAGAACACACTTTCATAGAGAGGAAGGATATATTGATTTATGAAAAGTCCTGCAATCTATAAAAGCCTAAAAGCCATATATTCCATTGAGACTATCATAAAAAAAATCTATTTCTGCTATGTATATAAAATACCTATTCATGAAAAATAGGAAGATACCTATTAAAGCAATCAATTCTTGATTGCACATTAAGAGTCAAGCAATAAATCCATACCAGTCTTATTTATCAAAGCCACATCTTTACTAAATTCTTTCAGGACATTATGGTTGGCAAATCAAAGTAAGGTACATGTTTTGCTTCTTGGCATTCACACAGTATTTGGAAAGGTACTTAACAAAAGATTTATGGTGAAAGTGAAAGCTTGTCACTTTTAATACTAAGTATAGCAGTGAATTATTAATTGGTTAGACAATAGATAACCAAGGGTAGATAGTACTGGCAACAGTTCTAATTGGGCAGATGTGACTGGTGGAATCCCCAGAGAACTGTACAAACCTTACAAGTAGAATGGCTACTTTTGTGAATAATCCAAAGTTGGATAGAGAAAGGATTGTTAGATGTTGTCAAAGACACATTGTTTAGTAAGGGACCAGAAGAATGGCAAAAAAATTAGATATTTCGGATAGTATTTGCTGGCACAGAGCTGTACATTTCTATGACTCTATGAATAGAAGAGAGAATTAACTATCACAGGAAGAGGATCATTGTGGGTATAAGATTGAGTTATGATTTAGGAGAATAATCTTATAATGCTCTCTCAGATTCTGACGTCAGGATAGTTTTAAGAGACGAAAACAGAACTTGCTGGAAAAAATACTCAGGAAATCTGGCAGCATCTGTGGAGAGAAATCAGAACTAATGTTTTGGGTCCAGTGACCCTTCTTCAGAACTGATAGTAGCTAGGAAAAGGTTAGAATTTATGCTGAAGATGGGGTGGGGTGAGAGAGCAAATGATAGGTGGAGATAGATCCCAAAGAGGGAGCAAATTGGTTGGACAGACAAAGGAGTTGGTAAAGGTCAGTCTGGGAAAATGAATAACTGCTAATGGGGACTATTAGTAGTTGACAATGGGTTGTGAGTGGTTATAGCCCATGTGATGACAAGTTGACAAGTGTTGTCATCATATGGTTTGCAAACGTTTGAAAATGTGCACTAACAGATTCAAAAACAGCTTCTTCCTTGTTGTTATCAGACTTTTGACAGACCTCTGATATATTAAAGTTGATCTTTCTCTGCACCTTCTTTGTAGCTGTAACACTATATTCTGCATTCTATTCTGTTACCCTGATGTACTTATGTGTGGTATAATTTCCCTGGATAGCATGCAAAACAACACTTTTCACTAATATCACTACATGTGACAATAATAAAATCAAATCAAATCCAATCACCTACAATTCTTTCAGTTTTTAGTTTTAGGAGACACTTGTTGCGATAAAACATAAATGTGGTAATTAATGGAAAAGAATGTATTTTATACAAATTTACTCTGTTATGGAACATTAGTAACCTGAGGCAGAATTTTTCAGATGATGTTGTTTCCATTCTGCCACCGTAAGTGTTAGTGGGGAATGCATCTCCACTCTTGACATATGAACCTCAAATGGTACTCCCATAAAACAGGGTGTGACATGTTTTTGCTTCATAGCAGCAGAAATCTTACGGCTTTAGATTATGTGATCACTCATTGGTATTAATTTAAGAGTTAGTTTTATAGGCTGAATTTTATAGCCTCAATCTAATGTTGTTTTGGCTAAGTGCCAGATTACTCATTATATCTTATCAACCCCCTTCATTAACTACTGACACCATCCCTAAGGCTTCCCTCTCATCTGATTATGATCCCATCTGACCATGCATATTCTGAGAACAACTCTCATTCAGCAGATATCCACCAAAAGACTGGTATCACTTGCACCCCACCATCTTTAAAGGGTTGCTGTGAACCCAGACAAGCATTGAAAACCTCACATCACCACTCACCAGCTACATAATGGCAGGGTAACCACACTGCTCATGGCATGTTGCTGCCATGGCTGACACTCCTTCGCACTTACAACCCCATTTATCTCACTCTTGTCACTGTTTAATGTCTGTACCATACAGTTTACCCATCCTTACTTCCATTCCAACCAGATATACTCTCCAAGTCACTGCTGCTGTGTTCCACTGGAGATCCACATCTTGTCATTGTCCAGTAACACCAGATACAGACAAGCTATCAGTCAATTCCAAATGTGAATTTTTATATACAGCAGAGAAAGTAAACACAAACAAAACCAATAGAGATGCAGTTCAACACAACAATGCAAACCAAATGCTGGAATCATTACTGATGACTTATTAACATTCTATGATGGTCTGCTATACTCAGCTTTCATCTGCTAGAACTGGATGTCTAGCCTATTCCACACAATGCAATTGATCTCTGTCATGAACAAGGAGAACTTCCTTCTCCCAAGCATCCTCCTCTTCCTCTTCAGAAGATTGCTCCTGTTTTCCCAGTTCCCCAGCATCCATCACATCAACTCATTGCCTGCTCCACTGTGCATAGCACAGCAATACAGCATGATGCAGCATATCTGGACCATACTGGAGGGCCATCCCAGAATAGTCCAAACTGCAGAACCACACCTTCAGCAGCTACTCCACAACTGCCCTGCATCAACTAGGTGAAAGTGTCACGTTAGCAGAGTGTCCAACACATTACATCACAGAGAGAGTGTCTACTGCACTCTGACTTCTTGCCAATCCAAAACCTATACCAACCATTCACCTTTCCATTGCACTCATGAGCATCCATCTTTATACTTCCACTCCACCACGGCACGTTTGGAAGTTTGACAAGTAATGGGGCATGTTTGGCCAGTATTTGCCTTTTTAGAAATTATTGCCCCTAACTTCTGCATCATTGGGATGCCAAAGTTATTACGAGCACTGATAGCGCGGAGGTCCAGTGCATGGAAGCAGCTGTGGGCCTCAGCCCAATGTGGTTAGAGTGAGCTCGAAATGTGCCTTGTAATATGCGGCATCAAGAACATGAAGCCTGAGATTTCCCAGAGAGTGGATCAAAATGGAAGAGACCAAGCCCTTGCAAGGAATGCACCTAAGAAAGACTATTGACCTGATACCTTTACTCCTTAGTTTTCCATTTAATTACTAAGAAAGACTGTAATATTAACCTTCAACTTTATTTCTTCATTTTTCTACTTACACTAAAAGCAATGGTAATGCTTTACTTTTAACTTTGTTTCTGAATGTTATGACTCGTACCTATGTTTTGTACCTAGATACCTTTGTACCTTAGATGGCACTGTATGGCAGTGTACTCCTGTACTTCTGTATTTGAGTACACATGACAATAAAGTTTAAATTTTAAAAAGTCAAATCAAAATCAAAAAGAATCATTGTGCAATTCCCCTTTGGCCAGAAGTAAACTGTAAGCACATTTGCGTTGCATGCATTGAAAATGGGCAAAGAAATTATTGCAAATGGTGTTGTAATTGGAGTTTGCAAATGCACGCTTCATGTATTTTGTTTTTACAATGTTCTACTGTCCAGCATGCATGTATCCCATCTTTTCTCCCATTAAACCGACACTGACTTTGTCCAACCTGAGTATTGTCCCAGTCATTTTCCACTTGCATTTTACATCTACAGAACAGCAAGTGATTGTAGGGACTGTAACTTGTTGTGGATACCATCAACACCTGGCTCCACCTGGTCACCACATGGTCCCCCAGAGATTCCATTTCCCCTTTCATGTCAGACTGCCCTAACAGCCCAGTGCTACCCATACATGTCATGTGGAGACCCATCACTCTGAACTTTGCTTCCGTTGTTGTTCTTGACACTAAGCACCATTAAACCTTAATGATGCCTGCACTGACCCTCTTCATTCCCCTGTAGAAGTAACAGTGGTGGTCAATGACAATAGCCACCCCAATAGCTCCATAATTTCACCTCATCACCATCCTTACCCCCACCTCTAAACAAGACTCTGATGCCCTCTCCCTGCAGCCTTGACTCCTCCACCCCTTTGCTTCAACAATCACTCTTCTTGCACCCTCAATGATGCTCCTTGGACTGTATTCATCACAGACCTCTGTCCACTGTCAATGAGCAGACCCCAGACTTGACTGAGCAGACCTCTGACCACTGTGTTTGCAACCCCACATCCCCATGGATTCCTCTGATTACTTATGATGAACAGGAATAACTATTGTCCACTCCCAAGAATGTAGTTGAAAATATAACCAGACTGTGACTGGTTCAAACCGAATAGTGCATCAGTACAACAGGACTGAGAGCCTTCCAACTTTGGCTGAACTACCAAGCACCAAAAGGATAGAACTGCAAAGGAAGGCAAGGCAAAGATGCTGTAAGCTTGTAGTTAGGCACAAAGTGAGTATGAGAGAGCAATCTAGGGGCCCTGAGATGCAGCTCAGTCCAATCCTAAGCTGGATGCCTGTCAACTCATGCAAAGTATCCTTGCAGCAACATTTCAGTATTGGTTGCTGGTGTACCCTCCAATGTTATGCTTCCTAAGTATCCTGCAAATGGTTTAGAGAAGTGACATGAGGATCCTGAGGGTAGTCAAAAATTTTGGATGCCCATGTCTGTAGATAAGGGCTGCGTGTGGCTACTGCCATGAGAAACTGTTTGGTGCTGAAAGCATGGTGACTCCTTGTAGTCAGTGGAGAGCTGAAGTCACCTAGTACTCTCTTTATTTGTTGCTATGGAAGATAGAATACTTGTATTAATGTAGCAGGTTGCATTATTAACATGACATTTAGTAAGCAATAACCCCTTTCATAGGCAACTCGCAACTCCCTAGTGAGAAACTCACTCTGCAACCCAGCAAATTCAAGTTGTTCCCGACATTGTGGTACACTTCACCAGACTTTCATGAAATTCTATCACAAATCTCGTCATAGCCCATGCGTTCAGTCACCTGGAAGATTCTGCCTATGGTTTCAGTCCATAATATGCACTGAAACTAGTCAAATATATCTTTTGAGATAGCACTTCTGCGGACATTAATTATATAAACAGAAATTAACACAGATGTGGTGTCTAGTTATTCATGTTATTCTTAAAATACTTGTTTTGATGTATTGATTTATGTACAGGAGCTTGGAGCTTAATGATTACTTTTCACAGGAATCCAAATATGTAAATATAGACTGAATATAAAATATGTTATTTATTGACCATATTATCCACAAAATCTATTGTGCTCTTTATTCTCAGTTCTATGATTTTCAAGACAAATATAAAATTGTCTAATTAGAAATTTAAAAAGAGTCTATGAATCAAATAATGTTTCTAGTTTAAACAAACTATTTAAAATTAGTATATCTCCGAAATAAACAATAAAAAAGGAAAGATTGTTAGATCAGTACATCTCGGTGTCCCAAAGTACCTACAAAGTCCAATCCCAGGAATAACACAAATAATGTGTTTACTATACTGCACAGCATGGTGCTACTAATGGTAATTAGTTAAAAGACCAGACACTACGCTTGAAGAATTGCGTAGAATTCTTGAAATTATTGGAAAAGAAATGTCAGAAGAAATGGGCAATTAAGACCCGAGATGTCAACATACTCAATTTGATGAATAGGAAAGATTTTTATTCTGTGAATTCCAGCTGATGTACTGTCAATTACTTTATTTTGTATGTGCAAAGTTAGGAATCCAAGAAGCTGTCATGATACTTTCATCATGTGCCAATTCAACATGTTTGCCCTCATTACTTAGCTATTATTTATCAAGGAGTTGATTAGTGTTCAAGCCTATTCCCCAACCCCTTGTCCCATCCCCAAAACTTGCTACATGTGATGACTCCAATATTGCTGTATCTAATGCCACTACAAGGCATGATACACACTAGACAATAAGTAATTCTAAGTCCCATCGAGGTGCATGGATAAATCTTACAGACAGCAGCAATATATCCTAGCCAGTGCTTGTCAGGAATCATTACAACTGACTGCAAATCTGCATAATATAACTGTGAAGCTGGAAAATGCATTAAGGTTCCAGTTCAGTAATTCTTTATTCCACAGGGGACAAATGTATTAGATGAAAGGACTTATTTTAAAGAAACTGAAAACTAACATGTTCAGAGTTGTCCCCGATTGTGCTTTCTGTTTTCATGACAAAAGCACTGGCTCTAGCTCTGGCAAGCCTCTCAAAAACACTGCACCACTCAGAAGCTGCCCTGGGTGTAGAAAAACATTACTAGCAGCGTGCTCCCCATTGCTACTGTCACCAGCCATGTCTGCACGTGATCATGCTGGTAATGTCCATGGTAATTGCTTCATGTCCATGCAACAAATTCAGTGAATACCTTGCAAGGAATACCCAGCAGAATCTGGAAATCAGGACTCTAGGAGAAATCACAGTAACCTCAACAATTCCTTTGCTACATAACCATCAAGAAAGGATTGCTACTTCTAGAAGCTGAATGCAGTGAGGCTAAAGAGAGATTGAAAGGCTGTCAGCCTATGTAGCACGGAGATAATGTATGGGAAAGTGATGATATAGGATAGAATAGCCAACAGACAGCAATCAGAGTGGATAAATGATAGCCCAGTGATTTCAAAAATTTCAATTACCTCAGCAAATAATACAAACGTATAAAGTAGAAGGAGAAATAAGTTTTCAGCCGCTTGAACTTGTTTCGCCATTCAGTAAGATCATCCCTGATCAGTTTGTGTTTCAAATTCCACATTCTCTTCTACCCCTGACAATCTTTGGCTCCCTTGCCTAATTCTAAGAATCTATCTACCCACGTGGGCGGCACGGTGGCACGGTGGTTAGCACTGCTGCCTCACAGTGCCAGAGACCCGGGTTCAATTCCCGCCTCAGGCGACTGTGTGGATTTTCACGTTCTCCCCGTGTCTGCATGGGTTTCCTCCGGGTGCTCCGGTTTCCTCCCACAATCCAAAGCCAAAGATGTGCAGGTCAGGTGAATTGGCCATGCTAAATTGCCCATAGTGTTAGGTAAGAAGTACATATAGGCGTATGGGTGGGTTGCGCTTCGGCGGGGCAGTGTGGACTTGTTGGGCCGAAGGGCCTGTTTCCACACTGTAAGTAATCTAATCTAATCTAATCTAATCTATCTACCTTTGTCTTAAAAATATTCAAATACCTTGCCTCTAACTGCCTTCGGAGGCAAGGAGTTCCAGAGTCGAAGAAGAAAAGAATTCTCCTCATTGCTGTCCTAAAAGGTTGATTCCTGTTAAAGCAATGTTTGTTTTAGTTCTGAACTCACAAGTAGAAATATTCTTTCCTTAGCAATTTGTCCAAACCATTCGGGATCTCACAAATTCCAATCAAGTCAACACTCTCTCTTCTAAACTCCAGAGAAAACAAGCCCAACTGGTCCAAACTATTATCATAAGACAAACTACTCACTCAGATATCTAAATAGAAAATCTCCTCTGAACAGCTTCCAATACATTAATGTCTTCCTTTAAATAAGCAGACTAAAACTGAATATTATTTCTGAGATGTGATTTTACCAATGTCCTATATGCATTACGTTCAATTCTTCTCTATGGTAAGGACAGCATTTCTTCATCCCTTTTCATTATGAGTTGCATCTGCACACTAACATTTTGTGGTTCACACACTATAAAATTTAGATACCTCTGAAGCTCAGAATTCTGTAGTTTTTCTCTATTTAAGTAATAATCTGCTTGCTTATTTTCCTGAAATGTGAGCAACTTCACATTTTCACACATAATAGACCATCTGCCAGATTTCTATACACTCACTCAACATATCTATATCCATCTGCAACATCCTTAAGTCTTCTTCACAACATGCTTTCCTACCTACTTTTGTGTAGTCTTCAAATGTAGTCACCACGCCTTTGCTCCCTTCACTTAAGGCATTGATGCAAATTGTAAAATGTTGAGGTCCCAAGCAAAGATTCCTGTGAGATTCCACTTGCCATATCCTGCCAATCAAAGACCCATTTATGCATCCTCTGTTTTCTGCCAGCCAGCCAATCTATGCTAAGATGTCATCGATTTTTTATTTTCTGAAATAATCTTTGATGTGATAACTTCTCACATCCCCCTGGAAATCCAAGTGCTTAAAGGATCCCCTTTATCCCCAGGACATTACTTCTTCAAAACACTCCAATAGAGTCATAGAGTCATAGAGATGTACAGCATGGAAACAGACCCTTTGATCCAACCCGTCCATTGCCAACTATATATCCCAACCCAATCTAGTCCCACCTGCCAGCACCTGGCCCATATCCCTCCAAACCCTTCCTATTCATATACCCCTCCAAATGCCTCTTAAATGTTGCAATTGTACCAGCCTCCACCACATCCTCTGGCAGCTCATTCCATACACGTACCACTCTCTGCGTGAAAAAGTTGCCCCTTAGGTCTCTTTTATATCTTTCCCCTCTCACCCTAAACCTATGCCCTCTAGTTCTGGACTCCC
>NC_057728.1:37878840-37896546 GCF_004010195.1 Chiloscyllium plagiosum | reverse complement strand
AAGTGTATAAGTCCTGCTAAGATTTGCTTTCTCAAAATGCAGCACCTCGCATTTATCTGAATTAAACTCCATCTGCCACTTCTCAGCCCACTGGCCCATCTGGTCCAGATCCTGTTGTAATCTGAAGTAACCCTCTTCGCTGTCCACTACACCTCTAATTTTGGTGTCATCTGCAAACTTACTAACTGTACCTCTTATGCTCACATCCAAATCATTTATGTTACACATGATTTTCCTTTGATGAAACCAAACTGACCTTTCTAGATTACCTTAAGCTTTTCTAAGTATGTAGCTATAATCTTTTTCATAACCAATTGTAACATCCTCCCCTCAACTGACATCAAGCTAACTTGCCTACAGTTTCCTCATTTCTGCCTCTCTGTTATTTGTTACATTCTAACTTGATAGACTCTTTTGTTTTTCTCGCTACAGATGCTGCCAGACTTACTAAGGTTTTCCAGCACTTTCCAGTTTTATTTTAGATCTCCAGTACTTGCAGTACCTTACTTTTATTGAAGCAGTGTGGTATGTCCTGACGCCAAACCAATTCACCATCTTCTTCAGCACGATGGTGCAGCAGGCAATGGAAGGCATTGAGGAGGGAGTTCCCAGGATTGGCCATCTGGCCCTTTGAGCCTGTTCTGACATTCAATAAGATCACGGCTGATCTTTTCATGGACTCAGTTCTACTTATCGCCCGCTCACCATAACCCTTAATTCTTTTACTGTTCAAAAATCTATCTTTGCTTTAATAACATGCAACGAGATAGCCTAAACTGCTTCACTGAGTCAGGAATTCCACGGATTCACAACCCTTTGGGTGAAGAAATTCTTCCTCAACTCAGACCTAAACCTGCTCCTTTTTATTTTGAGGCTATTCCCCCGGTTCTAGTTTCACCCACCAGTGAAAACAACATTCCTGCTTTTATCCTATCTATTCCCTTCATAATTTTATATGATTCTTCTATAAGATCTAAATTCCAACAAGAATAGTCCCAGTCTACTCAATCTCTCCTCATAAGCCAACCCTCTCAATGCTGGAATCAACCTGTGCCAGTGCATCCTTTCTTGATTGAGACCAAAACTGTACACAGTACTCCCGGTGTGGCCTTACCAGCACCATATATAGCTGCAACATAACGTCTCTATTTTTAAACTCCATCCCTCTAACAATGAAGGAAAATTTTCCATTTACCTTCTTAATTACCTGCTGCACCTGCAAACCAACCTTTTGTGATTCATGCACAAGCACACCCAGGTCCCTCTGCACAGCAGCATAATGCAATTCTTCACCATTTAAATATTGCTGTTGTTCCTACCAAAATTGATGACCTTACATTTGCCAACATTGTACTCTATCTGCCAGGCCTTCATCCACTCAACCTATCTATATCCCTCTGCAGACTTTCAGTTTTCTCTGCTTACTTTGGTCAACTACTCATTTTAGTGTCATCTACAAACTTTGATGCACTACACTTCATCCTCAACTCTATGCAAATTGTAAATGAGGTCACATAAATGCCATCCATATGCACCTCAAGAAGAATATGGGCCATGAAGTATTGGTGTCAAGTGACCTGGGCTGAAAGCTATCAAGCATTATGAGTTTGAGGACTGTCATCTCCTCTGAAGTCATTACTGGCAAGGAGGTAGATAATAAGCTTTCAAAAATAAACAGCATGTTCACTAGATTTTAGCAATGAAGGTGAACTAATCATTGCCTCAGAGTAGGGAGCAAACACAAAGAGTGCAAAACTCTAGTCCTCATCACCCTTCTCTATGGTACCATGTCATGGGTTCTGTACTACCATTATGGAATGTGTTCTAGAGTGCCACCACTTGCACTGCCTTTTCAGCATCCTCCAGATCCACTCGTAGGACCACCTTGCAAACATTGAATCATTAAAAACAGCCAACATCACCAATATTGAAGTTATCCTGCTGCAAAATCAATTGTGATGGATGGATGACAGTTGTTTGCCTAAGAATGTGTTGTACAGACAGCTGATAAACAAAACAAATGGGCTTCATGCCATTATTTCATGGATTCCCTGAAGAAGTCCCTCTCCATATGTGACATTGACCATCACAGTGGGAAGCACAGGCCATAGATCGGAAGCCTGCAGATTCTACATCAGGCATGCTACTAACATCTTTGAGACAGAGCAAGGAGTCACCATGAAAGAGAGGAGAAACAGAAGGATAGATCCCAATTTCTCCCAACATCAACTACACCTTCACTTGCACCCATTGTGGGAGAATCTACCGGTCACACATAGGACTGATTAGACATTGCAAGGCCTGCAAGTGATGAGTATAAAGTTCCAAAACTCGACGTTCACTAACAAACACCAAGAGCACTAATTGCTCCAGCCACAATAGGAGCCCTCGCTCTTGCTTGCTGCTTGATTTGGTGTGATTCATCTTGTTCTTCTTTCCAGACAGTCCTTCAGAATCAAGGCTGATTTACTTCCACTCCAGTTCAATGGGTTTTAGGATGGTTGTTGTAGCTAATGCACAATTTGTAGACTCTGTCACATGCAGAGCAGGTTGTTCTTGGAGTGTTAGGCAGACAGGGTTTTGAGAGTTTTGTGCACTCTCTCCAATGCCTCAACTTTGCTTCTGAATTTGTCCATGTGATTTGAACCCACCCAAACAATCCTTCTCCAATGACAGGGATTGATATTGTGTTAGTAATGTCATTGGACGATTAATTCAGAGGTCCAGGCTAATATTCTTAGGATGTGGTACCTGATGAAAACTAAATTCAAGATACAAAAAGTTGGAATAAAATGCTAATCTCAGTAATGGTGTAGATAAAACTATCAATTGTTGTAAAAATACATCTGGGTCACTAATCTATTTTAGGGAAAGAAATCTGCTATCTTTTCCTGGGCTGGCATATATGTGGTACCAAACCTACAGTAAAGATGTTGATTCTTAACTGCACTCTGAAACTGCCCTGCACGTCACTCAGTTGTAACAAATCATATGAAGTCTGCAAAAAAGAAAAGAAACCAGACAGACCACCGAGCACTGAGCTAGGTACCAACAGTGACAATGAAAACTCCAGCCGTGTTGAAGGGCAAGATCAGCAGATGCATGAGAATACCACCATCAGTAATTCCCCATCAAACCGTGCTCCATCCTGATTTGGAACAATGTCATTGTCACTCTATCAGTGTGTTAAAATTCTCAAACTCACTCTCGACAAGCACTTTGGGTGTCCCCACTCACCAAGAGCTGTGAATCAAGATGGATCATCTTCTCAAAGGAGATTAAGAATAGGCAGCTGCTGAAAATGTGTGGCTGGAAAAGCGCAGCAGGTCAGGCAGCATCCAGGGAACAGGAGAATCGACATTTCGGGCATAAGCCCTTCTTCAGGAATCCTGAAGAAGAGCTTATACCCGAAACGTCGATTCTCCTGTTCCCTGGATGCTGCCTGACCTGCTGCGCTTTTCCAGCAACACATTTTCAGCTCTGATCTCCAGCATCTGCAGACCTCACTTTCTCCATTAAGAATAGGCAGTTAATGTTGAGGTAGAAAATGTACCCATATTCCAAGAACAACAAATTATTCCCATTAGTCTCCCATCTCCCATTAGTCATTCGGATCTCTGATCTCCTCAAAGATCCTTGAAGCATTTCCATTGTTTTGCCAAGTGTTTCCTGCCATGACCAATTTTAAATGGGGAGGTTGCTTTGAGGATCAGGTGTTGGACATACGAATGGTGTGTCCTAGAATGATGACCTTGCAAGATGTATCAAATATGGAGGGACATTCATCAACGACAGGGAGACAGTCAGAAAACATTTTGAACAGCTCTTCAACCAAGACTGTTCTCAACTCTTTTCCTTAATACACAGTCCAGCCAGACCTACTGTCTCTCCAGTCCTAAGTGATTAAAGGAGTCATTCAAAAGTTGAAAAACAATAAAGCCTCTCAAGTCAGCTGAAATTCTGACCCACTGTGAAGATAACTTAGGGGAGGGATACATTGCTGGCACAATCCGATACTCCTCATCTGGGAAGAGGAAGGACATTTTAATTGTGGTTAAATTCAAGAAGGGAGGCAAGTCTGATTGGGATAATTGATGTTTGCCATACTGAAGATCATGGTGAGGATTTTCATCATCACCACCTTCCAGTGGCCAAAGAACATCTTCCAGTAGTCACAGCGTGTTTCTCACCCATCAAGAGGTTTCATGGACATGATTTTGACTCCATTGCAAAGCCAAGAAAAATCCAAGACATTTTCTGACCTCTTGAAAGTCTTTCATTCTGTCGAGCATGAAATCTCCTGGAACATTCTCCTCAAATCTGGCTGTCCTGAGAAATTTGTTGCCATCTACTGCATACTTTAATATTCAAGTCATGCATCTTCACCAAGTGAACCACCACAAACTCTACCTCTGTGAAGACCGGAGTCCAGCAAGGCTATGTCACTGTTCCAGCCATCTATTACATCTTCTTGTAATTCTGATCTGAAGGTAGAATGGCGTTTAAGTGCAACGTGCCGCAGCAGGACCAGGCACAGGGTAATTGCAAATGTTCTGAAAACATGGGCATTCAAATCTTTCCCATGTTACCCAAAGTTTAAAGCTAGGAAAGATGGCAGACAATATAGTGAATAGTTACTAAGAAAAAGTTGCTATACTCACTACTGTATTGATCATCATGTTGGCTTTTTCTCAATTCAGTGTCCAGCACCTGGATTATAGTGCTGAAAGTGAACAGTTGAATGGACAGCATGTTGGCTCAGTGATTAGCACTGCCTGCCTCACAGCACCCAGCTATGGATGACTGTGTAGATTTTACATGCTCTGTCTGTGTCTGCATGGGTTCCCATTGGATGCTCTGGTTCCCTCCCACAGTCCACAAGGTGTATGTTTGGTGGATTGCCACGATAAATTGTCCAGGGATGTGCAGGCTGGCTGAATTAGCCATGATAAAATAACGTCAAGGGGATAGGGACGGGACGGGACGGGTTGAAGATGGGATGCTCTTTTTTGGGTCGATGTGGACTTGATGAGTTGAATAGCCTCTTTCTAACTATAAGGATTCTATGATGAAGAACACAAGTGTGAGAAAACCCACTAAAAGGTTCCAAGAGATTAAGAAAATATATTGCTTCATAAAAGGAGATTCCCTAATGTTATACAGTACATCTAATTTACAAATATAAACCAATGCTTAGATTATTCTTTGGTGATTTTCCTTCATTAAAAATTATTGTTGGAGCCAACTCCTGTCATAAAAATGCTTATTCTTATTTCTAAAATTGCCCCTCTTAGTTGGATCTGGTGCTATTCGGCCATCGTTAACTGACTGACGTATTGTGCAATTAAATTACTTTTATAGAACAATCTGGAAAACATAGCGCTGCCTGCAACTATCAGCCAGAAAAAAATCATATGAGCATATACCCATATGTGGAGCTGAAATAAGATGACACATTTATAATGAAGCTATTAGTACATTCTGAAGCTTTTGTTTTGACCACGACTTATTACAGGCGATGAGCTGTGAAACACATTCTGAATTCCAATTAATCTGTGTTTGACTGCTTCATTCCAAATAAGAATACTGTCCCAGTTTATGAGAATGTGGCTATTCTAATGAGGAAAGTATTGACCTGTGCACAAGTAAATCACTTTTCTATTTTTGTACATTTTCCATATATGGTGTTGTCAATGTTTCTGAAGTAGGTTTGCACACATCTATAGTTATCTCATTCAGTGACACTGGAAGAAAATATTTTAACAAAGGAACATTACAGAAGTTTTTATTTCTTTTTCAATTCGTGCGTTGATTTAAGAAACTGCTTGCCAGTGACCTAAGAGATCTGGAATGAGCAGAACATATTGTGCCACCATATTTTAGAATTTAAGGAGACCTATTGCCATTTTCCAAATGAGTTCAAGGCAGGTGCTCAGAAACAGCAATTGGGGTCATTACTAGGTGGCCAAATCCTACTAACTGTTGCTTAACAGCAAACTGACAGTGATTCTGACATTCAGTCATCACACATTTCTGTTTGCAGGAAGAACTGAGGATTCTGAAGATCTGAAGTAGAAACAGAAAATGCTACTTTTGTTCTACGGCTGCCTCAAAATCCCTCTAGCTCTGTTCTGTGTGCAAACTGAAGGCTGTGTCAATAAGCGCTGATTTGAACATTATGACCTACCTCTTCTAAAGTCATTCTAAAATGCCAGCCTCTCTCCATGCATGTTTATTTTGGAACAAAAACCGAAATTGCTGGAGAACCTCAGCAGGTCCGGCAGCATTTATGGAGGCAAACCAGAGTTAACGTTTCAAGGCCGAAAACATTTCTTCACCTTCTTCAGTATTCTGAAGAAAAGTCTCTGGACTCAAAATGCTAACTCTGCTTTCTCTCCATAGATGCTACCAAATCTGCTGAGTCTGTCCAGCTATTTCTTTTCTTGTTTCAGATTTCTAGCATCTACAGTTCTTTGTTTTATTTTGATGTTTATTTTGCAGCTTATACATGTCCAGAATGACACAAGTGTTGAATTTCCTGAATCTTGGTCAACTTGAAAAAGAAACATATAGTAGTGTGTAAGTGGCAACCAAAACTCAAATTCAGTCACAAATCCTGAAATTAACCTTCGATTCAAATTCAGAACACACAGACAATGAATACTATATCAAACATCTTTGCCTTTGCACTGGGGAAGACTTATACATGAGTACAAACAGAGGCAAAAGCAGCAGAATACAGAATCATCTTTCTCTTTGTGTTGTCCTAGGTTGTGGCATCTTTTGACATAACATCTCCACCCATGTCTTGTTCTCAATACTGACAAACAGTATTGAAGACCAAGACTTAAATAGATCTTGTACTCTACACCAGTTTCATTCAGTATCAAGAGAAATTTTTCTTTGAATTTGAATGCCATCTGGATGCTGATTTAGGATAGGTGTCATTGTGTAAGGAGACAGAGAAACATCCTGCCTATTAACTTTAATTAACAAATTAAGTTTAGTTCCATCAAGGACAGCACATCTCAGGTTTTGAAGAAGGTCATTGGACCCAAAATGTTAAATCTGCTTTCTCTCCCCAGATGCTCCCAGACCTACTGAGTTTTTCCAGCAATTTCTGTTTTTCTTTCACATTTCAGGTGTTCACACCTGATTTTTACCCAAATAGCACAAAAGTAGAAAAACTGGCCCATTAATTTTGTTGAATGTCTAATATAACCTTCAGTAGGATTGTATTTCATCTGATGCCAGGAAATATCATTTTCCTAGTATTTGCAGTAGTTTTTCAAGAATGGGTACAGAAGTGTTCAAAGCATCGGGAGTTGCTAGCATGCATAGTTTTGTATAAAGCATTCTGTTGCTTCAAAATATTGAGTTTGCCAGTAAGCCTTAATTCTCTCCTTGAATTAATCTGATATTCATTGAAATTTATCTTATTTAGCCTTAGAGTGCTTAGCAATAGGTTAAGCATAATGAAAGCTTTTTTCTGCAAATGGATATAAATGGGTTAAGAAAGTGTGTAGAAGCTTAGCATCCTTATAGTCCTTTCTTTTGCCAGCCTTTAAGTATCAAAAAACACAGCAGCAGGAAGAGACCTTGCAGAGAGACGCAGTTTCCAGGCAACGGTCTGTTGGAGTTGGTTCTTCAGGTGGAGAGGTGACTGCTGAGTTATGGGAAGAACTGTGCATGTTCCAGGATGACCTATGTATGTAGTGGTGACAGGGATGCTCAACAAGCCTGGACAATGTTAGTAGTAGACTTGCATCCTAATATTATTAAAGACATGTCAAATATCTGGTGCTGAAAATGTCAAGCATCTTTGACAGGAGCCATCTGCAAACTGAAGGCTATGGGTGTCCATGATGTTGGGTTTTGTTCAGAAGGACGTTCACTGGACCCAAAACATTAACTTTGTTTTCCCTCTGCAGATGCTGCCAGATCTGTTGAGTTTATCCAGCAATTTCTGTTTTTGTTGGTGCTGATGGTTAGTTTTGTGTTTTTCTCTGAGGCTACGAAGGTTGAAGAGCTTCTCACCCAGATGCTACTGGACACTGACACCATATGGAAGGTCACCTAAGATGGGATGAATAATGATGTTCAGGTTGATGATAAACAAAGGTTACTCTGATTCTTTAGATGTAAGGTTTGTCTTATGAGAAAGTATTTATCAGGTTTGGCCTGTACATATTGGACTTTGAAAGAATGAAAGTTGATGTTATCGAAACATCCAAGACTCTGAGGTGTTTGACAGGATTGATACTAAGGGGATATTTTATCTTGTGGGGGAACCTAAAACAGTTTCAAAATAAAGTACTTCCCATCTAAGGCCTTGGTTTGGAGACATTTTATTTTTCATCAATGTTTAAACTTTCTTTCCCGAAAAACAATAACGATTGAAGATCTTCAAAGCTCAGTCAGACAGATCTTTGATTGACAGGGATTCTAGGGTTATGAGGGGAGGGGGGAGCTGCAGTGTGTGCAGGCAAGAAATAGAGTCAAGACCACAATCAGAGAAGCCATGATCTTAGAGTTAAGGAGCATACTCCTGCTCCTATGTTTCTTGATTGTTCAATAGGGAAAGGTAAACTTGTTGCTTGCTGAGACTGCTACATATTGGTTTATTTAATAGGTGCACATAAAAAAGCCAAATTCTTCAAAACTTTGTATAAAGTCAAATAAAGAGTTACTGTCAAAAATAAAAAAAAGCTGAGACTCCAAATATCCAAATGTCTGTTTCTTATTGACAATCAGAAATGTCAGCATTATATTGATGTGCAAACACTGGTTAAAAAAAAAATCAAAGTAGATCATGGGTTGCCTGGCTACAGGCCAGGACACAGTCAGAATAGCACCTGCATACGCACAGGGCCTGCACATATAAGTGGATAGTGCATGTATGGAAAATGAGCCAGTCAGGTGACTTCTGTACTGTCAACTAAACTGTCAGTTTAACTGCTTCACAGGGAGGTCTAATTCACTGATTATATAAGTTATGAAAGAAACGTAGAGTAAAATATAAAACTAAATGTATCCAAAGAGCTTTAATTTTAAAAAATTCATTCACTGGATGAGGGCATCGCTGGCTAGGTCAGCATTTATTGCCCAACCCTAATTGCCCAGATGGTAGTTAAGATCCAACCAGATTGCTGTGGATCTGGAGTCACATGTAAGCCAGACCAGGTAAGGATGACAATTTTCTTCCCTAACGAATATTAGAGAACCAGATGAGATTTTCCCAACAATGGATTCATGGTCATCATTAGGCTCTTAATTCCAGACATTTGTTGAATTCAAATTCCACCACCTGGCATGGCAGGACTCAAACCCAGGACCCCAGAACATTGCCTGGTCTCTGGATTAACAGTCCAGCGATAATACTACTGGGTCAACGCCTCCCCATGTATAATTCTGTAAAGATAAACAGTCAACCTAGTCCTGTAAACCTTTGCTCCTAGTTGTCATGTGCCTCTCATTGTAATATTCCTGAACTTTCTACAGTAAAGAGAATTGTACTTTCCTGCTGGTTATAGTTATTAAGTGTATGTGAAGAGTTAAAACATAGTGGCATGAGATCACTTAGAACTGGAGCCTGGGTTTGTAGGGCTCCAGAAAACATTCCCCCACTTCCCATCATTTGAATATAATTATGTTAGTAAACCTTGTTGCTGTTCACTCACAGCTGTGTAGATCTCACATTACCATACACCTCATAGGTGGGATTCCTCATTGACGGCATGGACCAAGTTTGAAGTGGATGGATATCCTTTGTTTCTCACAGCCTGTCTTTGAATCTGTTCCCTTGTAGAGATAGCATGTGATTGCCTCAAGGTAAAAGGAATTTCATCCATCCCAGTAAATGTGGTGAAGGCCTGCTTGAGCTTCTTTTTTCAGGTGCACACCACCTGCTTAGTGATGGATAACCACCCCTTACAGTTTATGTTAACTCCTAGTTGCTGAGGTCTGTTCAGATTGCCATGTGAGGGTGTTCAGTAGTGCCTAGGATAATACAGTCAGAGAGATTAATTCAAGTGCCTGCTCATTCTGTCTATTGTCATTCAAAGGAAATTCGGTAATTATCAGCACTGGCATCAATGACCTGTCTTATACATTAAATACAGCCAACTAGGAAATCCTAAAAATGTCATCAGTGGGACTCTAAAAAGAATTGCCACAGCCACTGGTGACTCATGGCCACCAAGTCCATCTGGGAACTGGTTTGCTCATTGGAAATAACAAATATCTACAATCACCATCCTACAAGACAAGCTTAGCTTACGTAAGAACTATTCTCCTAAGGCTTTAGGAATATTGAATATATCAAGAATTTGGCTGCTTAAAAATTAACTAGTGATGTGGCCAAAAGTTAATTTGAGATTAGCTTTTCAATCAATCATTTTTCTATGTAAAATATAAAAGTACAATATATCAGAGAACAAAGCAAAATCATATATTGATCACTATATTAAGGTATTTTCATTATCAGAATTCAACATTTCAGTCAGTAGAATTTATTTATTGTGCAGATGAGCTCTGTCTGCAGGAACATGTTTGGCAATCAGCACAAAAGGATGATAGAGTTGATTAGATCTTTTACTTTGATTGACACCAGTGTTCACCCTTAAGTTGCCTCAAAGAAGTCATCACCTGAGTGTTCTGTAGCTGAATTAATTTACAACCTCACTCTCTAGTGGTCTGCCATATCCATTCTCTCAGCCCTGGCCTGGCTTCAGCCTGGTGATGGATCACTGTGCAAATTCAACTCTCTATATCGCTTCAGCAGGGCTTAGGAGAGGAGGGTGCATAAAGTGCAAAACACTGGAGCCTGGGTGCTAGGGGGTGCTGAGACTTAGGCAAATATATTCTCTACAATATGATTCCACAGTATCTTTCAGTAACAGAATCTGATTGGCAAGTTATCCTGCCTTGTTACTGTGATACAGGTTGGGTGTACTCTGCTGAGGTCCACTCTGCCACATTTGGACAAGTTATGCTTCCTAGTTCTGAGCTCTGATGCATTATTGGCAGCTGAAGTACTTCCTCAGGAGAGTGAGAGTGATTTAGGAGGAAGGTGAGAGGTGTTGAGGGTCAGTGAGAGGTCTTTGTTAGAGGTTTGCAGATCAGAGACGGTGTTGAGATATCAGGCTTTTATGTGAAGGTGAAATTGCTGCGGTCCAAGCTGGAAAGTTGAATGTGTGTCAAGGCATTAAATCCTAGCTGAGATACATAGTTCATATTCCTTCTGAACAACGAGCAAAAATATATTCTGAAATTCGTGCTGACTGTGTTGTATAAGCTCCAAAACAAAAGATTTCAGTTACTTTTTTACAACATGTAGATGTGTGAATTGTACCAAAACGTTTCCAAATTATAAAAGCACTGCCAGGCTTTCCTGAAAACAGCCAACACAGAAAGTTCCTCTCCGTGCTTGTGAACTGCTAGGTCAGTAGCACAACTGACCTCAGCAACTTAATGTTATAGAGAGTAAAGAATCTGAAAGGGTTATTATTGGAGACTACTTTAGGCTCCAAACATTTGACATCGAGTCCAGTTTGAGATCCTCATGGGATGAGGAATGCCATCCCTAATTCCTAATAGCAAGTACATCTAGCACGTACCTATTGCACCTATGCAGTAAACTGCACCTTGTTGTTAAGTCTCGTGAAGACTCACTTGTGGGTGGTTCATCCTCTGCTGTTGTTAACCAAACAGACCCTTAGAATCAACACAGAAAGGAAGATTGGAAGCTGATTCTCCCTAATTAGGGCGGCACAGTGGCCCAGTGGTTAGCACTGCTGCTTCACAATGCCAGGGACCCAGTTTGAAATCCAGCCTCAGGCGAGTATCTGTGTGGAGTTTGCACATTTTCCCTGTGTCTGTGTTTGTTTCCTCCCACAGTCCAAAAATGTGCAGGTTAGGTGAATTGGCCATGGTAAATTGCCATTGTGCAGATTATTAGTCAGGGATAAATGTTGGGGAATGGAGCTAGGTGGGTTCCTCTTTGGAGGGTCGATGTGGACCTGTTGGGCTGAAGGACTGAAGTTTCCACACTATAGTGATTCTAATTCTAATCATTATTAGAAAGTGGTTGATTCTACAAATAAACAATATCTAGGACAGTGAGACTGACAATAAAATTCACTTTTTCCTTCCATTTGAAAGATGGTGTCAGATGAGCATTGATAAGGGTTTGGTTGTGATATAGCCTGTGATGGTTGCAACAACAAACATGTTTAAAAACATCATTCAGGGATAAAAGTTTGAGTTTGATCCAATCCTTCAAGGATTACATATACATAAAGTACTTGTGGCACTCTGCTACTACTGCAGCTGAGGAAAATGTGAGTAGCAAATGGAAACTGCTCATTGCTCATCAATACAGGCATCAGGGCAACGAAGAACTCAATAGGCTCCATGTAAATCAAAGTTTCTTTCATAAAGGTTTTAATGCTATTGAGGCAGTTAAAGGGATTTTGCTGCTGAAAAAGGTTCTTTTCTGAAATATTGAAATATATAAGTTGAATTGGACAAGTATGTCTCATAGGTTAGTTTTACTGGTTTTTCCATCTGGAATAACATATGTGCAGACCTAGTATCTGAGTCTAGCTGTGAGGATAGATCAATGAATGGTGTTTCTACATTAGTGGTCTGTAATTTGTCTCCCTCTCTTTTTTTGAGGGGTTGTTGTGACTGGGATGTAGAAGACCTTGGGTATCTGAAAGCAGAAAATCAGAAAGTGAGGTTTGTTGCATGGGAGTGTAGGGTGAGAGTGTAAGCAAAAAGTCCATCTGCAATTAATGTATCATTCTAGCTAGCAGGTTAAGGGCAGGGAGATGGAAGCTCAGACAGAGCTTCATGAAAGCAACATACCGTTATTCAAAATGTTCTTGATGGTACCATAGGCAATGAACTCCATCACAGCTGGTCCTATCTTATGTAGCAACATCTCTTGTGTTAGACTCAGGGAGTGAAGGTGCGCCTGTTCTCTATCAGTTCGGTTTTGTTACTTTGTATTATGGAAAATCTTACCTTGAAAGAGAGGAAGAAGAATGCCTGTGGTTGATTGATATGTCTGCTACAGTGGAATAGCTGGGGTATATGTGGAAGGTGTGTGTGTGTGTGGGTGTCTGAGGCTGGCATTTTTGGAGACGTGTGAAAGTAGGTCACAGTCTCAGATGTTGAGCATGAGCCTCGCATTGTCTAGTGATTGATAGGCAAGTGTTGCAAGTCAGTTATATTGAATAGTGTGAAAGGTTGATGATTGAATAGATAGGAAATATCCTTCATAGATGCACTCACTGACTTTGATTACACGTCATTAAATATCTTCCGGTGTTGAACACATGTTCTCGAAGCCAGTCTCTGGGATTTCTCCACTCCATCTCCCCACCCTATCCCACCACCTCCTCCCATTCACTTCAGTGGATGTTTTTGATGATCTCACGGCCAGCCTCCAAAAACATGGACTCACATCCCATCTAAGGCCTCCAGCATCACATCCTTGAACTGCAGTATCATCTCTGCTCTGGCACGCCACTTTCATTTTACAGCATTGACAGTCAGCAACAGCCTCTTTTTATTCTGTGCAGTCTTCATTTAAGAAGGGCAGACTGCTTCTAAGACCTGAATGACATGCTAAGCTGCACATAACTGGGCCCCCATGCAGTGTGTAGCCAGCTAATAATATGTGTCATGTTAGGCTGTAGTGTGAACTCATTCACACATCAGGAGGCAGCGTGGAATTTATATGCAGTCACCTCAATAGAAACAGATGCTCCCTGAATGCGAACAATTTTTTCCCATAAAAATCAAACTGCTCTGCTGCAATAATTCACCTTCAGTTCCATGGTCTAAGCCACAAGAAATTCATGATACTCAAGTTAAATTTGGAGTGAAGGTAAGTATTGATATCTCCTAAGGTGATAAATAGTAACATTAAAGTAATTGTCTACCTTCAAGTATGAAATCCCTGACTTTTACATTATTGTTTATTCACTACATCCAAAGGTACTTTGGTTAAACTCAGGCCTGGGTGCACTGGATCTTGTGATGGTCCCACTTCTCCCCTGACCCCACTAGCTCCCAAAGAGTTTGAATTTGTCAGTTAAAATATCATTCCAGTGTCCATTCAGCCAAAGTCACAATCTTAGATTCCAGGGCAATTTTACCATACCTAATTATTTCCAATGGTGGTGCTTAGTTTAGACAGAAAAAATAAAGAACTACAGGGTGCGATCTGCAAAAACGTTAGTAAAAATCGATGATCATCGCAAAGAATGACCTTAGCTGTGGGTCAATTTGCAGGTCTGTTTGCGAGTTACCAATTTTGGATCTGTGCCAATTTAATTTTCAAGACGTTTGTCAGGCGTTTGCAACTGATATCTGTTATCAGCAGTGGTCTAAAAGATAATTATATCTGACGTGTCTGATGTACTTGATAGGCTGAAGGTGATGTCTGTGCATGCTGTTCACATTGCCAAGTAGCGTTCAGGATTATCTCTATATATTCTGACTGATATCATGAACTGTCTGGAGGTTGATGCCTTTGCATAGCATTCAATTTCCTGGCCACACTGAAGTATATGTCTGCATTTGGTATTCAGTTTCTTTGGTAGACCAGACAGCAAGGTCTGTACATGGTGTTCAACTTGCCTGGCAGTCTTACAGAGTCCTGTCTGTATGATGCCTGCTATCCTTGGCAGTGCTAAAGGTGATGTCTTTACTGCTGCTTGCTTTCCAGGACAATCCTGAGGGAAATATTTGTACATAGGATCTTCCCTTTCTGGCAGAAAAAAAATCATGAGCCCAAGAATTTTCAACTTGGGCACAATCAGTGATCAAATTGGCCTCACAACTGCGCTAATTTAGTGAAATCAAATTTTGCTCAAGTTACCATTCATACTCATTTGCATTTTGTTGAACATAAAACCTTCCATGGACTATTACAGTTTGGCAGCGTTTTAGTAAGTAGCTCTTTTTTAAATGTTCCATTGGAAAATATTGCTTGATATATTAAAGAGTAACCTGGTTTAATGTTATTAATGTACCTGTAATGGATTTATCATAAGAAATAAGCATTTTTAGTCAGTGTCTCGTCTGTCATCTTTGAGTAATCCAATTTTAAATGCCAAAGACTTTCAAACTATTTATTACTTAAATTGACATATAATTCAGTTTCTCAATAAATTACAGTAATTTAGCTTTTTAAATGTGCCAATTATTGTCCTTGCACCTAAAAGGCAATCCAGTTTTAGAAGCTTCCTCAAAGGCTCGAATAGGCAGAGTTAGTGGAAATTTGCATTCTTTGGCTATAATTACCTGGCCTTCTGGTGGGAGGCTGGAGGAGGCCCGTTGGAAATTTGACAGGAGAGCAGCCTGCTGTCATGCCTTGTTACCAGCAGCACAAAAAATGGCAGCGTGGTAGCAAACCATGCAGCCAATTATACCTCTTGAATGGTTTATTGTGGGCCACATCCCTCACCTATGAGCATTTTGTCCAAATAGGAACTGCTCGCCATGACATGGAGATACCACTGATGGGTCAGGGGGCCAGTACTTTATGAGCACACCATGGTACACAGAGGGGCCACCCCCACCACACACACCCCACCCCCACAGCAATG
This sequence comes from Chiloscyllium plagiosum, assembly GCF_004010195.1. Lineage (NCBI taxonomy): Eukaryota > Metazoa > Chordata > Chondrichthyes > Orectolobiformes > Hemiscylliidae > Chiloscyllium > Chiloscyllium plagiosum. Next base: position 37,880,923 of record NC_057728.1, on the reverse strand, counting down.
GTTGTTCTCGCTGCAATGCTGCTGCGAGGGTGTTCCCATCCATCCACAATCCACACCAATCACCAGGGCGTGCTTGGCCCAGCGCAGGCTCCAACACAACTCACCTGTCTTTTAGAGTACCATGCCTTTGAGGTCCCTTTTCCTTGGAGCTGCAGTCTTAACCCTGGCCATCAGTAATGTTGATGCTGCTAAGGCTGCAGAGATGCTTGCCCTCTGCATGGATTAACAGCTCCTGCAAGGTGAAGTGGCTACTCTCTTTAATTGAATGCCTTAATTGGGACAAGAATTCTGTTACTGATCAATGTGAGGTTGTTTCCCACTTTCATCCCTGGTAACAAGACTTCACCTTTCATGATAAAATTCCACTGGTGATTAATTTTTCTGGGAACGCTGTCAGTTGTTTTTTGTGGGTGACCAACCTCTACTGTGACTTTTTCAAACCTGCTAAAAAGATCATGGGAATTTGGTTAACATGTGGCTTAATATTTAAAATTCTGCTTTGAAAAAGCCAAGTTGCTTTGAAAAACAAGAGCACAATGTAATGAAAACTCCATTGGTCAGATCTTTGCCCACACATTTAACCTACCTACATCTTTTTGTAGCCTCCTTACAAGTTCTTCACAACTTATTTTCCTACCTATCTTTGTGTCATCAGCAAGTTTGCAACCATACCTCCCAGTTCTTCATCTACAATATTTATATCAATCACACTCGGCTGAGGTGCCACTACCAATCTCCACTGCACATCAATCACTACATCTCGTCAACCTGAAAAAGATTCATTATACCTTCTCTCTGCTTCCTGTCAGTTAAGTCAATCTTCTATCCATGCCGACATACCATGCACTACACCATGGGCCTTTATTTTATGCAATACCTTTTCACATGGCATCTTATCAAATACTTTCTGGAAATTTAAATGCAATACAACCATCGGGTCCCTTTTTCTATAACATTTCAATAGATTGCTTAAGCATGATTATCCTTTCACAAAACCATATTGACTCTGAGTGATAACACTGAACAAATACAAGGACCCTGCTTTAACTTATTTATTAATAGCTTCTAACATTTTCACTATGACAGATGTTAAGCTAGTGGCCAGCGGTTTTCTGCTTTTTGTTTCCCACCCTTTTTTGAATAAAGGAGTTGCATTCACTGCCTTTCAATCTAATGAGACTGTCCCTAAATCAAGGGAGCTTTGGAATATTAAATCAAATGCATCAACTATCTCACTAGTCACTTTTAGGATCCTAGGAAGGATTATATCTGGACCTGGGTGTTTGTCAGTCCAATTTGCTTAGAATCACTTCTGTAGTGATTGTGATTTTCCCAAGTTCCTTCCTCCCTTCCACTTCTTGATGTTACTTGTATCCGCTATAATAGATTGATACAAAATATCTGTTCAATTCATCTGCTGTTTCCTTCTTTTCCATTAATAATTGCCTGGTCATGCTTTGTATAGGACCAAAGCTCACTTCGTTAACTAGTTTCTTCTTTAAATGCATTAACCTTTACTATCTGTGTTTATATTTCTGGCAAGCTTTCTCTTGGAGTTTTTTTTTTCTTTTCTGCATTAAGTCTTTCTTTGCTTTCATTTTTTCCTGACCAATCTTCTAGTACATAGAATTCATAGGATTCTGACCTGTCTATGCTAATTGAGGGTAGGAAGGTATGCCTGTACCAAATCATCCCCACGAAGTAGACAATACTGATCGTTATTGGGATGCCCACTACAGAGTTCAGTCCAGTGCAGAAATTGAAAACATCAAAGACGATGTTAGCCTCATACCTGATCCTCCTCAAAAAACACACATCCTCATTAAAATGTTGAAAATGGTGCAGTCACTGGGGTTGGAGCAGTATTTACGCAAAGACATGTGAAGTACTTAGAGTCATGGAGATGTACAGCAAGGAAACAGTCCCTTGGGTCTAATTCGTCCATGCCGACCAGATATCCCAACCCATCCTAGTCCCATTTGCCAGCATTTGGCTCATATCCGTCTAAATCCATCCTATTCATATACCCATCCAGATGCCTTTTAAATGCTGTAATTGTACCAACCTCCATCACTTCCTCTGG
>NC_057728.1:37828955-37878833 GCF_004010195.1 Chiloscyllium plagiosum | reverse complement strand
CTCTAGTTCTGGACTCCCTGACCCCAAGGAAAAGCTCTTGCCTATTTACCCTAGCCATGCCCCTCATGATTTTATAAATGTCTATAAGGTCAGCCCTCAGCCTCCAACACTCCAGCGAAAACAATCCCAGCCTATTCAACCTATAGCTCAAATCCTCCAACCCTGGCAAAATCTTGTATTCTTTTCTGTACCCTTTCAAGTTTCACAACTTCCTTCTAATAGGAAGGAGACCAGAATTGCACACAATATTCCAAAAGTGGCCTAACCAATGTCCTGTACAGCCGCAACATGACCTCCCCCCCAACTCCTATACTCATTGTTCTGTCCAATAAAGGAAAACATACTAAACACTTTCTTTGCTATCCTCTCTACCTGAGACTCCATTTTGAAGGAACTCTGAACCTGAACTCCAAGGTCTCTTTGTTCAGCAATGCTCCACAGGACCTTATCATTAAGCATATAAGTTCTACTCTGATTTGCTTTTCCAAAATGGAGCACCTCACATTTGTCTAAATTAAACTCCATCTGCCACTCCTTAGCCCATTGGCCCATCTGATCAAGATCCCTGTTGTATGCTGAGGTAACCTTCTTCGCTGTCTACTACACCTCCAATTTTGGTATCATCTGCAAACTTACTAACTAAACCTCCTATGTTAACATCCAAATCATTTATATAAATGATGAAAAGCAGTGGACCCAGCACCGATCCTTGTGGAACACTACTGGTCATGGGCCTTCCACCACCACCCTGTATCCAAATGGCTTGTTCTCCCTGTATTCCATGAGATCTAACCTTGCTAGCCAGTCTAGCATGAGGAACCTTGTCAAATGCCTTACTGAAGTCCATATAGATTATGTCACTGCTCTGCCCTCATCAATCCTCTTTGCTACTTCTTCAAAAAATTCAGTCAAGTTAGTGAGACATGATTTACCATGAAAAAAAAGCCATGTTGACTATCCCTAATCAGTCCTTGCCTTTTCAAATACACGTTAAGTCCTGTCCCTCAGGATTCCCTCCAACAACTTGCCCACCACCGAATCAGGCTCACCAGTCACTTGTACCAAGGGTGTGCACATTAATGATTAAAATGATGATTTGTACACAAGGAATGATTTATACATTTAGTTTGGAGTGCTCATTTTATCCTGGCTCTCATTTTTGCATTGTGTCCAACTGGAAGCTGTACTGCTCATTGAAGGAAAGGACGTGTTGGTGAATGGGGAATTGGAATTAAAATCATACTTTGAGGAGTTCATCACAAACAGCACAACCAGATAGGGCTCCTGCTCCAACTCCTCTTGCTCAAACACCTCTTCCTCAATTCCTGCTCCTCAGTTGCTCATGGCATTGTTCGTGGCAATGAGTATTTCCTGACGTTCACGAGGTTGTGCACTGTATTAAAGACTATCTTCACTGACACTCTGCTGAATTCAGTAAAGTTTTCCCAGAGTGGTCCAGCAGTAGAAGTATTATTTTAATACACCAATAATCTGCTGAATCACATTTCATGTGATGATATGGTTTTCACTATATGCATACTGTGTATGAATTTGTGGATTAGGAATGAGAATCAAGAGTTTTGTTGTCAATCAATAGCCCTTGTCATCCAGTATCCATCCTTTGGCTTACAATGAAGGCTCAAATACAACTGACATATGCCAAACTATTATGTGTGCTGATAGTCATATCTCGTAACTCTGTGGGCTCTTCAAGCAGTTATATGGTCAAGTGTGCATGACACTTTGAGAATAAAAAGACCTGTAGGTTATTCCATCTTTGCAACTATTTGCAGGTTATAAGAATAGGCACTACATTACAACAAAGGCTACTGGAAGCACCTATAGTTTTAGGTCAGTCTTTCACAGTATCCTACTTGACTTCCCATCTTACGACAGAGTGGGTGATGCTCATTACATGTAAATCAGGAGTGAGTTACCTGCTACGAGATTCCTAGTCTCTGACCTGCTAATGCAGCCACAGTGCTTACATGACTGGTCCAGTTCATTTTCAGGTCAATAGCAACTCCCAGGATGTTGACCGATCATTGATGGCGATGCCATTGTTATCAAGGGGTAACAATGAGGATCTTTTTTGGAGCTGGTCAATGCATGGCACTTGTGTGGCATATGTGTTACTTGCCACTTATCAGTCCAAACCGGTGCCCAGATGTTTCTGCATTTGGGCATGAACTGCTTTTGTATCTGAGGAGTAATGAATGGTGCTGAACATTGAGTGGTGCTCAACATCCTCACTTCAGATCCCATGAAGAAGGAAGAATCATTGTTGAAGCAGCTGAAGTAAAATGGTCCTAGACCACTACCAAAAGAACCCCTACAGTGGTGTCTTACAGCTGAGATTACTATCTTTCAACAATCATCTTCCTATGTGCCAAACACAACAACAAACAGCAAATCCCCTGATTCACATTAACTCCCTTTTGCTAGGGTTCCTGGATGCTATATGCAGTCAAATATGACCTTGATATCAAGGGCAGTCACTTTCACCTCATCTTTGAAATTCAGCCCTTATGTTCAATTTGGACTAAAGTTGTAATGAGATCCTGAGCTGTGTGGCACTGGCGGAGTCCAACTTGAGCACCAGCAAGTAAGTTATTGCAAAGCAAGTGCTGCTCGATAGCACTTTTGATTACATCTTCCATCACTTCACTGATGATCGAGAGTATCAGTTAGGACAGTAACTTATCCGGCTGATACAACTTGGTGAGGGGCGCAGCAAACTGTATCTTTGTTTGGACCGATGAGCTTTTGCAAAACTCCTTCAGCACATTCCACAGCATTCCATGAAGAGTAAGCAACTTGAAATTACCCTAGAAAGCACTGCAAGGCAATTGTAGCATAAACCAGAAGAAACAAGACAGCAATTAAACTGTTAAAAGCTTAATAATCCCCTTAAATAGAATCAGCGGAAGTTTGTTTCTGCTGTTGAACACAGCTGTCAGCTGTGCAAGTTTGAAAGAGGACACTGGTGGCAGTGTCGAGCTCCAAAATGGCAGCGCTAATGTCAAGTCAATGTTGCACACTCTGATAGGTGTCATGGTTTACCTATTCTGCATACGTCGAACACCCATTTGCCCCTCAATTACACTGTTCCCCTCACCAATATAGCACCTGTCACGCCAAACAGCAATCATACTACCAGAGTAATGGATGCCATCAGATTTCAGACAGTAATACTTTTAATCTCCAATTTGTTTTTGCACCTTGATGTCCATTTTTTAAATTTCTGTTTTCTTGTCAACTTTAGTTTATCTATGGTTAATGTAAAATAAACACCATAAGAAAACCTTATACAACCAAGTTGAAATGTATTTGATACTTTTAACATCTTTGCATTTATTTTACATTTTCTGAATAGAATTCATAGAATTTTAAAAAGTGCCACTTTTCATTAGTTGCAATATTCTCAATGATACAACAATAACAGAAATCTATTAAATTACACTTTTGGTCTCAGTATGCTTAAAGCAGAAACATCTATATTATTTGCTGAATTCCTGTAACTTTCTACAGCAAAGTGAAGGGGGTCTCAACTGACTGATTACTGTCAGCATTACTCTCCCCTCTGGATTGTAAGCCCAAAATAGTTTAAGTCTATAATAGCTATCTCTTCAATGTACTACTGAGGGAGTGCTAAAATTCATGAAGCGCTTTCCTGAGAATGAGATATTAAACTTTTGGTCTGACTTAGGCAAATTTTATAGTTCCCATGCATCAGCTGAAGAAGGATTAGTCATTCTGTATGCTGGCCAACATTTCTTATTCAACTGTTATCACCAAAATAAATCTACCAATTCATCATTCATCCCTTTTCTGTCTTTAGAACATTCTTTGGCACAAAATGCAGCCACTTTGTTTGGGAGTTCTTGCTAAGTGCAATATGGTCAATGCATTTCCCACAATACAATATTGACTACACTTCAAAGTACTTTGCTAACTGTTGTGCACTCTCAGCCTGAAGTTCTGAAAGGTACTGCAGGGAGGACATTACATACAAGACATAGAGTTAACAAACAGACCAACACACCAGTTGAGTCCTGCCATATGAAAATGGTTGTAGAAAATTTTTAGACACTAATCAGACAAGAAATTTGCATAAGAAAACCTCCGTCCTTAATTATGAGAGCCGAACGTGTCAGTGCCTAAAGCAAGGCTGAAACATTTTGTATGTTCTGAATGGAATGCCTGTAGAAAAGGTAGCTGAAGTACAGTTACAAGGTTTAAAAGGCATTCGGACAGTACACACATAGGAAAGGTCGAGAAGGATATGGGGCAAGTGAGGCAAATGGGACTAGTTTAGTTTGGGAAACCTGGTTGGCATGGACGAATTGGACTGGGGTCTGTTTCTGTGGTGTCTGATTCTATGAATCTATAATTCCCAATTTGGCCTCTTCCTGAGCTCCCCAGTATTGCAGATGCCAGTCTTAAATCAATTCAATTCACTCTATATCATGTGAAGAAAGGGCTGTTGAAATTAGATACAGCAAAAGTTAGCGATCCTGCCAAGCTGGGTGAATTTCTGAAGAATGATGTTCCCAAACTATTTCCACTGCAACCAAACTGGTCAAGTACAGCTACAAACTGGCAATACCTGACAATATTGAAACTTCCATTGCAGAAAATGCAGGAGCATTGCTAAAAGGAAGAATAAAGTTGAAACTTTTCACGTTTCACCCACCAGGATGAGGGTGCAAGAAACTAAACATGTTGACCATTGTGCAGTTGAACATCTGTAGTTGGCAGTATGATGATCATACTCAATGAGCACATGCTTGCAAACCTCAGAACACCATCTCCAACATTTGGTGTGATTTTGGTTTTAGACAAGATTTACAGAAGTGTAAGGCTTTGTTTGGAAAAACATTGAAAGACAATATAAAATAGGGAGTACAATTCTAAAGGAGGCATAGGAGCTGAGGACCTGTCTGTATATGTGCACAGATCATTAAAGATGGTAGGAAAGGTGGAGAGATCAGTTAGTAAAGCATACAGTATCCTTGGCTTTATTAGTAGGGGCATAGAGCAAAAGAGCAAGGAGGTAATGTTGAACTTGTAACAATCATATGTTGGTCCTCAGCTGGAGTATAATGTTGTGGACTCCACACTATTAGAAAGAGGTGAATACACTGGAGGGAATGGAAAAGCAATTCACAAGGCAGCATAGGTTCAAGAGGCATCATGAAGTTCAAGCAAAATTGAAGTTAATTTGTTCTTTCTAGCACAAAGCAAGATAGTTGCAGTTTTAAACACCTCTGCCCCAGCACTGCAGAAACTCCTCCAGCTAATGTCCTAAGCCCAATCATCTTCAGCTGCTTCATTGGTGTTGACCTTTTGGGCAAAATGGCCTGTTGCCATACTGTAGGGATTCTATGATTCTATGATCAGTGACATTCCCTCCAGGATGTGGTCAGATGTTGGGATATTCGCTGATGATTGCACAATGTTCCAGACCATCTTACAGCAAGAGCTGGGAAACATTTAGATTTGGACAGATAAGTAACAAGTAACATTATCAACAGTAATACAATTGCCAGGCAATGACCGTTTACAACAAATAAATTTAATGGCATTGAATACCCCTGCCATCCAACATCCTGGCCGTTACCATTACTAAGTTAATTTGACCAGCCAGGTAAGCACTGTTACTAAATGAGCACAGAATTCTGTAGTAAGTTAATTACCTTCTTGATCTCAAAGCCCATTCACCAGAAGAAAGCAAAAGTCAAGAGTATCATGGAATATTTTCCACTTGCCTGAATAAATGCAGCTCCAACAAGACTCAAAGAACTTAGCACAATCCAGGTCAAAGGAGCCTGATTAATCAGCATTCCATCTAAATATTCACTCCCTCCACCAGCAGCGAACAGTGGCATGATAGAATATCATGCGTAATATACTCTGCAGCAAACTTCATTTAACAGCTTCTTCCTAATCTTCTATCTCTACCATCAAGAAAAACCAGGACAGAAGATGCATGGGAACCCAATCTTACAGCTCCCTCCAAATCACACGCCATCCTGACTTGGAATTATATCAGCTTTCCTTCACTGGGTCACTGTCTTGGAATCCCATTTTCAACCATACATCTGCATCTGCACCACATGGACTGTAACAGTTCAAAAAGGCATTTACTACCACTTTCTCAAGGGCAATTAGGCATGTGCAACAAATATTAGTCGAGCCAATAATACCCACATTTGTAGTTTAACATTAAAAAGTAAGACATTATTTTCTTTTAGAGTAAGTGTTATTGCGCTGTTCATTGTGTTGAATTTTACAGTCAGCACTGAAGCAATGACACTCACTGCAAGTTTCAAAAGGAGCTGCTCACAAAAGAGGTTTACAAAATTATGAGGGGCATGGATAGAATAAATAGCCTTTTCCCTGGGGTCGGGGAGTCCAGAACTAGAGGGCATAGGTTTAGGGTGAGAGGGAAAAGATATAAAAGAGACCTAAGGGGCAATGTTTTCACGCAGAGGGTGGTATGTGTATGGAATAAGCTGCTAGAGGATGTGGTGGATGCTGGTAAAATTGCAACATTTAAGAAGCATTTGGAGGGGTATATGAATAGGAAGGGTTTGGAGGGATATGGGCCGGGCACTGGCAGGTGGGACTAGATTGGGTTGGGATATCTGGTCGGCATGGGTTGGACCGAAGGGTCTGTTTCTATACTGTACATCTCTATGACTCTAAAGGTCTAGCAGTCGCAGTGGTCTAGATTTCTCATCTCTTATTGGCAATTTAAACCTGCCACCAAGTCATGTGGCATGGTGGCTCAGTGGTTAGCACTGCTGCCTTACAGTGCCAGGGACCTGGGTTCAATTCCTGCCTCAGGCAACTGACTGCGTGGAGTTTGCACATTCTCCCTGTGTCTGTGTGGGTTTCCTCCGGGTGCTCGGTTTCCTCCCACAGTCAAAAAATGTACAGGTTAGGTGAACTGGTCATGGTAAATTGCCTGTAGTGTTAGGTGCTTTAGTCAGGGGTGAATATAGGGGAATGCGTTGTTCTTTGGAGTGTCGATGTGGACTTGTTGGGCCCGAAGGGCCTGTTTCCACACTGTAGGGAATCTAAAACAAAAGTGCAGGAGATTGCCTTTTGTCAGCAGCAGTAACATCAGTGAGCAGAGTAAACAACTAATCACATTGAAGTACAAACACAGAGTGTCAGGGAGTTAAAAGAACTGATTATCCAACATTTTAAATTTATATCTTTAACTAAACAGCAACACTCATCTGTATATATATCACTTTTGACATAATAAATCATGTGGATGAAATCCCTGATTACTGACACCACAGAATCCTCTCCTGCCTGAAACTGAGCAGGTGCCTGGTCTTTAACATTCCCCAGAGTGCCAATAGCCTGAGGCATTACTTCCTAAGCCAGCCGCAGAGCTGTCACAGTGAGGTGCTCACCAGATTGTGCTCCACACCCTCTAAGCTTAGCATTCCTACTGAGGTGTCAGTATCTGAACTGCTGGGGGTTCAAGAGGAATCTTGCTAATGCTTCCTCTGAGGCTTCAGTGCTTCCCTGGTAATCTTCTGCAGAGTTGTGGAGGTGCTGACCATGCCTGCAAGACACAAGTGAGAAAAGGCATCGTGACTACTGGTTACAAATAGTATACAATGAATGGCAATGACAGCAGGGTTAATGTGAGAGCTTCAATGGACTGAAGAATGCTACATTTGGTGGGACATGAATATATTTCTGCATCCCCACAGAAACGGCCATAATCTCTTACTGCAACAGCCAGGATTCTTCCATGTACAGGGTGAGGGGTCAAATGTTGGGCATACCACCACCCAGAAGGCATCACTGCAATGTTGTAGGTTGTCTTCTCCAATACTGCCAGGGATTGAGTAAGGTGAAAGAGAGTGACATGGCTGTGAGTCAAGGTGGTTGAAAGATGATGAGGTGTTCTGAGAAGTGTGGAGTCAGCACAAAGGGTATGCAGACTCAGTGATGTGGGAGGTTGGGGGGTTGAGAGTGAGTGAGAGAAGATGTTGTTGGGCAAGTTGTTGGAGGGAATCCTGAGGGACAGGACGTACATGTATTTGGAAAGGCAAGGACTCATTAGGGATAGTCAACATGGCTTTGTCCGTGGGAAATCATGTCTCACAAACTTGATTGAGTTTTTGAAGAAGTAACAAAGAAGATTGATGAAGGCAGAGAGGTGGACATGATCTATATGGACCTCAGTAAGGCATTCGACAAGGTTCCCATGGGAGACTAGTTAACAAGGCTATATCTCACAGAATACAGGGAGAACTAGCCATCTGGATACAGAACTGGTCCAAAGGTAGAGGACAGAGGGTGGTGGTGGAGGGTTGTTTTTCAGACTGCAGGCCTGTGACCAATGGAATGCCACAAGGATTGGTGCTGGGTCCACTTCTTTTCGTCATTTATATAAATGATTTGGATGCGAGCATAAGAGGTACAGTTAGTAAGGTTGCAGATGATACCAAAATTGAAGGTGCAGTGGACAGCAAAGAGGGTTACCTCAGATTACAACAAGATCTTGACCAAAGAGGGTTACCTCAGATTACAACAAGATCTTGACCAATAGGCCAATAGGCTGAGAAGTGGCAGATGGAGTTTAATTCAGATAAATGTGAGATGCTGCATTTTGGGAAAGCAAATCTTAGCAGGACTTATACACGTAATGGTAAGGTCCTAGGGAGTGTTGCTGAACAAAGAGACCTTGGAGTGCTTGAAAGTGGAATCGCAGGTAGATAGGATAGTGAAGAAGGCATTTGGTATGCTTTCTTTTATTGGTCAGAATATTGAGTACAGGAGTTGGGAGGTCATGTTGTGGCTGTACAGGACATTGGTTAGGCCACTGTTGGAATACAGTGTGCAATTCTGGTCTCCTTCCTATCGGAAAGTTGTTGTGAAACTTGAAAGGGTTCAGAAAAGATTTACAAGGATCTTGCCCAGGTTGGAGGATTTGAGCTATAGGGAGGGGCTGAACAGGCTGGGGCTGTTTTCCCTGGAACGTCGGAGGCTGAGGGGTGACCTTATAGAGGTTTACAAAATTTTGAGGGGCATGGATAGGGTAAATAGACAGTCTTTTCCTGTGGTCAGGGAGTCCAGGACTAGAGGGCATAGGCTTAGGGTGAAAGGGGAAAGATATAAAAGAGACCTAAGCGGCAACGTTTTCACACATAGGGTGGTTCGTGGAATGAGCTGCCAGAGGATATGGTGGAGGCTGGTACAATTGCAACATTTAAGAGGCATTTGGATGGGTATATGAATAGGAAGGGTTTGGAGGTATATGGGCCGGGTATTGGCAGGTGGGACTCAATTGGGTTGGGATGTCTGGTCGGCATGGACGGGTTGGACCGAAGGGTCTGTTTCCATGCTGTACATCTCCATGACTCTATATTGCATTCAATTGTGAAAATGGCAGAGCGTGAGACTTGGTGTGAGGTGGATGCAATAAAAAAGATCGAGTGAGTTTGAGGGACAAGAGTGGGGCACTTATCCTTGAGCAGAAAATTATACTTTGACCTTCCTATGGCAATGCTCGGCATTCTTTTACACCATATGGATGAAACTGACTGGACAGGTGGACCGTTATTCGAGATGGGATCAAGTGATACACTAGGAAACTACAGGCTAGTCAGTCTAACCTCTGTGCAGGGAAAACTATTGGATGCAATTCTGAGGGACAGAATTAATCTGCATTTGGAGAGGCAGGGATTAATCAAGGACAGTTGGCATGATTGTCTTATGGGCAGGTCATGTCTGACCAGTTTGATTGAATTTTTCAAAGAGATAACCAGGTGTGTAGCTAAGAGCAATGCATTCAGTGCAGTCTGCTTTGATTTTAGCAAAGCTTTTGATTATGTCTCATATGGGGATAGTGAAGGTAAGAGCACATGGAATGCAAGGAAATTCTGGCTAATTTAATTCATAATTGTCTGCGAGGCAGGAGCAGAGAAGTGCTTCTGTTATTGAAAGCCTGTATTCAGAGAGGTTCCACAATAATCAATGTTAGGGTCCTTGCTATTTGTGATAATATAAATGATTTACAGATTTGAATATAGGAGAACTGATCAATAAATTTGTGAATGATACAAAAACTGGTGGGGTGTAAATTGTGCGGAGGATATCCTGAGATGACAGGAGGCTATAGACAAGCTGGTCAACGGCAAATAGAATTCAAACCAGATAAATGTGACGCACTTGGACAGGACAACCAGACAAGGCAATACATGATGAGCAATCGGACCCTGGGAAACACTGAGGATCAGAGGGACTTTAGTGTGCATGTCCCTTAAGGTAGGGGGACAGGTAGATAAAATGATTAAAAAGGCACATGGGATACTTGCCTTTATTAGCTGAGACTTTGAGTTTAACAGCAGGGAGTTTATGCTGGAACTGTAATACATTGGTTAGGTCACAGCTAATAAAGGCTGAATCCAGTGAATTAGAGGGATGTGATTGTACTGGGGTGCAAGAGGAGATTTACCGGGATATTGCCTGGACTGGAAAGTTTTAGCTATGAAGAGAGATTGGCTAGACTGGGGTTGTTTTCCTTAGAGCAGAGGAGACTGAGAGTTGGACATATTGTGATGTATAAAATTATGAGAGGCACAGACAGGGTAGACAGGAAAGAACTTTTTCCCATTAGTGGAGAGATCAATGACCGGAGGCACACAGTTAAGGTGAGTGGTATGAGGTTCACAGGAGATGCGAGGAAACATTTTTCATCAAGAGGGTGGCGGGAATCTGAAACTCACTGCTTATAAGGGTGTTAAGGGCAGAAATCTTCATAACATTTAAGAAGTATTTGGATGAACACTTGTGTTGCAAAGATATATAAGGTTATGAGCCAAGAGTTGTAAACGTTAGTTATTTTTGACTGGTGAAGACTTGATGGACTAAAGGGCCTTTTTCCATCCTGTATATCTCTATGAGTCTTTGGCCTGATTGGCAAGCTCGGAGCAGTATTCCAGGGTCTGGTGTCATAGCCTCCATTGCCAGTCATGCCAGACATCTCCCCTTCATACCATCTCTCAATCAGGGCCTCCATGTTCCTGTCTGAGAATCATAGTGCCATCTTCCCCTTCTTTGCCATATTCAGATTCTGTCTGTCAATTGGCAAAGCAGCTTCAGAATGTCAATGCTCACCTTTTTAACAACAGTACATACGCAATGAATGCCAGCCTTTCGGCAAGTATCTGATGACTGACAAGCTGATTAGAGAACAGTGAATGATAAAATGTGGCAGAAATCGGATGTGAGGCATATCATAAGGGCTTGATAGCCATTAGTGAGGTGAGTTTGCTAAGATAGAGCAAAAGAACTCTCCAAATCTTGCAGCAAAGAAAAAACAAACCAAGAATCTGACACAATTTAGTGGATAAAAACATAAGATTCAGCCCATATTCCTATGGAAAACAGAATTATGTACAATATGGTAAATAAAAGAGTTGGTGAAAACCTATTAGAGTCAGGCAGCAGTAATCTGTTGGCAAAGGAATGGTGATATATTTCTAAGTCAGGATGGTGAGTGGCTTGGAGAGGAACTTGGAGGTGGTGGTAGTGGATATGATGTGGGGTTATTCTCCATTTGCCTGGATGAGCACAACTCCAACCACACTCAAGAAACTTGTTATCTTCCAGGACAAAGCAGCCCATTTGATAGGCACTCACAACCACGATCATCCACACTCTCCACCACCAACAGTTAGTAGCAGCTGTGTACACCATCTACCACAAGCACTGTAGAAATTCACCAAAGATCTTGAGACAACACCTTCCAAACCCTTGACCATGCCCATCTAGAAGGACAAGGGCTACAGATACATGGGAACACCACCACCTGCAAATTCCCCTCCAAGCCACTCACCACCCTGACTTGGAAATATAACACCGTTCCTTCATTGTTCTTGGGTCAAAGTCCGGGAATTTCCTCCCTAACCGTATTGTGGATCTACTTACAGCATACAGACTGTGGCAGTTCAAGAGAGCAGCTCACCATCACCTTCTCAAGGGCAATTAGGGGTGGGCAATAATCTTGGGCAACGACACCCGTGAGTGAATTTTTAAAAATGAAACCATTACAAACCATAAGCCACCAGCAGACAAATAGATATTTCTCCAAAGTGAAAAACCCTGACCCACAAACCTCAAGACAAACCAAAGTTCAGATTTTGAATGAGCATACTTTTTTCTTTCTGGGAATTAACTCTCTAAACCATTTCCAAGCATACCTCCCACTGCTCTGACACTGCTCTACCTTTAAGTAAATCCTGCACGTTGAGAGTGTAGTGCTAGAAAATCACAGGAGGTCAGGCAGCATCCGAGGAGCAGGAGAATCAACGTTTTTGGGCATAAGCCCTTCATCAGTAATGAGGCTTGTGGGTCGGATCTGAGGGATAAATGGGAGGGTGGTGGGTTTGGTGGGAAGGTAGCTGTGAAAGTGATAGGTGGATGAAGGTGAGGGAGAAGGTGATAGGTCAGAGGGGGGAGTGATGGACGTGTCTGGAGGGCGGTGTCGAGTTGGAGGCTTGGGACTGGGATAATGTGGGGGGAGGGGAAATGAAATCCATATTTAGATTTTAGATTAGATTCCCTACAGTGTGGAAACAGGCCCTTCGGCCCAACAAGTTCACACCGACTTTCTGGAGAATAACCCACCCAGACCCATTTCCCTCTGACTAACGCACCTAACACTATGGGTAATTTAGCATGGCCAATTCACCTAACCTGCACATCTTTGGATTGTGGGAGGAAACCAGAGCACCCAGAGGGAACCCACGCAGACACATGGAGAATGTGCAAACTTATTTATCCTGTGTGGTTGCAGGGTCCCAAGACAGAATATGAGGCGTTCCTCCTCCAGGCGTCGGATGGTAACAGTTTGGCGGTGGAGGCGGCCCAGGACCTGCGTATCTTTGACGGAGTGGGGGATGGGAGGGGGTGTTTCAAGTGTTTAGCCACAGGATGGTGAAGTTGGTGTGTGCAGGTGTCCCAGAGATGTTCTCTGAAATGATCTGCAAGAAGGCGTCCTGTCTCCACGATGTAGAGGAGACCACACGGGGGTAAATTTCTGATGGATGTGGAAGAATCCCTTGGAGCCTTGGATGGAGGTGAGGGAATTGGTGTGGGCGCAGGTTTTGCACTTCCTGCGGTGGCAGAGAAAGGTGCCAGGAGAGGGATGTGGCCTGTTGGGGGGTGTGGAACTGACGAGGGAGTCACAAAGGAAACCGTCTTTTTGGAACATTGATAGGGGTGGAGAGGGAAATATAACTCTGGTGGTGGGATCTGTTTGGGAGTGGTGGAAGTGGCGAAGGATGATGCGTTTTATGTGGAGATTGTTGAGTTGGAAGGTGAGGACCAGGGGAGGTTCTGTCCTTGTTGCGGTGGGAGGGGTGGGGTTCAAGGACAATGGTGCATGAAGTGGAGGAGATGCCCTGGAGGGCATTGTCAACCATGTGGGAAGGGAAGTTGTGATCTTGGAAGAAGGAGGCCATCTGGGACTTACTGAGGTTGAATTGGTCATTCTGGGAACAGATGCGGTGGAGGCAGAGGAATTCGGAGTAAGGGATGGCATTTTTATAGGAGGTAAGGTGGAAGGAGGTGTTGTCCAGGTCACTGTGGAAGTCGGTGGGCTTGTAGTATATGTTTGTGGTCAGTCGGTCGCCAGAGATGGTGATGGGGAGGTCCAGGAAGAGGACGGAGGACTCCAAGATGAATTCGAGGTCGAGGTGAAAGGTGTTGGTAAAGTTGATGAACTATTCAACCTCCGGGGAAACAAAATCTTGAAGGAGGTGATGGGCATGGGTGGTGTTATGAACATAGGTGGGGAGTTCCTGGACTAAGCGGGACAGGACGGTGTAGAGGTAGAAAGAGATGACTTCGGGCAGAACAGGCGCAGGCTAAGAAAATGGGTCAACCTGGGCAGTCAGGTTTGTGAATCTTAGGAAGGAGGTGGAATCGGGCAGTGCAGGGTTCATAATAATGAGATTGAAGGCTGTGGATGGGAGATCCCCAGAGGTGATGCTGTTGTGGATGGTCTCAGAGATTATGGTTTGGTGATGGGAGGTGAGGTCAATGATCAAGGGGGCAGTAGGAGAAGGGGTCTGTAAGTTGGCGCCTGGCTTCAGCAGTGGTAGAGGTCAGTGCGCCACACTACTACTGCACCGCCCTTGTCTGTGTGTTTGATGGTGAGGTTGGGGATGGAACAGAGGGAGTGGAGGGCTGCGCATTGTGAGGACAAGAGGTTGGAGTGGGTGAGACGGTTGGACAGGTTGAGATGGTCGATGTCACGGCAGCAGTTTGAAATGAAGAGGTCAAGGGCATGTAACAGGACAGCGATGGGGTGTCCAGGGAGACGGCGTGTGTTGGAGGCGGGAGAAGGGGTCCTCGGTGGGTGGGCAGGTGTCTTGATTGAAAACGTGGGTACGGAGGCAGCGGAAGAAATGTTCAAGGTAGCAGCAACTTCTCCAGTCCATTTTTGCTAAATCATATTTCAACTGAAGTAATATTATAAACTTCAAAAAACATTTTTAAAATGTGGACTGTTTTTTGCATAACAGAGAAATTTGATGTTCCACAAAATCAAAAATTAGCCTGTGGGTAATTACAAATTAAGTACACCATTGAAAACACAGTTACTCGTTACTTAATGAAGTGAAACCTTCTCAAGGGTTTTATAGTTACAAATTAACAATGTGGAAGTTTTGCTCAATTTATTGAATAATCGGGGATCACACTCTTGGGGGAACCTCGGCAGCGCACCCTCTTGAATAGCACAGAATCACTCATCAGCTTCAGGATTTCTGTGCTACTCTGAACAAGTGTGGACTTCTGAAGTTGTAAACATTGACCTTTTCACTGCCTTGATCACACAAAATCTGGGCCACGGTGTGAAGTGCTTTGAGACATCTCAATATGTTAAGTGCTAATATTGTACTAAATGTATTTTAGTTGGAATTGACAGTCATATCTTTGTCTAACTGTAACCTATCACAGCTGTTACTGAAAAGCTTTAATTGTTTTTCAAGATGGGCTGATCCAGGGACTCATCTAATCCTGTCGATTTTCCTTTTCTTTTATTCTTCTTTTTACTTTTGTTCTTTTCCTTTCTTTCTCTCTTTTCTTTGTTTCCTTTTCTTTTGAGCCTCCGTTGGCGGCGGGTGCAACACTAGGATGAGCCAGACACAGCTCCACCCCAGCCTAGGGTCTCCCGGTGAGCGAGGACAGGTCCCAGGCTGATTCCCCCGGCCCAGACTTGCAGGCTAGGCTGAGGCACCACATCCGCAGCTAGGCCTGGGCGCCTAAAGGAGGAGAAGGGCAATCTTGACCGAGGCACGGTGGCCTCCCTGTGTGTCATTCTCCTAGCGTGGTGTTCTTGTCCAGGCGTGGCAGTCTTGTCCCAGTACAGAGGTCTCCTTCGTCTTCAGTGTCCAGGTATTCCAGCGGCCCAGCAGGCTGTTTTGTCCAGTAGCAGTTGTGGCACGGCATGGCAGTCTTCTTCATGAGAGGATTCCGGCCCAGTATCCAGCAGCCTGGCATGATGGTCTTGTCCCGGCTGCATCTTCGGGGTACTCCATTGTTCATTAATCAGCTTTCCCCGAGCCCAGGAGCCATTAACTGTGGTGATGAACTTTGTCTTAATTTTTTTTTCATTATTATGGATGGCTTCTGTCATTAATGTAGGTGCAGTGGTGGGACAATTTATAAAACTTTTCATTGTATTTTTCATGTAAAAGTACATCTAACAATAAATTTCTATTCTATTCTATCTTTTGTCCTTGTGTTGAATTCAAACACAAATCCCAGAGGCTGAAGACAGTTACTGAATACACTGCCAAATAAATGCAATAATGAAAGTGGAGGCTTAACATCTTTGCAAAATGAATACCTTATGTATATTTGTTCCCTGCTGCACTGAGAAATGTGGTTTTAATTATTCATTCTGATCTTCATCTTTATCACAAAACAACATTAAGTTCATAAGACGCTATTCCTGATTTGATGAGTATAGGTTACTATTTGTTGAAAGCATTTTGTTAAATTAGGTTGGCTCCCTTGAGAAAAAATCATCTGGAAACATTGACAGAACCATTAGTTTCATCTGACAGAAATTTGATGACTTTTTGGCCAAAGCTTAACTGAAATATCCGGTAAATAATGATGATAAAGTACTATAGTCAGTAAAGGCTTACCTAATGTAAACCATGAAATTAGGCTCTACAGCCTTCACAGCAGTTTGTTTACTGCTAAGTAACACATTTCCTCACTGTATTTATGGCTTATTTTGTTCTACAACATTTATAATATTTAATTATTCAGTCAGATCTATTATTTAGGCAAAAGGTTTATTTATCTAGAAGACCTGTAACAGTATGTATTGATGATGTGTCCACTGATAATACACAGAGAGAAAATCACACTTAGCAATTTGCATTAATTTGTCAGAAGAATGTTGCTATATTGAGTATCTGTTTTACTCTAATAATCTCTTCTTATTCTAATTCCTTGTAACTGCAGCCATATCACAGCAGTGATAATGTATGTACGTGCTTTTGATATGCTACTGGTGATGTTGACCTGCACCACCACTGAGACCACACTGCAAATAAAACTTGGCATCTTAGCTATGTTGTCTTGTAAAATATTTTCAACAAATCAATACATTCAGCTGAATGATTTTGTCCTTGTATTGAATTCAAATCCAAGGCCCAGAGGTACACAGCAGTGACTGAGAAAGCAATTGAGGCAGTATGAAGAATAGAACAGCACTTGGCATGATTTTTTTTTTTGTTTGGACCTTGAGACTAACCAGATTGACTGCATGATCTGTACATATCTTGCAGTTTCCTGTTTTCTTAAATGAACTCTCTCATTTCAATCAATCACAAATGAAAAGATGACATTGTAGCTTTGCATGAGATCAAATGCTATGAGTTTTGCAGACATTCTCTTCCCATCAAATATACTTTTTTTCTCAATTTTGCACAAAATAGAAAAAACTTTGCATTTTTGCCTAATCTGTGGGGTACTGAAGTATTCAAATTAATAAAACATAAAATTGTACATTCAAAATATCTTTAAAATAACATTACTCTAATTATTTTCTTTTTTCTTAAATTAGAAAAGTGTTAAAATTTTTGGGGTGCTAGAATACACCAAAAAAGAATTACTATTTTATTTATCTATTCTACATATACAGACTTTTTATTCAAATTATAGAATCTCTCTGAGACTGCTGCTTCCATTTTTTGTAAGCTTAGATTGAAGTGTTTGATGAATCAGTGAAATTATACAATTTGTGGAAATATAAAGTATGCACATCAGCAATGTACAGCACGTGTTTAATGGGATTGATATTTATTTATTATCCTCATAGCACATACACAAAGCAGATTAAACTTTGGACAAGCATTTTTCATGATCGATTTTCAATGCTTTGAAAGGAGTAGAAAATGGAATCTATCAAAGTTACTGAGTTCATAGATAATTCATAAATTACAAATTTCACTGGCATTGAGGCTTTTTTATATATATTGAATTTATTTGTATGGAAGGACTGGGGTAGGTAGTGGTGACCTTGGAAACGACGGTTAAGAGGAAAGCAGCATTGTGAGAATGTGACTGATCATGCCAAAATGTGGCAGCAGATGCGACAGTCCTTTCAATTAAAGATTGTCTATTTTTAGAGAGCTTCTGTAAAAGTAGTTCAGAAACTGTTGGCTGAAAAGTATATGTCTATATGTATATGACAACAGACTAGATTGTATTAAAGTCGAGCATCAGAAACAGAGGGCCTCCAAGTCCAGAGACTTTTAGTTTCTTCATGCTAATTCCTATCTTGTCCTTTAAACTACTGGTGAGGGGTTTTAATTGGTCTGATTTTGTCATACATTATTTAATTATATTTCTTAAGTCCTCTTTTCACAATCACCTAGGAGCAGGGGTAGATCATTTGACCCTTTGCATCTGATTAACCATTCAGTAACTTCATGGATGATGTAGTCGTGACTTTACCTCCATTTTCCGACCAACAACCCATGTCGCACTAACTCCTTTGTCTTTCAAAAATCTACCTCTGTCTCAGATAAATGTAAAGATTCAGGTTCCTCCACTTGCTGAGGAAGGGAATTCCCCACTCCAATGACACTCTGAGATAAAACCAAATAGCCTCTTTTCTGTCATAAACATAAAACCTCTTCCTCTTCAACTGTCCCCAAATCTTTATCTTCCCCATAAGTGGAAACAACCTGTTACTATCCACCCTCTTCAACCCCTTAAGATCTTATTCGCTTTAATTAAATCACTTTTCATTCTTCTCAACTCCAGTGGGTATAGACATAACCTGTTCAACCTCTCTTCAGAACACAAATCTTCCATTCTTGGAATGAATTGAGTGAACTTTCTGTGAACTGCTTCTAAAGCTATCAGATCTTTATTTTCAAATAAGGAGACCAAACACAGTGTATAGGCAGCCACAGGGCTTCTGAGTGCTACAATAAGCTGTTTGACAGGCTTGTCCTGATGCTATGAGACTTTGTCCTAACTAAAATTTAAAAAAGGTCTCTATCCTTTTTTTCACAGTCCCACACTCCCACACACTTCTGATGACCCATCTACGTCGACTCATGACCTACACCAAGCCCCTACAACCATTGTACTCTTCAGGCCACTTAAAATACACCCCATGGCCTCTCAATTCTTCCATGGTTACCTATTCCCCTCTACCAACCCCATGATTCTTCATAGCTCCTACACTATCTTATCAACACATGCTAAGCCATGACCTCCCCACTCACTTCCATGACCAGCTGTAATTCCTATTCCAACTTAGTGCTAACTAATGCCCACTCTAATTCATGGTCCCTTATAGCTCCTACTTCCTGCCAACTTATGTTCATCCAAGGACATCATCCAGCAGCCTTTGTCACCAAGTATCCACCATGGCTAAACCTCAAGTATTATGTTGAAATGAGACGAATAAATTTCTAAGTTTCAATTAAAAGCTACATATAAAAAATGCTCATACTGTTAAAATAACCAATTAATTCATTCAATTCAAACTAATCAATACATTTAAGTCACTCCAATTAATTAACCCTCTATAAAACAAGCATTTGTATTAATAGGCCCCACTTCAGAGACAGCTCATCCCTGTATAAACAGTTGGAGTGTAAATCAAATTGTGAACAGACAAGACTGCCAATATTGGGGATTATAAGTTATGAAAAGAGTCAAGTAGTATGACTCGTATAATGTTACCCTCATATTCATGTCAATAAATGACTATTGAAGTGTCTTGTGACATAAAGGTTACGTCCCTATCTCTGAGCCAGAAGGCATGGATTCAACTCTCACCTGTCCTGGAGCTGTGTCATAACCAGTTTCAGTACGTTGATTAAAAGTATTTATTACGTGGCGTTTGGAATCCCAAGTCAAAACAGACAAAGAAGACTGCTTAATTTAACTAAAATGTAAAGAGCAAGGGATTGAAATGACTTGATGGCTTGACAGCTTTACAGATTTTATCCATGTTTTGCACATATTCATGGGGGGCACGATGGCTCAGTGGTTAGCACTGCTGCCTCAAAGCACCAGGGACTTGGGTTCAATTCCCACCTCGGGCAACTGTCTGTGTGGAGTTTGCATATTCTCCCCGCGTCTGCGTGGGTTTCCTCCGGGTGCTCTGATTTCCTCCCACAGTCTAAAGATGGGCAGGTGAGGTGAATTGGCCATGCTAAATTGCCCATAGTGTTAGGTGCATTAGTCAGGGGTAAATGTAGGGGAATGGGTCTGGGTGGGTTGCTCTTTGGAGGGTCAGTGTGGACTTGTTGGGCCAAAGGGCCTGTTTCCACACTGTAGGGAATCTAATCTATCTACTCATAACAATTCCAAATGGGAATCTTACCTCTCTCAAGAACTCTGGTTGGTTCAAACCTTTTCCTCAAATTCATAAGTCTCACGAGTTGTTTTTCTGAAAGCACAGTGATGAAAATTACTTCTGAAGAAATAGCATTTCACTGTTTCTATGAATAGCAGAGATGTGAAATACATCCCATATCTGCTCCTCCCTCCCCCTCACCAATGAAGTGTCAAGTCTGGACACTGGGGGCAAGACTCCTAAATTTGATCTTTGGGGCTATTTTGGTTAGAGTTCAAAACCCTCCTATTTCAGAAAAGCATTGGGCCAATTTATTTCTTCTTTATAGTACCCTCTGGTTTTGCTGCTTTACAGCATCTCAGCAGGTTTTGGTGCTAAAACAGAGAATTTCCTCCATTAGCAAGCTGCTGGCTAAATGCCCAGCTTAAAAACTGTCGAAACAGCTGCTTCTTCTTCTCACAGGTCAGAAACGTGCTACCAACTCTAATGCTTTCTGGGACCTGAAGGCCCACAGCAAAGTTTGAATGATCTTCAACACCTTAAAAGACCTTTAAGAGTCACCTGCAGCCAGTATCAACTTTTCTCAAGAAATCTTCTGTTTTTCATCTCATTGATTATGTGACCAGCCTTTACAGTGTCTAACTCACAGTATTGTGCAACAGGAGAGATGAAAGTGCCTACCACTGTCTAATTTTGAGATGTTCATGCTCCATGCAGCATATTTAAACCCCAGCTCCACAGTACATCAGATGCTGCAAACCATGAACTTTCCCCGCCCCCTCCCCAACATGATGGTTCTGCACTCTTACCCCAAAATGCATGGAACAGAAAAGCAAGTTAGCTCCTCAGTTCACCCATGGAGACCCAGAGGTACTGATGGATGAGATGGTCAAAACAAGCACAGTCCTTTCTACTGCTGACTGGCAAAGAAGATCAGACCGACTAGATATGGCCAACCAAGACCAAGGTTGTGTGATATCCTTGGTGAAGGAAAGTGCCCAGCACACTGCATGGGCAAGTGCCACCATTTTCCCTCTGTTACTTCATTTTCACAAAGCTAGATTCACTTTAATTCTGCAGACACCTCTCACTAAGGCTCATGGAATAGAACTTTCAATACTGCATGTATGATGTCTACTCAATGGCTCTTACCCAACCCATTCTCCCTAACTAGTAACCCAGCCTTCCCTCTGCACTACCCCCTTACTCACTGGGTCACCTGGTCATCTTCCCTGCCCCTGTCTGCCCTCCCATCCAATTCCATCACACACAATCCCTCCCTTTATGTTGCTTTGGGAATAAATGTTCCGTAATTTAGTCAAAGAGTGGACAGGAGAAGAAGGTGGTAAAAACAATGACTGCAGTGCTGGAAATCAGATTCTGGATTAGTGGTGCTGGAAGAGCACAGCAGTTCAGGCAGCAAACTGCTCATGGGAGGAAGCTGAGACTTCAATGTCTTGTCAACTCAGTAAACTTCCCTGTTCTGTACAACTCTTCCATTAACTCATTAACTCCAATATTAAGTCATTCTTGTCCATAACAAGGTTTGATCCTTTTTTCAAAACTGCTTTCCTCTCTTCTCTTTGCAGATCCTATTGACATGCAGCAAATCACCACAATAAAGACATCGGCATCGGAGACACTTGACTCCAGCTCCACCTTTGAGGAAGAAGCTAGCAAGCCCTCAGCCGATGCATTGGTTACACCTCCACAAGCTCTCAAGAGCCTCAATAGATTCTCTTTTTAGATTCGATTCAGGCTCAACATCCGGGGAGCACATCACTTATATGTCTCTGCAGCCAGCTAAGGAAAGAATCCCCAAGCTTTCTGAGACTCAGAGGACTGCTAGAGAGCAGACACCTGCTTAGCTCCTGCCACAAGACCAAATCCCATGGTCTCAGCCACTAATAATGTTTTGTCAAAGAGGCTCAGGACCAGCAGGCAAGTTTGTCACTGTCACTCAGTCATCTGTATCAACAGAGCGAGGAGTCTATTGACATTATCAGTACAATGCTGGCTCCAGCATTCATGTGTTTGGCTACCTCAACGGAGAGTTCAGTGATAGCCAGCTCCAGCACACTCAGTGTCTGCAGGATATGCACAGTGACCAACACTCTCATCACTCTAGGTATTGGTGCCTAGTGTCAAGGGCAAATGAAGAGGGACTGAGAGCCTTCATCCACAGTGCAGGTGCCCCTTCCTCTTAGAGACAGAGGGTGTTGCCTGCAGGTAATCAGAAGGAGGAGAAGCCATACACAGGGCCTCAGAGACATCCTCCAAGGACCTTGCAGTCGGAGTCTGATCTCTCCATTTGCCACTTGCCCCCTGATGCCAAAGCTTGCAGGAGTCCAAGCTGAGGAGGGTGACAATTTATCTGGCAGGACACTCTCAGTGGGTTTGGGCCCCAATGTCTCCATGTATAACCAGGAGAAAATGAGGACTGCAGATGTTGGTGATAAGAGTCGAAGAGTGTGGTGCTGGAAGAGCACAGCCGGGCAGCATCCGAGGAGCAGGAGAGTGGACGTTTCGAGTGTAAGTTCTTCATCAGGAATGATGAAGACCCCAAGTATAACTAGCCAAGTCATGAGGGTGACACCTCATTGCAAATAGTTGAACACTTGTGTAAATATATGTTCACTTGCACTCTTAAGATGTCTGCTTTTGTCTCTTTGCAACTGTCAGATCAGGTGAAGTCATATCCATGTTTTATTTTAAAATGTAAGGAACATGGGATTCAAATGATTTAACAGCTTGACAGCTCCACAGATTTTACCCACGTTTTGCACATATTGAAATCTACTTGTAACAATCCCAAATGGGAATTCTACCTCTCTCAAAAACCCTCATGGATTCAGGTTTTTCCCTCAAATTCATAAGTCTCACAAGTCATATTCCTAGAACCACTGTGATGAAAATTGTTTCTGAATAAATTACATTTCACTGCCTATATGAACAGCAGCAATATAAAATACATCCTGAATCTGTTTCCTCCTTCCCCAGTGAAAATATTAAGTGCCAGATACTGGGAGCAATACTCCCAGATGCAGCCTTCTCTTCAGACAAGGATGATAGAAGTTGTAATGACCAACCGTTGCTCATCCCTCCCTAGAAATTGACTTTGCCAGTGGACAGCCTCAGATATCACGCTTATTTAAACCATCAAAATGCTGATTGCAGCCTAGGTACTGCACTTTAATGTAGACAAGACTGAGGCTACAGGCAATGTGCAGGGACAGGGGTAGAGCATGCCCAGCAAAGCTCATCCACAAGAACACCCACCCCGTAAGTGACAGGATGGAATCATTAAATTGCTAGGGGCAAAATTTAACTCTAGCTTTCAGCTTTTCAGGAGTACACACTGCCAATCAGTGCTGGGATGTGAACATATACACATTACAAATGCTCAGAGTGCAGAATCTTCAGTGAACCCACACATTTGTCTGGAGTCATAACTTTCAACTCTAAATCTAGACTATTGAAAAAGGCTCTGGCCTTAAAAAAAACTTGGCATCTTTTGGCAATTTCTGATGAATAATTGAAATTTAAAAGATCCTGAATGGTTTCTTTCAAACTTGTCTGATTTTCAAACTTGATAGTGCAAAGTGCTGTTGTGCCTCTCAGATGATTGCACTTGAACCCTTATTTCCTCTGCATCCAGGACATCCTCCCTTTGCTGCCTCCTGTTGTGAAGGGTCCTGTGTGTGTGGTACACCTTCCCATGGCTATCCTTGTTTGACCCAAGGAATTTGGAAGGAAGGAAGGAAGGAAAGAACCTGTGTGTTCTCTGCTATGTACACATCATGACAGCCTCCAAGATATCTGACACTTCTAAATCTGATATGGCATTGATAATCACAGAGAAATAGGATATTGAAAGAGTGGAAGCCTTTTTGATTGACAACCTCTGAAGATTGGTGGTTGGTGCAATCAAAACAACATCCGTGCAGTCTATAGCAGCCCGTATTTAGGGGAAACCAGAAATTTTGTCAAAATCCACTACCTGAACTGTTTTACTTGACTCCCCCACCACCCCAGGGGAAGGATGTGTACTTATGTAATCTAGAGAAATCAGCATCAGTAACATTCCAGATGCAGTTATAGGTTGGGGATTCACAGATGCCAGACAGAACCCCAGTTGCTCTTCGGAACACACTGCTTGCATAAAGGTTCAGAGCAGATATAACCATGACAGTCACCAGGATGGGATCGCCAATCATTCCTCTGAGTGCAACCCCTGCTCCAGCATATGGCTCAGTTTGATGATGGCTTAGTGTTTACTTGCATAAAGTTTGCAAAAGCTATAATAATGAAAATGAGGCAGATTCGGTCATTCTCTTTCATCGCTTGGTTCTCCATCTGGATGCTGTGCAGCAGCTGCTCGAGGATGCTATACATGCTGGACTTGGTGACAATATTGTTTTTGAGGTCTTCCTCAAAACTATTATCCCATGTCCAATCCTTCAAGCATCGTTTCTTTCTTAGATGCATGAGCCGATAACTTGTGGGAAATGTCAGAAACAGGACAGCTTTAACCTATCATACATGAAGAAAGGTTGAGACAGAGGCACTGAGCAGTCTGCACCAAAGCCAATAGACTAAACATCTTACGGGACCTTGAGCTTTTTTACAAAGTTGGAACAATAGAAGCAGCATGTATGCGTGAAGTTAAGCTTCCACAGAATCAGAATTTTTAGTTTTTGCTTTTATTAGTTGCTGGGTCTTGAAGCTGGATGTAGAAGCTCTTATTCCTCTCTCTGTTAGAGCTAAAAGCTAGGGTTCTCTTCCTGCTGCTAGAATTGCATGTGAGACAATCTATTTTACTGAATTTGCCTTTGCCAAGTTTATGGGATGTTACAATATTGAAACGCTTAATTAGTAGCTGCTAATACATATGTTATTTTGTTAAGCATTTCAATAGAGTTACAGTTAAGCCAATCTTTTTATTTTTATTTTGTCTGTATTTTAACTGTAATATAAAATTAAAGTGTGTTTTGCTTAATGTCTAGTAGTTTGACCAATTGAATTGTATCTGGCTTGCAATGCCTTATACTTTCCTGCAAAATAAAAAATAAATAGGGTCTAGACTATCTTCTTAATATACTTTGAAGAGCTTTGGCATCAGTAAGAGTATTTCTGATTGCTCACATCAATCACAATGATGAGATATAGTATGCTCTGATGCAGTTTGTTATGGAGGCTTTGCAAGGAAGTCAATGTTATGCCTCAATATGGATCTCTCAGCTTTGCAATTTTATCCAGATCAATGTTGCAAATCCAAAGTGCTAGATCTACATTCTAGGAGTGAAATGTAGGTACTTATCCACATAACAGCACCCGCTCCCAATAAAAGGCCACCATTGGTCATCCTTAAATACCTACACTACAGTGTGACAATGCAGTGGCTTTGAAGCATTGTCTACCAGTATCAAGTATGAAAACATGATGCAGAAATGGCAAACCCAGATGCAGCTTTAAGTTTATATCTGCACAACGTTACATATCTGACATAATGGGGTGGTGGGGCATAACTGATGGAGAATATATAATAGGCAAAAACAATGACTGCAGGTGCTGGAAACCAGATTCTGGATTAGTGGTGCTGGAAGAGCACAGCAGTTCAGGCAGATAATGGTTATTATCACTTGAGGCCATAATTTTTAAAGTTCATTGTTGCAAAAATAATGATCTTTCAATGAAATCAAACTTGATGCCAGATCACTGGCATAACCGAATCAGTGGATGCATAATTTATGCAATCACCCTAACAGGGCCGCACGTAGACTTGTGACCAGTTGTGTAAACAGTTTATCAAGGCTATTGTAGCATTTTGTTTGTCTCAGTTCTGAGTACTGTCCACTTAATATGAAGAAATCTGAAACATGGTATAATATTGAATACAATATTATGCTTGTTCAAGAACATTCATATAATAACTTTGATGTAAAATAATTGTAGAATGGTTCATCACGAAAAATCATTATCAAGTTTTGAGAAGATTTGTAGCTCAGGTTGAGGTGCTGGATGTAGATTTGCTCGCTGAGCTGGAAATGAAAACGAACCTTCCAGCCCAGCGAACAAATTTACATCCAGAAAATCATTATTTATAATCAGGAAACCAACAAACAAATACATATTAGCGACAATATCAAAAAACCTTGATTAAACAGGTCAATGTTAAGGAGTATCTTAAAGGAGAGGGAAATGCAGCAGGGACTTTTCTAATGAGAATTCCAAAGCTTAGTACCTTGGCAGCTGAAGGCTCCACATCAATGACGAAGCAAAGAAAAAATACAAGCGGTCAGAGTTGGAGACCAGTCTGCTTAGAGTGCTACAGTGTTGGAAGACTTCACAGAGTTAGAGAGAGCTGAGATGATGAAACCATTTAAGGACCTTGAAAACTTTTCTTAATTCAAATCTAATGGTGCCATGAGCTTAAATTGATTTCAACAATGTAAAATAGTATGAGAACCATGCAACTGATAAAGGATCTATACCTGCATTATTTAATGTAAAAGAACTTTGTTAATGAGACTTTGAGAATATGTTAATTCAGTGATAAATATTGATTTCCATTATTATAATGACATTTACCAAGCAATAGCACACTTTTCTATGGCAGTAAAAGGCTAATCAATATGTTTTTTATTAATATATAAATGAATCATAAAAATTAGCATTTAAATTAAGTTCTCTAATTTTTCAGAACTGTGCACAATGAGATTTGCAACCTTGAGTTCTGCTTTGTTTTATTGACTGAACAAGCCCATTGACAGGATAAATGAATACTTGACTGAACATGTACCACTGTGAACCTTGTATTTTTTAATAGATTACAGCTAAAGAAACACTCTATCAATGTGCAGACTGTCAACATTATATACAGGATAATATTTCTGTCTACTTCTTTTGTTGCCATCTGAACTCCAAGATCTAAATGGTGTCTCAAGATTAAAACAAACTTTGTAACAGGGATCACTATCAAGCTGGCCACAGGGTAAAGGACAGCCAAACACATAGTGGAACTTAAACATTAGGACATAAATGGTACATTTGGAAGAGGCAAAAAAGTCAGTTTAACAAAAGCTCTTGGAATTGTCATTTCACGGTTCTAATACAATCAAGCAAGTGGTAAGCAATGTTCAAACTGTAGAAATCTGAACATGCAGCAATGACTATTACCAAATAAAAATTGGATGTAAAATTGCACTGCGCATCATTCACAATAAACTCATTGATATTTTTGCATGAAGTCAGTGATAAAATGGATATTGTATATAATGTATCATTTCTTGATTAGAGTGGTGTTGGAAAAGCACAGCAGGTCAGGCAGCATCCGAGGAGCAGGAAAATCGACATTTTGGGCAAAAGCCCTTCATCAGGAATAGAGGCAGGGTGCCTGCAGAGTGGAGAGATAAATGAGAGGGGGGTGGGGGTGGGGAGAAAGTAGCATAGAGTACAATAGGTGAATGGAGGTGGGGATGGAGGTTTGTTTAGTAACAAATTACTACAGAAATTTACTACAAATACATAAATTGATCAGTTCCTAAAATAGCACAACATAGTTTCAACATCACAGTGACTGAAGTTGTTTTAAACACTGGTAAAGATTAAATGCACAGTACCCTCTCCAACATGTACAGGAAGGACACAACTTCTGACAACATTAATGACTAAATCTGCCTTTCCTCCATCCAGGACTGGGCTGCCTCCTCCAATTGGCACAGAGGGAAATGAAAACCTCCATAACAACTTGACTGTCTTGTTCTGCCATACTCTGACTAAGTGTACAAGAAGAAGTGGAAAGTAGGAATAAAACTTGATATCTACTTGATTACTGAAAATTTCCTTTACATTGTAATAAGTATCTTATTCAACAAAAGGTTATCAAAGGCTCCAGAATGCTTGGAGAAATAACACTAACATCGAAGTGTTTTCCTTGTTATTTTTGTGTCTGAATTTTAGAAACATAGGTTATACTTCTCTTTAAACTTTTATGATGTGGTAGATGTATATATGCATATGGTGGCCAAAGGATGTCAATATAATTGCTAAATTGTAAAGGAGAAAAGGCTTATCATATCCCTCAGAAATATTTCAAAATGCTTCTCACAACAGACTGCAAAGGATAAGCTCGTGCTTGCAAAATTACACTTATAATATGTACAGATTTAAATGAAATGGCGCTTTGCAATTCATGGTCATGGTGTGAACTGTGTGTGGTTCCACCTTATAGCACGATAATCTTTTACTTGTATTTTGTGCTGCTGACCAGCTTGGAAGCTTCCCAGAATGTGATATAAAAGCACAATATTTTATTCCAAATATAGTTGTTTTGACTGATAATTTTACAATGTTATTATTAATATGCAATCTTGTCTTAGGAAATAAGCTTATCCATCTCAATGTATCCACCATCACAATCAATGCATTCCCTTGTGAAACTAGGATAATTCTGCAAGATTATTTGAACAGGTTAGTCAATGAATAAACAATGATGTGATGTGCCGTTTGCTTGCTCTTATTTGAAAATCACACCAAGACTGAAATTTGTTCCCCATCTCACCTTGTTCAGTTAAGTTCCTGTGCTACTTGGGCATCCTAATCACTGCAAAAACCCTTTCAATACTCTAAATACTGGTGTAATTATACATTAACTACACAACCCTGGAATCAACCATTATTAATTTGTTATTATTAGCCACCAGCTATTTATTATATATGCAATTTTAAATTACACTGTGCATTATTTGCAATGAATATGTTGGCATGTTCACATGAGGTCACTATTTTAAATAGCATAATACCTATTCATATTACATTGATTAATAATCAAGTTAATATCTAAACAGAGGACAATGGAATTTCCTACAAATGTCTAATTGCTTTAGTTACTAATGTAACTGTCAATGCAAGCAAAGTTGTTTTACACTTTTTGATAGTCCTCTCATATGGATATTAATTTTAATACCTAGCAATCTAAAAACAAAGATTGCTATTAGCATTGAAACTCTGCACTTGAATTCATTAGGGAATTCTATATGCAAATGCAAGGAAATGAAATTTAGCATTTATATTTGCTCTTACAGCATAGGCATATTTAGGTGATTTAATGTTAGGAATTCTATATCAATTAATTAAAATTCCACTCAGAATGCTTATACTTGTGTAAATTAAAATTGTGCTGAAAAGTCTTGAACATTCTGTCAATTCTCTGTTGTTTCTCCAGTGAAAGATCAGCCATTTCTGGATGTTTTACAAGAAATGAAACCTGCACCTTTACCTGCCCTTTATAATGCAAGTGCTGTACAGGTCATAGATGCAGTTAAGATCTCTTAGGTTGGGAGTTCCTATCTTGCATTGTTCAATCAGAACCATGTCGAAGAGTGTGGTGCTGAAAAAGCACAGCAGGTCAGATAGCATCAGAGGAGCAGGACAGTTGACATTTCGGACCAGAAACATCGACGCTCCTGCTCGGGTGCTGCCTGCCCTGCTGCGCTTTTCCAGCACCACACTCTTCAACTCTGATCTCCAACATCTGCAGTCTTCACTTTCGCCCAATCAGAACCACATGCAGAGGCTAAAGCTTATCGGGATTTGAGCGATGAGATTTGTGGTAGAATTGGATAAGAAGTCCAGCGAGGCCTATCTGGATGTCAGGAGCATCTCGTACTTTTTTTTTGTTTTTGACAAGTTAAACGATGAGTTTCTCGTAAGAAACCAGTGAGTTGCAATTACAGGAGGGGTGAATCTTGCTAAAGGCCCAACTCACCTCAAATATTCAGTTCCCTATCTTAACAAGCAAACTGGAAGTTGAGAAATTTCATCATGAAACCAGAGCTGGTGCCTGTTGACTTCCACTCACTGTTTGCACTAGCTACATCTGAAGCTATGCTCCATGGGCACTGACCACACACACATACACAGTCCACATCCATGGCAGCTTTTAAGAACCCTGATTGCACATCTCCAATCCACTGGCCCTTCTGCGTTTCAATACTGGACTAGCAACTATTATTGTTTGGCTACAGCAAGGGGACACAGTGAATTCAGGTACACACACTCAGCTCAGGACCTGACTACATCCTTTGTTGTCATACTGCTCACTCATTCTAAGCTTAACTGGATGCTTACAACATATCTGCCTTTGTTGCCTTACCTTACCTTTGTGTCTTCTCCCTCAGCCAGAGATAGCAGGCTCATATTTCTGTTGCATTGCTTTGTTGTTTAGCACAAAAACAATGTGAGGTAGCTTGACGTGGTCATCAGCAGATCTTAATCAGTTCAAAGGGTACAGCTTTCAATCTGGGCATCTCAGCACAGCAAGTAAAGGGCAGACTCCAATATCAGTCCAAAAGCATGGACACAGTAAGTGAGTCACAGGTGGAAAGTTGAATGTCAGGCAGCCCACCACCTACCTTGACTCTTCCTGCTCATTATTGGGCTCCTTCATTCCAGCAATGAGGGAGAGTTAGGTATGGTATAATGGGGCATGTAAATGGGCACAGTTGTTAGTACTGATTCAGGTGTGGAGGTATCCTGAGCTGAGTGGAAACCTTGGACCAGGCAGACATGGTCTGGTGTCATGGCTCCACTATTGGGCCTGAGGGAAGAAGAAGTCTCACCTGTATACCACCTCATCCACCGGGGGCCCTGCCACATCCAAGGTAAAGGTTAGTCATTCCTGACTATCAAAGTTTATCTGGGTGCACATTAAGCTTTTAAAGATGGTGCAGGTGCAAGAATTGCTGGTCTTTCAGCAGATATCCACTAAGTAGCAAGTTGTTCTGGGACCAGTGCTTGGTAAAATGTGGCTAAATCGGACACAAGGGATGCCATTGGGTTACATAAGCTGGCACACCCTCACACAGACAAACTCCTCACTGTTTAATAACCCACACACTCACACAGACAAACTCATCACTGTTTAACAACCCACTCTCACACATACAAACTCAACATTATTTAAGAACCCACACCCTCACACAGACAAGCTCATTACTGCTTAACAACCCACACCCTCACACAGATAAACTCAACGTTATTTAACAACCTATACCCTCAGACGGACAAGCTCAATAGTGTTTAACAACCCACACCCTCACACAGACAAACTCATCACTGTTTAACAACCAGGACACACAGTTCACTTATCCTCTGCTAAATCCTGTCTAAACAGCATCTGTAAGTCACTGCTATTCTGGCCCCAATGCCCAATGGAGACCTGCAGCTTGTCATTGTCCAGTAGGAGAACATCACAGACAGGAAAACAATCAAGGAATTACAAACATGAGCTTTTATTAACATCCAGCAAGAGCAAACACAAACAAAATGATTCGAGGCTGCAGTTCTCCCTCATAATGAAAACCAAATATGGAGTCATGATCAATGACTACTTAGTATTCTATGGTCATCTGTTACAGCCAGCTCTCATTGACAGGAACATGATACCAATCAGCTCCTGTCCGGATTGTGGTGCAAAAATATAGCTGAGGTTTTTCACGTACATAGAGAACTTCTTTCACATCCTGTCCTAATCCTACTTCTTGGATGACTGCTGTCATTGTCCCAGTTTCTCAGCATCTATCATAAATCTATAAGATTATAACACCATAAGATATAGAAGCAGAATTAGGCCATTCAGCCCATTGTCTCTGCTCCACCATTAAATCATGGCTGATACGTTTCTCAAGCCCATTTTCATACCTTGTCCCATAACCTTTTACCCCTTCCTGAAATGACTCTGCAAAGACCAGTATCCTGTCACCAAACATCCTCTATGTACATGTGGCAAGTTGCTGACCCTGATCCAGCCCCCTCAGAGTGAACAGGAAGCCTGACATTCCTGTTTTAATTTTTCAGCCAGGACTCCCTGATTGGACCAGGTAACAGCCCCAACAAAGCAACTCATTTTCTATGAGATCCACCTGGCTGACCTCATTACAATCACTACACTTCCTCATCAAGACTGATCTATGTCTGTCTTAAATATACTCAGTGACCTGGCCTCCACAGTCATCTACAGCAATGAGTTCCACATATTCACCACCCTCTGACTGAAGAGATTCCTCCTTACTTGAGTTTGAAAGGATCTTCACCCTGAGGCTGTGCCCTCAGGTTCTAGTCTCTCCATCTATCAGAACCAACTTCTCCATGTCCACTCTACACAGTACTCTCAGTATTCTCTAAGTTTCAATCAGATTCCCCCCCTCACTCTTCTAAACTCCAACAAGTACAGACCCAAAGTCCTCAACTGCTACTCAGATGACAAGACCTTCTTCCCCGGAATCATTCTTGTAAACTTCCAAGGCTAGCACATCCTTCCTTAGATAAGGAGCCCAAAACTGTTCACAATATTCCAAATTCAGTTTGACCAGAGCTTTACACAACCTCAGGAGTAGATTAGATTAGATTACTTACAGTGTGGAAACAGACCCTTTGGCCCAACAAGCCCACACCGACCCTCCGAAGAGCAACCCACCCAGACCCATTCCCCTACATTTACCCCTTCACCTAACACTACGGACAATTTTAGCATGGCCAATTCACCTAACCTGCACATTTTTGGACTGTGAGAGGAAACCAGAGCACCCAGAGGAAACCCACGCAGACACAGGGCGAATGTGCAAACTCCACACAGACAGTAGCCTGAGGTGGGAATTGAACCTGGGTCTCTGGCGCTGTGAGGCAGCAGTGCTAACCACCGTGCCATCGTGCTGCCCACAGTATATTCCTGGTCTTGCAATCTAGCCCTCTTGAAATTAATGCTAACATTGCGTTTGCTTTCTTAACTGCTGACTGAACTTATACGTTCACCTCAAGGAGTAGGGAATGCTGGCTGACGAGAGAAATTGAGGTTTTGGTCAAGAGAAAGCAGGAAGCATATGTCAGTTAGAGACAACAGAGATCGAGTAAATCCTAAGAAGAGTATAAAGGCAATAGGAATATATTTATGTGGGAAATCAGGAGGGCAAAAAGAGGATATGTGATAGCCTTGGTAAATAGGTTAAGGAGAATATTATAAATACATTAAGGACAAAACGGTAACTAGGGAGAGAATAGGATCCCTCAAAGATCCGCAAGGCAGCCTATGTGTGGAACCGCAGGAGATGAGAGATACTAAATGAGTATTTTACATTAGTGGTTACTGTGGAGAAGGACATGGAAGATATAGAATGTGGGGAAATAGATGGTGACATATCGAAAATATCCACATGACAGAGGAGAAGGTACTGGATATCTTAAAACACATTAAGGTGGATATGTCCCCAAGACCTGATCAGGTGTACCCTACAACTTTGTGGGAACTAAGGAAGTGATTACTTGGCCCATTGTTGAGATATTTGGATCATCGATAGGCACAGGTGAGATGCAGGAAGACTGGAGGTTGGCTAACGTGGTGCCACTATTTAAGAAAGGTGGTAAGGACAAGCCAAGGAACTATAGACTGGTGAGCGTGACGTCAGTGGTGGGCAAGTTGTTGGACGGAATCGTGAGGGACAAGATTAAAATGTATTTGGAAAGGCAAGGATTGATTAGGGATAGTCAACATAGCTTTGCGAATGGGAAATCACATCTCACTGACTTGATTGAGCTTTTTGAAGAAGTAACAAAGAGGATTGATAAAGACAGAGCAGTGGATGTGATCTATATGGACTTCAGTAAGGTGTTCATAGAACATAGAACATTACAGCGCAGTACAGGTCCTTCAGCCCTCGATGTTGTGCCAACCTGTGGAACCAACCTGAAGCCCATCTAACCTATACTATTCCATTCTCATCCATGTGCCTATCCAATGATCATTTAAATGCCCTTTAAGTTGGCAAGTCTACTACTGTTGCAGGTAGTGTGTTCCATACCCCAGTACTCACTGAATAAAGAAACTCCCTGTAACAACTGTCCTATATCTATCACCCCTTAATTTAGAGCTATGTCCCCTCGTGCTAGCCATCGCCATCTGAGGAAAAAGGTTCTCACTATCCAACCTATCTAACCCTCTGATTATCTTACATGTCTCAATTAAGTCACCTCTTAACCTTCGTCTCTCTAACAAAAACAGCCTCAAGTCCCTCAGGCTTTCCTTGTAAGACCTTCCCTCCATACCAGGCAACATCCTAGTAAATCTCCTCTGAACCCTTTCCAAAGCTTCTGCATCCTTCCCATAATGCGGTGATCAGAACTGTATGCAATACTCCAAATGTGGCTGCACCAGAGTTTTGTGCGGCTGCAGCATGATTTCATGGTTACAAAACTCAGTCCCACTACCAATAGAAGCTAACACACCGTATGCCTTCTTAACAACCCCATCAACCTGGGTGGCAACATTCAAGGATCTATGTACCTGGACACCGAGAACTCTCTGCTCATCTACACTACCAAGAATCTTACCATTAACCCAGTACTCTGCATTCCTGTTACTCCTTCCAAAGTGAATCACCTCACACTTTTCCGCATTAAACTCCATTTGTCACCTCTCAGCCAAGCTCTGCAGCTCTATGCCTCTTTGTAACCTACACCATCCTTCATTACTATCCACAACTCTACCAACCTGAGTGTCATCCGCAAATTTACTAACCCATCCTTCTATGCCTTCATCCAGGGCATTTATAAAATGACAAACAGCAGTGGACCCAAAACAGAGCCTTGCAGAACACAACATGAACGGTCATTTGAGTGGGCGCAGCGTCGAAGTAAAAGCGAACCCGGGAGACTACAGCAAAGGTAAGACAGTTTGTTTTAAAATTGCTTACCTGTAGCGGGCAGCGGTGTGTTTTTTTTACTCTCTCTCCACAGAAAGAGCGGGAGCAGCAGAGGAAGTGACGGCAAGCAGAGGGGCAGCCGGGAAGGAAAAGTGAGTATATAAGTCAGGAAGGCGGCTAAACCCGAGATTCTACACCTGTAGTATCTCCCACCCACCCTCCTCCTCTAACCTTCTTAACTACTCTGCTTTTTCTTTTAAGGTAAGGATTTTTATTTCTTTACCAGGGGCTAGTTAAAAATTTACTTCGTTTTTTTTGTGTGTGTATACATCAAGTCCTTATTTAGGGTAAAAAAAACTATAGCAGAGAGGTATCAGAAGGTATTCTAACTCATACTTGTACAAAGTAAGTAATTAACTAACTAAGCTGTTGCTGTATGATGTGGGAGCTGGCTGATCCCATTGTGAACGGCAGTGACCACATCTGCAGCAAGTGTTGGTTGCTGGAAGAACTCCGGATCAGAGTTGATGATCTGGAATCTGAACTTCAAACACTGCGGCACATCCGGGAGGGGGAGAGTTACCTGGATGCTTTGTTTCAGGAGGCAGTCACACCTGGGAGATTAAGTAATTCACATTCAGCTAGTGATCAGGCACAAAAGAGTGTGACTGTAAGTGAGGCAGGAAGGGGGAACCGGAGTTCAGGAGTGCAGGAGCCTCAGCCCTTGACCTTGTCCAACAGGTACGAGATTCTTGCTCCCTGTTCGGATGAGGAAAAGGGCTCTGGACAGGAAGAGCCAACTGACCAAGGCACCATGGTCCAGAAGGCCATTCAAGAGGGGGGAGCAAAAAGACAAGTAGTTGTTATAGGGGATTCTATAATTAGGGGGACAGATAGTATCCATTGCAAGCCGGATCGGGAGTCTCGCATGGTGTGTTGCCTACCCGGTGCCAGGGGTGCGGGACATCCCTCAGGGGTCCTCAAGGGTCATAATCTCCGGATTACTGCCCGAGCCACGTGCCAATTGGCAGAGGGACAAGAAAATTAGGCAAGTAAACACGTGGCTAA
Source organism: Chiloscyllium plagiosum (assembly GCF_004010195.1). NCBI lineage: Eukaryota > Metazoa > Chordata > Chondrichthyes > Orectolobiformes > Hemiscylliidae > Chiloscyllium > Chiloscyllium plagiosum. The sequence continues at coordinate 37,843,184 of NC_057728.1, read as the reverse complement.
GGGATTGGTGTGGGAAAGAGGGATTCCACTACATGGGGCATTGGCATCAGTTTTGGAACAGGGGGGATCTGTACCGTGGGGACGGTCTCCACCTGAACCGATCAGGTACCAATGTTCTAGCGAAGAGGATAAATAGGGTGGTCAGTAGGACTTTAAACTTCTGAGTTGGGGGGAAGGGAAAGTGAAAGCAACAGGGAGTATGGAGGTAAATGGCAAGATAAGCAGCAGGATAGCATGTTTCCAGGCGGATTTAAAATTGAGGCAGACTGAGAATACAGTAAAAAGCAAGGATAACTTAGGACATATGACTTCCAAAATCTCTAATGATAAGGAAGTTAGCATTAAGGCACTTTACCTGAATGCTCGTACCATACATAACAAAGCCGATGAACTAATGACACAGATAATAGTGAATGATTATGATGTAGTAGGCATCACAGAGACTTGGTTACAGGGGGGGGTCAGGACTGGCAGTTAAACCTCCATGGTTTTTCAACTTATCGAAAAGACAGAGAGGTGGGCAGAGGGGGTGGGGTTGCCTTGTTAGTTAAGAACAAAATTAAATCTATGGTATTGAATGACATAGCGGCGGATGATGTGGAGTCTGTGTGGGTGGAATTGAGGAACCACAAAGGCAAAAAAAACAGAATTGGAGTTGTGTATAGACCTCCTAACAGTGGTCAGGACCAGGGACACAACATGTACCGGGAAATAGAGAAGGCATGTCAGAAAGGCAAGGTTACATTGATCATGGGAGACTTCAATATGAAGGTGGACTGGGTAAATAATGTTGTTAGTGGACCTAAAGAAAGGGAATTCATGGAATGCTTACAGGATGGATTTTTGGAACAGCTTGTCATGGAGCCCACAAGAGAGCAGGCTATTCTGGACCTAATGCTTTGCAATGAACCAGACTCTATAAAAGATCTTAAAGTAAGGGAACCCTTAGGAAGTAGCGACCATAATATGATAGAGTTCAATCTGGAGTATGAAAGGGAGAACGCAAAATCGGATGTAATGGTGTTACAGTTAAATAAAGGTAATTATGAGGGCATGAGAGAGGAACTGACTAAAATAGACTGGAAGCAGAGGCTAACCGGGAAGACAGCAGAGCAAAAATGGCAGGAGTTTGTAGGTATAATTGAGGACACTGTACAGAGGTTCATTCCCAAGAAAAGAAAGATTAACCGGGGAGGGATTAGACAACCTTGGCTGACAAAGGAAGTCAGGAAATGTATTAAAGAAAAAGAGAGATCCTATAAAGTGGCTAAGAACAGTGGGAAATAAGAAGATTGGGAGGGATACAAAAGCAAACAGAGGATAACAAAGAGTGTAATAAGAAATAAGAGGATCAAATATGAAGGTAGGCTAGCCAATAATATTAGAAATAATAGTAAAAGTTTCTTTCAGTACATAAGAAACAAACGACAGGCAAAAGTAGACATTGGGCCACTTCAAACTGATGCAGGAAGCCGAGTGATGGGAGATAAGGAAATAGCAGGAGAACTTAACAAGTACTTTGCGTCAATTTTCACAGTGGAAGACATGAGTAATATCCCAAAAATTAAAGGGTGTCACGGGGCTGAGTGGAGTCAGGAAAGGTCCCGGATGATTGGAAGATGGATGTTGTAACCCCCTTGTTCAAGAAAGGACCAAGGCAAAAGATGGAAAATTATAGGCCAATCAGCTTAACCTCGGTTCTTGGAAAAATTCTAGAATCCACCATTAAGGATGAGGTTTCTAAATTCTTGGAAGAGCAGAGCCTGATTAGAACAAGTCAACATGGATGTAGTAAAGGGAGGTCATGCCTGACAAACCTGTTGGAATTTTTTGAAGAGGTAACAAGTAGGTTAGACCAGGGAAACCCAGTGGATGTGGTCTATCTAGACTTTCAAAAGGCCTCTGATAAGGTGCCACACGGGAGGCTGCTGAGCAAGGTGAGGGCCCATGGTGTTCGAGGTGAGCTGCTGGGATGGACTGAGGATTGGCTGTCTAACAGAAGGCAGAGAGTTGGGATAAAAGGTTCTTTTTCAGAATGGCAGCCAGTGACGAGCGGTGTCCCGCAGGGTTCGGTGCTGGGGCCACAGCTGTTCGCAATATATATTAATGATTTGGATGAGGGAACCGGGGGAATTCTAGCGAAGTTTGCCGATGATACGAAGTTAGGTGGACAGGAAGGTAGTACTGAGGAAGTGGGGAGGCTACAGAAGGATCTAGACAGGTGGGGAGAGTGGTCCAGGAAATGGCTGATGGAATTTAACGTGAGCAAGTGCGAGGTCTTGCACTTTGGCAAAAAGAATAAAAGCATAGACTACTCTCTAAATGGTGAGAAAATTAATAAAGCAAAAGCACAAAGGGATCTGGGAGTGCTAGTCCAGGATTCTCTAAAGGTAAACATGCAGGTTGAGCCCGTGATTAAGAAAGCGAATGCAATGTTGTCTCTTATCTCAAGAGGGTTGGAATATAAAAACAGAGATGTACTACTAAGACTTTATAAACCTCTGGTTAGGCCCCATTTGGAGTACTGTGTCCAGTTTTGGTCACCACACCTCAGGAAGGACATACTGGCACTGGAACGTGTCCAGCGGAGATTCACACGGATGATCCCTGGAATGACAGGTCTAACATATGAAAAACGGCTGAGGATACTGGGATTGTAATCGTTGGAGTTTAGAAGATTAAGGGGAGACTTAATAGAGACATACAAAATAATACATGGCTTGGAAAAGGTGAATGCTAGGAAATTGTTTCAGTTAAACGAGGAGACTAGGACCCGTGGACACAGCCTTAGAATTAGAGGGGGTCATTTCAGAACAGAAATGCGGAGACATTTCTTCAGCCAGAGAGTGGTGGGTCTGTGGAATTCATTGCCACGAAGTGCAGTGGAAGCCGGGACGCTAAATGTCTTCAAGGCCGAGATTGATAGATTCTTGTTGTCTAGAGGAATTAAGGGCTACGGGGAGAACGCTGGTAAGTGGAGCTGAAATGCGCATCAGCCATGATTGAATGGCGGAGTGGACTCGATGGACCAAATGGCCTTACTTCCACTCCTATGTCTTATGGTCTTATGGTCTTAACTAGTAACTGAACCCTAGGATGAATATTTCTCATCAACCACCACCCTCTGTCTTCTTTCAGCTAGCCAAGTTCTGATCCAACTGCTAAATTACCCTCAATCCTATGCCTCTGCATTTTGCGCAATAGCCTACTGTGAGGAACCTTATCAAACACCTTACTGAAATCCATATACACCATATCAACAGCTTTACCATCATCCACCTGTTTGGTCACTTTCTCAAAAATCTCAGCAAGGTTTGTGAGGCACAATCTACCCTTCACAAAACCGTGTTGATTACCCCTAATCAACTTATTCCTTTCTAGATAATTATAAATCCTATCTCTTATAACTCTTTCCAACACTTTACCCACAACCAAAGTAAGGCTCACAGCTCTATAATTTCCAGGGTTGTTTGTACTCTACTTCTTGAACAAGGGAACAACATTTCCTATCCTCCAGTCTTCTGGCACTATTTCTATGGACAATGATGACATAAAGATCATAACCAAAGGCTCAGCAATCTCCTCCCTGGCTTCCCAAAGAATCCTAGGACAAATCCCAACCAGTCCAGGGGACTTAACTATTTTTACACTTGCCAGAATTGCTAACACCTCTTCCTAATGCACCTCAATCCCACCTAGCCCAGTGTTTGTATCTCAGTATTCTCCTCAACCACATTGTCTTTTTCTAGTGTGAACACTGATGAAAAGTATTCATTTAGCACTTCCCTTATCTTCTCTGACTCCACATACAACTTCCCACTGCAATGCTTGATTGGCCATATTCTTACTTTAGTCATTCTTTTATTCTTGATATACCTATAGAAAGTCTTAGGGTTTTCCCTGATCCTATCCGCCAAGGATTTCTCATGTCCCCTCCTGGCTCTTCTTAGCTCTGTCTTTTCGTCTTTCCTGGCTAACTTGTAACTCTCAAGCGTCCGAACTGATCCATCACACCTCATCACAACATAAACCTTCTTCTTCCTCTTGACAAGAGATTCAACTTCCTTAGTAAACCACAGCTCCCGTGCTCGACAACTTCCTTACTGCTTGACCGGTACATATTTATCAAGGACCCACAGTAGCAGGTCCTTGAATAAGCTCCACATTTCAACTGTGCTCATCTCTTGCAGTTTCCTTCCCCATCCTATGCATCCTAAATCTTGCCTAACCGCATCATAATTGCCTTTCCTCCAGCTATAACTTTTGCCCTGCGGTACTTACCTAGCCCTCTCCATCACTGAACATAACCGAATTGTGGGCACTATCACCAAAGTTCTTACTTACCTCCAAATCTAACACCAGGCCGGGTCCATTAACCAGTACCAAATCTAATGTACTGGGTAATGTACTGTTCAACAAGGTTCCTCATGGTAGACTGGTTAGCAAGGCTAGATCTCATGGAGTCGAGAGTGTGGCCCTGGAAAAGCACAGCAGGTCAGGCAGCATCCGAGGAACAGGAGAATCAACATTTCAGGCAAAAGCCCGAAGAGCCCAAAGGTCCTGATGAAGGGCTTATGCCCAAAAAGTCAATTCTGCACCTCGAATGCTGCCTGACTTGTGCTTTTCGAGCACCACACTCTTGACTTAGATCTCATGGAATACAGAATTGGCTCAACGTAGAAGTTAGAGGGTGGCCGTGGAGGGTTGTTTTTCAGATTGGAGGCCTGTGACCCAGTGGTGTGCCACAAAGATTGGTGCTGGGTCCACTGCTTTTCATCATGTAAAAGAATTGGATGTGAACATAGGAGGTATAGTTAGTAAGTTTGCAGATGACACCGAAACTAGAGGTGTAGTGGACAGCGAAGAAGATTACCTCAGATTACAACAGGATCTTGATCAGATGGGCTAATAGACCGAGGAGTGGCAGATGGAGTTTAATTTAGATAAATATGAGGTGCTGCATTTTGGAAAGGCAAATCAGGGCAGGATTTATACACTGAATGGTAAGATCCTGGGCAGTGTTGCTGAACAAAGAAACCTTGGAGCACAGGTTCATTGTTCCTAGAGTGTGGAATCTCAGGTAGATAGGATAGCAAAGAAGACATTTAGTATGCTTTATTTCATTGGTCAGAGCATTGAGTATTGGAGTCGGGAAGTCATGTTATGGCTGAACACAACATTGGTTAGGCCACCATTGGAATATTGCATGCAACTCTGGTCTCCCCTTTATCCCCTTCTGCCAGTTAGCCAATTCTCTATCCATGCCAGTATCTTGCTCCTAACACCATGAACTCTTATCTTATTTACCCTCAGGTCTCCTTCTGGAAAGCCAAATGGATCACATTCACTGGCTCTCCTTTGTCTAACTTTTTCATTACCTCAAAAGAATTCTAACAGATTTGTCAACCTGACCTCCCCTTGCCAAAGCCATCTTTGGATCTGTAGATTCCTGAACCAACAAGGCAAATCCAAGTGATCAGGGGTGTGGGTGGGGGGAGGAACACTGGAAGCCATCTACCCAACACTGACTCATAGTCTGCACCAAGTATGCAGAGTACCATGCACCAGGATGATGCACCACTCTCTATCTGGACTATAATGGAGGGCCCCACAAACTAGTCCGAGCAGCAGAACCACATGGGCCTACAATAGAAACATCATTTATGCACATATAAGTCTGGCCAAATAATGGGAATCATATAACCACTAACTTCAACAAAAAAAGCAGAATGCATCGTGGAATCCTCGTTTAAAACATGTACACGATGCTGCATTGTTTATTAATAATTGCTGACGTATCAATAATCTGCGTGTGAAATGATGAGCTCCCAGTAAGCAGCAGTGCGCTGAAAATAGGCTGCAACTCACACCAGCTGTGAAATATGGCAGATTGAGACACATGCCTAATTAGAGAAAACTTTTATGTGCATTAATTAACCTGTTTTGATTACCTTTGGCATCTCAAAAAAATACTCAGCTGTTACTGACCTCTAATCTTTTGCAGCTATAAAATAGTACTCGGACTAAAAATACCACACCCTTTCACATAAGTATTTATACTAAAGCAAGCCAACAAGATCATTCTGCAGTGCTGATGCTACCATAGATCATTTATTTTAATCTGCCTTCTATCCTGAAAAGAAACCTCCTCTTGTTGCCATCAGTACAAAAAGAACAAACGTTTCTGTTTACTTTCAACCCCTTTTATAATTTTAAATGCATCTATTGTCTTACTGTTTTATCAAAGTAATAATCATCATCATTATACCCAATTATGCCTGGTGCCATCAAGATGAATCAACAGTGAACTGTTCACTGTCATGAATGTCCATTCTATTCCCTTTTAGCTATGCTCATTGTTCCTACTAACCAACATTGGCAGCAGTCCAGGGAGAGCCCTCATTAATATATGTTATGACCTTGTGCCTTATTAAAGCCAGGGACAACAGGAAATAAAACAAACTAGAAAACATCAGATATATTTCAAATGATATTGGATTGCTCTATTTAGCTCCAAATATTGTATTTGGATATTTTTGCCTCATTTCATACCTGAAAATTAACAGCTAAAGTAAACTCTAATTGTCCTGACCCCTAATCTTTAATCTACCCACCCCTCATCAGTCAAGTCTGCGACTTCCTAAGTTATCTCTGGATAACTAGCCAGGCAAGACCAAGAGATTTGGGGAACAAGGGGACTCAGTGGTTAGCACTGTTACCTCACAGCGCCAGGGACCTGGGTTCGAGTCCAGCCTTGGTGACTGTCAGTGTGTATTTTGCACATTCTCCTCGTGTCTGTGTGGGTTTCATCCAGATGGTCCAGTTTCCTTCTACAGTTCAAAGATGTGCAGGTTAGGTGAATTGGCCATGCTAAATTGCCCATAGTTTTCAGGGATGTGTAGGTTAGGTGAAGCAGTCAGGGGTAAATACAGAATGGGGGAATGGGTCTGGGTGGGTTACTCTTTGGACGGTCGGTGTGGACTTATTGGGCCGAAGGGCCTGTTTCCATACTGTAGGGATTCTATGATTTAAGATCAAGGTGTAGGTGTTATAAGATGTTGTGACAGGATCATTGGGAGCAATCCCTCAAAATGCGATATTGCAAGCCTTCCTGCCTCCTAGCCCCGTCCCTGAAGTTTTGGTAAAATCCAACCCTAAGTCTTTCATTTCTAAAGTTCCTGAGCATAGTTCAGTTTGTCCACAGTTCAGACATTTCAACAACCGATCAAGATCAGCACAGTCAATTACATTTGAAATTCAAAACTTTTTGCACATAATGATATAATTTTTTTATATGTTCTTTGATGTAGATGAGGTCAGTCATTGGCTCTTCTTCTTCTGGGGTCCTTAGTTCACTTGGTGCAGTGCATTCAAACTAATTTCTTAGCAAAGTTTGTTGCCAGTTCATAATGGAATGATCTTGGTACAAAACAATGTAATTTTAAGAGAATTGGTATCGTAAGATACATCAACAAGCTAAAATTTAGATATCTAATAACATTGGATATGTAAGGTAAGGTAAATCCAAATACCATTCTCTCATGAAATAAAATAGTGAAGGTATCATTAGGTATCTTTTCAATTTACCTCTTACTAACTTGATATTTCCACCAATCAAAGCATTATTTCTACATCAAATTAAAAATCTGATAACTATATGATAGATTAACTTCCAGTGTATAACATAAGAATGCAAACAATTAATAATAATTCCCACATACTACATTGAACATATATGAATTTTACTTCAATAAATTATCACATGAAAGATACAAAGAATTAAAGGCATCTTTAAAGGTTACATAAATTAAATTCCAGTTGAACCATTGCATATCAACAAAAAAAACTTAACTGACTTCTTCTTGCCAAGGTCATCAGAAACGAAACCAGACACCACCCACATTATAACGGTGACTGCACTACATTAAATCTGAAACACTTTGGGATTCCTTAGTAATTAAAAACACAATATAATTTTTTTTCTTTTACATCCATTCACCAACATCAATTTATTAACACAATTAAAACCATCATAAAATGAAGCACTGCAGAACATACAAAGTACTTGGCAGATATTATTAACTGAGAGAGCATCACATTATTTCAGTTCAAATATGACTTAACTGTTTATAGTACAATTAAAGTTACATTATTAGTCCACTGACTCTCACTGCTATTTTTTGTTTTATATTCACTTGTGGGATGTGAGCAGAGATGGGATGGTCAGCATTTTTTTGCCCGTCCCTCGTTGCTTCAAGAAGGTGGTGGCAAGCTGCCTTATTGAACTATTGCTGTAGGTATACCCACAATGTCCTTCGGGAAGGAATTCCAGAATTTTGACCCAATGACATAGAACGAATGGCCATAAATTTCCAAGTCAGAATGGAAAGTGGCATTGGAGAGAAATTTCAGTTGGCATTGTCCCCATTTTTCTGATGCCCTGCCCTTCTAGATGGAAGTGGTCATGGGTTTTGAAGGGGTTATCTGAGGAACTTTGGTGAATTTCTGCAATGCATCTTGTAGATAGTACATATTGCTGTTGCCTAACTTCAGTGGAGGGAGTGGATATTTCTGGATGTGGTGCCAATCAAGTAGGTTGCTTCATCCTGGATGGTGTAAAGCTTCTTGAGTGTTGTTGGAGCTGCATTCATCCAGACACATGGGGAGTATTCCATCACACTCCTGACTTCTACCTTGTAGATCTTATCTTATACACACTCCACTTCTAATAAAGACTAATGTCCCCTCGAAGTTGCACTGGGGAGTAGCCACATAACAATCAGGAATGTGTTGTGTGACTAAGGAACAGGTCACACACAAACACAATTACCTTAAGGATGTGGAGACAGGCATCAATCTTAAAACTGAAAACAACAAATGCTGGTGATTCAATGAGTCAGACAGCATCCATGGAGTGAGAAAGCGAGCTAATGTTTTGAGTCTAGATGACTCTTCATCAGAGCTGAAGTGAAGTGTGTAGGGGGCAGCGTTTATGCTATAGTTAGGCGGGTTGGTGGTATGGGAGTGGTGGAGTGTCGAATATTATATGAGAAAAAATGTTGATAATTCAGATTAAGTCATTGGAATGTGAGAACAATGGTGTGTCTAACTGCCAGACTTGAAAGAACAGATAGTCTCACTGGAGTGAGGGCAGGGGAGAGAGGATATGGTGACCGAGAATATAACAAATAAAGCTAAAAGAAAGGGAAGGAATGGATTCCCAATTTGAAGGTGTTGAACTCAATACTAAGTCCAAAAAGTTGTAAACTGCCTAATCTGAAGATGAGATGTTGTTCCTCCATTTTTCACTGTGATTCACTGAAGCATTGTAGGATACCAAGGACTGACACATGGGTATGCGAGTAGGACGCTGTGTTAAAATGACTGGCGACAGGAAGGTCAGGGTCATGCTTGCACATGGACTGGAGTGTTCTGCAAAGCGGTCATGCAGTCTATGTTCGGTTTCTTCAATGCAGAATAGGCCACATTGGGTGCAGTGAATACAATACACAAGATTGGAGGAGATATAGGTGAAATGCTGCTTTACCTGGAAAGACTGTTCAGGCCCTTGGATGGTGAGCGGGGGGGAGGTGAAACAGTTTACTCATTTTAACTATTTGTCTCTATCTCACCAAACATTTTAGAATTTTCTCATTTTCATTTTGCACACATCCTTTATGTGGAAGGTCTGCTTTTAAAGGTTGTTTTCTCTTCTGAATGTTTGACTGACAAATTGGTGATCTCTTTCACCAATGTCACAAATTCAGAAACATGTTTCCTCCTATTTTAATATAGAATAAATTAACTCGTACAAAAGCAAGAATTCATTAAAGGGTTCTATTGCCCCCAAAACGTAAAAGTCTTAAATTAATAAATTTTAATTAGTTGATTAAGTAATGATAAGCAGAAGGCACCAGACAAAATTGGTTTTCTTCTGATCACTCCCAGGTATTCTTCATTGTACACAGACATCCATTCTGTATATATCTGTAACCTTGATGTCTGAATTTAACAGTTCCAGCTGTGAACTGAAGATAGATCTCATAATTTAAGAGCTTCTATTTTTAGGAATCCAATCTCAACATACCAGTGTTCTTAACCTTAACTCTTTGTTTTTCAAGGAGTTCAGCAAGGTGCCTTTTGGCTTCTTTTCCTTAATCTCAGTTTTGATTATCAAATTCCCTGAATAATTGCAAGGCTAATTTGTTGTTTGATGTTAGAATTATCTTTTACAGATGTCAATTTTTCCATAAATGCCAGTAGCTTTTCCTAGATTCAGACTCCGCCTGTTTAATTATCTAGCTCTTAACGGAACATTATTAAATCAGCTCCAATTCTGTCTTAAACAAAAAGATTTGCACTTACAAGCTTTGGCCCATTCTTATACATTTATTACATGATGAACAAAACATAATGATGAAGCAAAAGTACCAACATTGATCCAAGTCAGACACAAATGGTCACAAATGTGGCTATGCCTCACAAAATTCAGAGTTTCTCCATGTGTTTAGTGAGGTTATCAGATCTCCAGTGAATACAAATGAAGTGGCTCAGTGCAATACAATAAATCATAAGCGATGGATTTGCCTCACCAATTCTAAGTTGGAATATCATCAGGTCAATATATCTAGAGTAACTGCTGAATTCATTACTATATAAAAGAAATGTTGTCTTACACCACCAATATATACTATGCTTTAATTGTGACACTAAAACTTTGTGGCCATGAAATTGGACTCTATTTTGTCACTGGAGTCAGAGCTATGGAAGCTGGAGGCCTTCCAGGTAATTGCACAGCCCTTCCTGAAATTTCTGAAGTGGCTCATAGAGTCATAGAGTCAAAGAGATGTACTGCACGGAAACAGACCCTTTGGTCCAACCTGTCCATGCTGACCAGATATACCAACCCATTCAAGTCCCACCTGCTAGCACCCAGCCAATATCCCTCCAAACCCTTCCTATTCATATACACATCCAAAAGCCTTTTAAATGTTGCAATTGTGCTAGCCTCCACCACTTCCTCTGGCAGCTCATTTCATACACGTACCACCCTCTGAGTGAAAACGTTGCCCCTTAGGTCTCTTTTATATCTTTCTCCTCTCACTGTAAACCTATGCCCTCTAGTTCTGGACTCCCACAACCCAGGGAAAAGACTTTGTCTATTTATCTTATCCATGCCCCTCAGCCTCCAACACTCCAGGGAAAACAGTCCCAGCCTGTTCAGCCTCTCCCTACATCACAAATCCTCCAACCCTGGCAACATCCTTGCAAATCTTTTCTGAACCCTTTCAAGTTTCACAACATCTTTCCGATAGGAAGGAGACCAGAATTGCACGCAATATTCCAACAGTGGCCTAACCAATGTCCTGTACAGCCATAACATGACCTCCCAACTCCAAGCATACTAAATGCATTCTTCACTGTCCTACCTACCTGCGACTCCACTTTCAAGGAGCTATGAACCTGCACTCCAAGGTCGCTTTGTTCAGCAACACTCCCTAGCACCCTATCATGTTGTATCCCAGCTCAGGAAGTGTGCTTGCATTGGCATGGGGGAGCTTTGTGCACATGGAAGCTTGCTAAATGGCCACATTATGATGTTAAACAGCCATACTCCAAGTGTAAATCCATTCAATAATAGAATCCCTACTGTGTGAAAACAGGCTATTTGAACCATCAAGTCAAACTGACCCTTCAAAGAGCATCCCATCCAGACCCACTCCCCCAATGTATCCCCGTAACCCTGATTTCCCATGGCCAATTCACCTAACCTGCATATCTTTAGACTGTGGGAGCAAACCGGAGCACCTGAAGGAAACCCACACAGACATGCATACCGCATACAGACAATCGCTCGAGGCTGGAATCAAACCCGGTTCCCTGGCACTTTAAGGCAGCGGTGCTAACCACTGAGCCACCAAGCCATGCGGTAGCATATTCATAATTTCACTCAATAAAGAGCATTCCTACAGCTGTAAAAGGGACCCACTTCTTGCTTTATTTAAAAAGTTGGGCACACAACTTGTAGGAAGGTCATTTACACCAACGTTTGCTATCGTCAGGCCCCTGGAAATACTGTGTAACCTTTGAGATTGTGGTGAGTTGCTGGAGTTGCCAGAGAGGACTCACTGAGAGGACAGATGATTGGCTGAGCTAGCCACACAAAGGACCCCAACAGATATTCAGAGGCAATGCGTCTGAGTTTTCAACGTGCCAGGGAGATGAAAAAGTGGCTGTGGAGAAAGGAAGTTGTACCCATTTGGAGCAGGACTCCACCATGCTTCTTAGATCACAAGACCATAAGAGGTAGGACAGGATTAGGCCATTCTGCCCCCTCAGCATGCTCCACTATTCAAATGGATCATGACTGATCCAATAGCCCTCACATCTACTTTGTTGCCCTTTCCCATGATCCTTCATTTTCCTACTGATCAAGAATTGATATATCTCAGCCTTAAATATACTCAAGCACTCTGCCCCCACAGAGAAGTTCCAAAGACTCTCAACTCTCTGAAAGAAGAAATGCCTCCTCATCTCATTCTTAAATTGGCACCCCTTTCTTCTGAGACTGTGCCCTCTGGTTCTAGACTCTCCCATGAGAGGAAATATCCTCTCAGCATCTACCCTGCCAAGCATCTTAAGAATTCTACATATTTCAATGAGATCATCTCTCATTCTTCCAAATTCCAGTGAGTAGACTTCCGATCTTTTTAGCCCTGCTCTAAAGACAATCCCTCCATCATGAGAACCTTCTCGAAACTGCCCCCAATGAAATAATATCTTACCTTAAAAAATGGGGCCATAGCACTCCAGATGTGATCTCATCAGAACCGTCTACAGTTGTAGTAAGACCTCTGTCATACTCCAACTTCTTCATGAAATAAGGGCCATTCTATTAGCCTTCTTGATGACCTGCTCCATGTATGTTAGCTTTCAGTATTTCATTCACATGTACCCCAAGTCCCTTTGTGTTGCAGCTTTTTGCAGTTTTCACCAATTAAATAGTCAAATCTGTTATTTTCCTCTCCTTACCAAAATGAACAATTTCACATGGTCCCATATTTTTGCTTCATTTGCCAGCCTTTTTTTTCATTTACATAACCTACAATTATCTCTCTGTAAACTGCTAGTATCCCTCTTGCAATTTGCCTTTCCATCCATATTTGTGTCATCTGCAAATTTGATTACAATGCATTTGCTTCCTTCCTCCAAGTCATTAATACGTATTGTCAAAGGTTTCTGTCCCAGCACTGATGTCTGTGGAACCCCATTGGTCACCGGTCACCAACCTGACAAAGAAACCTTCAACCCCACTTGCTGTTACTGTCTGATAGGTCAGACCATAATCCCAGCATCACAGTCTACATCCTCATCAGCATTCTCCTACATACCACTCCAACTGAATTCTCTGTAATTGAACTAGTCTGTGACTTTGTGCTTCAGTGAGTTGACAAAAAAAAATCCTTTTCCGCCTGATTGCAGCCCACTCATACCCAATCACTCACACGTGCAGACCCAACTCTGTATCACCCTCCGAAGTACATGCAGTGCCAATATAGTAATGATAGCTATGAGTATCTGATCAAGGTCTTCTCATCAGTGCTTCAAGTGTTGCTATCTCACTTCCTCTGGAGTATGCTATGGGAGGTTTTGGATCTCTCAATGCATAATATCAGCAAGGGGAATGTTAAAGTGAGAAAAGAAGAGTGGGATGAGGTATAATGCAATAGGTTCATGAGCAACCTGCCAGATCGCACAACCAATTAGGAAGAGGCGATAGGCAGGAAAATACTATTGTCTCAAAGTTCTTGCAATGGCAAAGGAAATGTAGTCTGTCTGCGATTTTGAGCAACTTTGCCCTACAAAAGTAAAGACAAAATGTCAAGGATCTTGTTTGGATGATGTGCATGGCACAGCTAACTAGCTGAAGGTATGCAGAAGCAGTGGGTGCTGAGGGTGAATCTGGCATCAGTGAGATGCGGCTGAGAGTATGCTGCAGTATTTGGATGCAAGGCACAAGCCCTGATTGCCAGAGATTGCTTATGGTGCATGATGGGCATGTAGTGCATGGAATAGCATGAGAGGTTGGTGGACTAGTGAGTTATGAGGTCCTTTGAAGGTGTATTGACTGACCTTGACCCAGTGTGAGGTCTTTGAACTTCTTCTGGCATTTCTGTCATGTACTTAGCACCAGATTCCCAACACTGACCTTCCTGGCTCCTGCTTACA
>NC_057728.1:37828038-37828455 GCF_004010195.1 Chiloscyllium plagiosum | reverse complement strand
AGGCAGATGAACTCAGGGCATGGTTAGGAACATGGAACTGGGATATCACAGCAATTACAGAAATGTGGCTCAGGGATGGGCAAGACTGGCAGCTTAATGTTCCAGGATACAAATGCTACAGGAAGGATTAAAAGGGAGGCAAGACAGGAGGAGGAGTGGCGTTTTTGATAAGGGATAGCATTACAGCTGTGCTGAGGGAGGATAATCCTGGAAATACATCCAGGGAAGTTACTGGGTGGAACTGAGAAATAAGAAAGGGATGATCACCTTATTGGGATTGTATTATAGACCTCCTAATAGTCAGAGGGAAATTGAGAAACAAATTTGTAAGGAGATCTCAGCTATCTGTAAGAATAATAGGGTGATTATGGTAGGGGATTTTAACTTTCCAAACATAGACTGGGACTGCCATAGTGT
>NC_057728.1:37826636-37828029 GCF_004010195.1 Chiloscyllium plagiosum | reverse complement strand
TGATGGAAAAGGATAGACCAGATCTAAAAGTTGAAGTTCTAAATTGGAGAAAGGCCAATTTTGACGGTATTAGGGCAAGAACTTTGAAAAGCTGATTGGGGGCAGATGTTCGCAGGTAAAGGGACAACTGGAAAATGGGAAGCCTTCAGAAATGAGATAACGAGAATCCAGAGAAAGTATATTCATCTTAGGGTGAAAGGAAAGGCTGGTAGGTATAGGGAATGCTGGATGACGAAAGATATTGAGGGTTTGGTTAAGGAAAAGAAGGGAGCATATGTCAGGTACAGACAGGATAGATCGAGTGAATCCTAAGAAGAGTATAAAGGCAGTAGGAGTATTCTTAACAGGGAAATCAGGAGAGCAAAAAGGGGAAATGAGATAGCTTTAGCAAATAAAATTAAGGAGAATCCAAAGGGTTTTTACAAATACATTAAGGACAAAAGGGTAACTAAGGAGAGAATAGGGCCCCTCAAAAATCAGTAAGGCGGCCTTTGTGTGGAGCCGCAGAAAATAGGGGAGATACGAAACGAGTATTTTGCATCAGTATTTATTGTGGAAAAGGATATGGAAGATATAGACTGTAGGGACGTAGATGGTGACACCTTGCAAAATGTCCACATTACAGAGGAGGAAGTGCTGGATGTATAAAGGTGGATAAATCTCCAGGCGTACCTGAGAACTCTGTGGGAAGCTAGAGAAGTGATTGCTGGGTCTCTTGCTAAGATATTTGTATCATCAATAGTCACAGGTGAGATGCTGGAAGACTGGAGGTTGGCTAATGTGGTGCCACTGTTTAAGACCAGTTAGCCTGACGTCGGTGGTGGGCAAGTTGTTGGAGGGAATCCTGAGGGACAGGATGTATATGTATTTGGAAAGGCAAGGGCTGATTAGGGATAGTCAACATGGCTTTGTGCGTGGGAAATCATGTCTCACAAACTTGATTGACTTTTTTGAAGAAGTAACAAAGAAGATTGATGAGGGCAGAGCAGTGGAGGTGATCTATATGGACTTTACTAAGGCGTTCAACAAAGTTCCCCATGGGAGACTGATTAGCAAGGTTAGATCTCACGAAATACAGGAAGAACTAGCCATTTGGATACAGAACTGGCTCAAAGGTAGAAGACAGAGGGTGGTGGTGGAGGTTTGTTTTTCAGACTGGAGGCCTGTGACCAGTGGAGTGCCACAAGGATTGGTGTTGGGTCCTCTACTTTTTGTCATTTACATAAATGATTTGGATGCGAGCCTAAGAGGTATAGTTAGTAAGTTTGCAGATGACACTAAAATTGGAGGTGTAGTGGACAGCGAAGAGGGTTACCTCAGATTACAACAGGATCTGGACCAGATGGGCCAATGGGCTGAGAAGTGGCAGATGGAGTTTAATTC
This sequence comes from Chiloscyllium plagiosum, assembly GCF_004010195.1. NCBI lineage: Eukaryota > Metazoa > Chordata > Chondrichthyes > Orectolobiformes > Hemiscylliidae > Chiloscyllium > Chiloscyllium plagiosum. The sequence continues at coordinate 37,826,646 of NC_057728.1, read as the reverse complement.
AGATAAATGC
>NC_057728.1:37821034-37825818 GCF_004010195.1 Chiloscyllium plagiosum | reverse complement strand
CAGAGTAAGTGGTGGAGGCTGGTACAATTGCAACATTGAAGAGGCATTTGGATGGGTATATAAATAGGGAGGGTTTGGAGGGATATGGGCTGGGTGCTGGAAGGTGGGACTAGATTGGGTTGGGATATCTGGCCGGCATGGACGGGTTGGATCGAAGGGTCTGTTTCCATGCTGTACATCCCTATGACTCTATGACTCCAAGAGACAATCAACAACATTATTAACACTAAATCTGCCCACCATCAATATCCTAGCAGTTACTAGAAACTTAACTGGACTCAGCACATAAATAATGTACAAAAGCAAGTCAAGGGATGGGAATTCTGCAGAGCAACTCACTTCCTGACTCCAAAAATCTGTTCATTGTCTACACAACAAAAGCCTGGACTGTGATACAATATTCTCCACTTGTCTGGACTAGATGCATACAACTCTAAAATCACTCAGGAAGCTTGACTCTTCCAAAACATTCCATCCCACATGATTGGGATCCCATTTACTACCTTAACATTCACTTCCACTAAAACAACACAAGAGTAGCAATGTGTACCATTTGGACAATGCAACTACTTACCAAAGCCCCTTCAAAAGCACCTTCCAACACACAGCCCGTAATACTTGTAAGGGTAGTGAGAGGACAGTGGTGGGAGTGGTAGCAGATGCAAAGAAAACATACCCGCTGAAAGTTCCCCTTGTTATGGAGGTGCTTCAAACATTAAGTTCAACCTCATTGGCTGGGTTAACATTTCAGATTGTCTTTTTAAAGGACATTTCACCTATTTACCCATATTAAAACAGTCGCCAAGTTGCATCATTTTGTAAGCTACATTCCATTTCATGGAGATAGAGGTTCTATGACCAGGTGAGACAATAAATCCCCAGAAAGGCATAAACAGTTTCTTTCCTGCAATGCAAATGGAGATTCTAAATATTCAAAAGGGCATTAAAACCTTATCATCTGGGGTGATGAAACTACAACTCAGTTAACAGAAAGGTGGTTTGAATACAGAAACAAAGAAGACTTGTTACGAGTGCACAGAGTTTTGGTGAGGAGGTGACACAGTGGTTAGCAATGCTGCCTCACAACGCCAGAGACCTGGGTTCAATTCCCACCTCAGACTACTGTCTGTGTGGAGTTTGCACATTATCCCCATATCTGCACGGGTTTCCTCCGGGTGCTCTGGTTTCCTCCCACAGTCCAAAAATGTGCAGGTTAGGTGAATTGGCCGTGCTAAATTGCCCGTAATGTTAGGCGATGGGGTAAAATGTAGGGGAATGGGTTTGGTGGGGAATTGTTGGGCCGAAGGGCCTGTTTCCACACTGTAAGCAATCTCATGTAGTACAACTTGAGTATTACTTCGAAGTCGGCCCAGTTAGACTTCTCATGTATTTCTGCCACATTTCTCACCATAGTCAACATCATTCAGGGTCCTGTAAAGGATCCCACCTTCTAATGGTCAAACAGGACAGTTAATTTGCAAATAAAGCAGGACATACATGCTGCAGTCTCATAAAATTATTTCAAGTCAGTATAACATTTTGCATTCTGCTATTATGTGATTTCTAACATTTTTAACTTGCATAATTCTGTTGTTATGGCACTGGCTACGTTTAATTTAACTTAATTCATTTTATTAGTTGTGGAATACAGCTGCAATTATTAACTTTACTTAGTATAGTATATGGATATTGTTTGATGAATGACTCTGTTAAGATTCAATGACAATGGATAGATTAAATAGTACTGCATTGTACAGTCACTCACGGTGCAATTGCCAGTTAATATTATAAAAGATTTAAATCTATATGTCAATAAACAGGGAAGTGTAATGTAATTGGCATTACAGATTCTGGAAAAAAAAGTTAGTCTGTAGCTACAGAGATACTAATTTCTTTGAACCCTTAATAAAGTTGGGTAAAAAAATTATGAACAATTACAGTCATCATGGTTGATACAGAAATAAAATATTGTGAATGATGGAAATCCAAAATAAAAAGAGAAAATAGCAGTATCTATAAGAGAGACAAACAGTGAGCAGACAGGGTATACTCCCCCCCAGGGGTGAGTTTGGTGATGAGTGAGTGAGGCTCCCCTTCATTATGGAGGAGAAAGTGAGGACTGCAGATGCTGGAGATCAGAGCTGAAAACGTGTTACTGGAAAAGCGCAACAGGTCAGGCAGCATCCAAGGAACAGGAGAATCGACGTTTCGAGCATAAGCCCTTCTTCAGGAATGAGGAAAGTGTGTCCAGCAGGCTAAGATAAAAGGTAGGGAGGCAGGACTTGGGGGAGGGGCGTTGGAAATGTTTTAGGTGGAAGGAGGTCAAGGTGAGGGTGATAGGCCGGAGTGGGGTGGGGGCGGAGAGGTTAGGAAGAAGATTGCAGGTTAGGAAGGCGGTGCTGAGTTCGAGGGATTTGACTGAGACAAGGTGGGGGGAGGGGAAATGAGGAAACTGGAGAAAACTGAGTTCATCCCTTGTGGTTGGAGTGTTCCTAGGCGGAAGATGAGGCGCTCATCCTCCAACCGTCACCTTGACCTCCTTCCACCTATCGCATTTCCAACACCCCTCCCCCAAGTCCCGCCTCCCTACCTTTTATCTTAGCCTGCTGGACACACTTTCCTCATTCCTGAAGAAGGGCTTATGCCCAAACGCCGATTCTCCTGTTCCTTGGATGCTGCCTGACCTGCTGCGCTTCCCCTTCATCATGTTGCATCCTCATTATTCTAGCTTTCTGCTTGCCTGAAGCAACATCACTTGTGACTGAAGAGACCAATGCTGGAGTGACAGTTCCGATTGCAGAGGTTACATCTGTAGGTGGTCATTGATCTGCTAGAGCTGCTGTACTCCTTCCTTCATGCCCACTTGTCTGCTACATCGCTCATAAGCTTCTTTTCCACTGTTTTGACGTGTTGGTTCAGGGTGCTTCTCCATTTCATGTGGTCAGCTGCAAGCATTTCCCAGGACTTGGTAGAATATCAAGTACTTTCATGTCCATCATACAGATGTCCTTTGAAGCGCAGCTGGGGACATCCAGTGGGTCTCTTCCCAGATGTGAGCTCTCCATGGAGGATATCCTTTGGGATGCAGCCATCCTCCATGTGGTGGACATGCCCAGCCAGCACAGTCTTCACTGCCTTAGCAGAGAGTACATGCTGGGAAGGTCAGTGTGAGAAAGGACCGCTGCGTTGGACACTCTGTCTTGCCAGGATATGCCTAGGATATGGTGGATACTCCTTAAGTGGAAGGTATTCAGACTTCTCTCTGGTCTGGCATTCGTAGTACATGTTTCACTGCCATACAGCAGTATGCTTTTGATGCAGGCATTGTAGACTGACTTTTTTGTTTTCACTGTCAGCTTGGGATTTGTCTATATTCGAGTCGTGAGGTGAAAAAGAGTTAAGGCTGCTTTCCCAATCCTCTTGTGGATCTCTGTGTCCAAGGAGAGGTTGTCCTTGACTGTGGAACCAAGGTAGGTAAACTGATGGATGACACTGAGTTCGATGGTGATGACCGGCAATGCCTCTGTGTCCTGTTCCAGGACACTCATCTTCTTCAGGCTGATAGTCAGCCCAAAGCCCTGACAAGCATGGAAGAGGTGATCTATCAGTGACTGGAGTTCCTCTTGGTATGTGTTGCAACTGCAGCATCATCGGCAAACAGCATATCCCTGATGAGTGTCGCATGTATTTGGGTTTTGACTCGGAGGCAGGCCAGGTCGAACAGCCTGCTGTCTGATCTAGTGCGCAGGTAAGTCTCCTCTGTTGCGGTGCCAAAGGCATGTTTTAGAAGAACAGCAAAAAAATCACAAAGAGTGTGGAAGCGAGGACACAGCCTTGTTTGACACCACTGCAGATGTCGAAGGGCTCAGAAGAGTTGCCATTGAACTACACTGTCCCCTTCCTGTTACTGTGGAAAGATTTGATCATGCTCAGCAGTTTTGGTAGGCAGCCGATCTGCAGGAGAACCTTCAAAAGGTCGTTTCTGCCAACCAGGTCCAACGTTTTGGTGAGGTCGGTGAAAGATGGGGCATTTTCTGTTCTCTGCACTTCTCCTGCAGTTGGCAAAGAGAGAAGATCATATCTACTGTTGACCTTTTAGCTCAGAAGCCTCACTGTGACTCTGGGTATACACGTTCTGCCAGTTTCTGCAAGCGAGTTAAGATGAACCGAGCAAAGACTTTGCTGACAGTGTTGAAGAGCGTGATGCCTCTCTAGTTGTTGCAGTCTCTTGCCCTTGTTCTTGTAGAGGGCAACTGTACTGCAGGCTTTCCTCATGGCCCGCAGTACAGTTCCTTCTTGCCAGCAGTGGCAGAGGACCTCATGCAATGGGAGCAGTAAGCTAGTCTTGCAACAGTTAGCAGACAGGGTATTATCCCCCCAGGGGTGAGTTTGATGATGGGGCACATAACTGTGTGTAAGATTGTGAATCCACTATCATTCCAGCTCTGACCAATTAAGTCCAAGAAAGGAACAATCATGGATGGTTTTCATGCCTGTGTGCTAAATGAGTGCCAAATGCTGGCAGTTAATCTAAGGGTGCTTGCAGTGATTGTAATGAGGTCAGCAAAGTGGACCCCATAGAATATGAGTTCTCTGATTGGGGCTGTTGATCTACTCCAATAAGGGAGCTCTGGCTGACAGAGTCGTAGAGTCATAGAGACGTACAGCATGGAAACAGACCCTTCGGTCCAACCTGTCCATGCCGACCAGATATCCTAACCCAATCTAGTCCCACCTGCCAGCACCCGGTCCATATCCCTCCAAATCCTTCCTATTCATATACC
>NC_057728.1:37797455-37820906 GCF_004010195.1 Chiloscyllium plagiosum | reverse complement strand
ATCCTTGTAAATCTTTTCTGAACCCTTTCAAGTTTCACATCTTTCCGATAGGAAGGAGACCAGAATTGCATGCAATATTCCAACAGTGGCCTAACCAATGTCCTGTACAGCTGTAACATGACCTCCCAACCCCTGTACTCAATACTCTGACCAATCAAGGAAAGCATACCAAACGCCTTCTTCACTATCTTATCATTCCAGCTCTGACCAATTAAGTCCAAGAAAGGAACAATCTGGATGGCCTTCATGCCTGTGTGCTAATTGAGTGCCAGATGCTGGCAGTTAAAAACAGACACCCTGTCACTTTGAGATCTGGGTTTGATGGAGTGATATTACTGTCAAAGACTTCCATGTGTAAATAAAAGGTGACTTGATGGGCCTTATTGGAATTATTTTGATGACAACGAGGAAATAGCATGCTCCTGAAGAAATGCACCTGTAATAGTCATCTTTGAGGTGAGGTAAGCATTTCTGGCATCATGCCGTTATTTGTGAAACTTGACTCGTGCTATCGAAGACTGGGCCCAGCATGTGGAAAGAATGCATTACGTTTTTCGGGCAAAATGAGCTTGGAGCAGATGAAAAGCAATGAGTAATTCTGACAGCTTGCAGACCTGCAGCTTTTTTTGGTTATTCGGAGCTTAACTTTCCATAAGGCACCAGATACTAAAACTTTTCAAGAGTTGATGGATTTAGTTTAGGAATACTACAACCCCAAGCCTCCTTTAAGTTTGAGTCACTATTGTACTTATTCAGCAATTCGAGAACCAAGGGAATCTGTGTCAGGATTTTTGTCAACTGATTAAGGCGACTGGCAGATGCATGTGACTTTGACTTAGCCTTAATTTAGATGCTGAGAGACCATTTGGTATGTGGGGTTAATAATGTAACTATGCAAAAGTGCCTACTTACTGAAGGACAAATGGACTTCAAACAGGCACTAGAACAGGCTTTATCATTGGAAAATGTGGAAAGTGGAGTGCTTGAGTTACAGGGTATTTCAATGGATGTGGACATGCTCGCCAGTCCAACTGACGTTGGGGAACGCCACTTGAATGAAGGTAATTGCATAACCTCACTCAGGACATATCCTGAACAGAGGGACTCCAGGTCAACCCACAGTAAAACTCCAAAACAAAGTCAAGCCCTAGCCAAATGGTTAAAACTTTCTAAACTTTTCTTCAAGGTCTGGGCCAGCAAGCCAATATGGTTGCTGCCAGTATGCAGACTCAAGACAGCAGCAGAGTCCCACTAGACCTAAACTGAGTAAGAGAATTTATAGCCATTATCTAGGAGAGTGCACATCTCGGAAAGTCCACCTACATTTGGTTTGGAACAGTTAAACTGTTTAGCAATATAGAAATTAGAAACAAACAAAATAAAAGTCTGGTTAAATGTTCACCCCGTTCTATTGGGCATTTCAGCAACTGCAGAACCTGTTTTTAACAAAATTTACTCTGGACGCTAACCCTTAGGTTTGAACAAGACCTCAGCTAGACTGAGAACCTTTACAGATTAAAGGTACAATTTCACTTCTGGTCTCTTAGAGAAGCAGCTGGTTCAGTTTCCATTGATGGTAATAAAAAGCTCAGGCCCAAGCTTGATGGTTTGGTTGAGAAAGATTCACCTAGATTGGCTCAACATTTTTGATTAGAAAATGGCTGCCTAAGTGAAGTCCAAATTAAACATAGTCAGCTATGATATAATGCGATATTTCCTTTCTCGTGCGATCTCGCGTTATAAGAAAATTGAGCAATAGCCACACCATATATCTAATAGGGCCAAAATCATGTTATAGCCAATACAGATAAGGAAAGTTTGCATTCTACAAATAACGGTCTAAATTATTCAATCACATTAAAGCCAATCTGTGCCGAAGAAATATACATTATAGCAGAACCGACTGTACCCGAATGTTTTTCATGAAGGTCGAGGAGTGAAGGCCACCTTGCATGTTGACCAGGAAACAATTCCATGATTCTGGAAGGCCTGCCCAGTGCCGTTTGCCTTATGGGCAAATGTATAGGCAGAAATCAGAAGGCTAGAAAGTGAAGGAATCATCAAATCTAATCCACTTTGCAGAATGGGCAGCACCAGTCGTACTAATTGTGAATCCAAATGGCTTGATTCGCCTTTGTTGGGATTTTAAACAAACAGTAAACTGCATTTGCAACTGGATAAATACCCAGTACCTCGCATAGAGGATTCATATGGAAAACTGTCAAGAAGTCTATCCTTCTCAAAGCTGGACATGAGCCATGCGTATTTGATTCCCAGATGTTTCTTACAATTAATACAAGGGTTTGTATCAATATATAAGGTTGTCATTTGTGATATTGTCAGCATGTGCAATTTTTCAGCAGACGATGGAGAAAATTTTACAAAGTCTACCCCAGATCGACATTTATCTAGATGACATACTATTAACAGGAAAAACCAATAAGGAGCACATAGAAAATTTAGACATAGTCCTTAGAATTTTCTCCCAGAAGGACATACACCTTAAAAAGGAAAAATGTGTTCCAGGCAGCCAAAGTGACAAATTGGGCTACTGAGTCAACAAGATTAGTTGGAAGATAAGGTGAAGGTAATCAAATGTGCCCCAGTTCTCATGTCTATACCAAAGCTGAGGTCTTTCCTTAGGCTGGTGAATTATTACAGAAAGATCAGACAATACCTGGCTCCATCCTGGCACCTTTGCATCAACTCCTAAGAAAGGGTCATGAAATGGAGGTGCCAGTATTGGACAGGGTGGACAGGGTCAGAATCTAAACGACAGCACAATGTAATCCAACAGGTTTATTTGAAGTTCCAGGCTTTCTGAGTGAAGTGAAGAGAAGCACATAGCATCAGAATGTAAAGGCAGAGATCAAAAGATCCTACAAATGGTATGAACGGAGTGTCAACAGGCTGAATAATAAATCTCTGCAGGTAATCAAAACTGTCAGATGATGTAAGTAAAGTGTCAAAAGCTGATGGCAAACGAAGGGTTGATCTATGGTCTGATTAATTGAGGCAGAGAGATAATTACAAAAAATTAAAAATAAGACGGTAATGAAAACAAACCAACTGGCTAGAATAACAAAGTAGGCATGCCAAGTGTTTAACCAAGTAATCCAAAACTGTACAAACCAATTAAGGTAGAGAGGTTCAGTGACGTGTAACATTTGGGTGTGATGGTACTGACAACGCACATGGACCATATGAAAGCTGGAAACTCACAAACGGTGCACAAGCAAAACATATCATTGTTATTTGAGCAGCAGGAAGTGCAGGAGCGTCAAGCAGGAAGTTGTCGGGAAGGTGAGGTAAAACGTTTAAAAACTCACCTCTAGTGTTGGGGCTGAAAAGTGGCAAATGCAATTTGATGCAGAAAAGTTCACTTTGGAAACAATAGCAGGAATGCAGAGTACTGGGCTAATGGTAAAATTCTTGGCAGTGTAGATGAACAGAAGATCTCGGCATCCTGGTGCATAAATCCCTGGAAGTTGCCACTCATGTTGATACAGTTGTTAAGAAGGCATATAGTGTATTGATAGGGGGATTGAGTTTAGAAGCCCCCAGGTCATGCATCGGCTGTACAAGACACTGGTAAGGCCACACCTAGAGTACTGCGTGCAGTTCTGGTCACCACATTATAGGAAAGATGTGGTAGCTTTGGAAAGGGTTCAGAAGAGATTTACTGAGATGTTGTCTGGTATGTAAGGAAGGCCTTATGAGGAAAGGCTAAGGGAACCGAGGCTGTTTTTATTAGAGTGAAGAAGGTGAGAGGTGAATTAATTGGGATGTATAAGATAACCAGAGGGCTAGACAGGGTGGACAGAGCCTTTTTCCTCAGATAGTAAAGGCTAACACAAGGGGACATGGCTTTAAATTGAGTCGTGATAGATTAAGGAAAGATATTAGGGATAGTTTCTTCACTCAGAGAGTAGTAGGGTCATTGAACGGCCTGCCTGCAACAGTAGTAGACTTGTCGACGTTAAGGGCATTTAATTGCGCATTGGACATACATACGGATAATATTGGAATGGTGTAGGTTAGATGGGCATCAGATTATTTTGGCTGAAAAATGTGTTGCTGGAAAAGCGCAGCAGGTCAGGCAGCATCCAAGGAGCAGGAGAACCCATATCCAAGGCAGAGTCGGAGCAACCTGATCTGGTGCTACAAGGCCTCAGGAGGAGCTACAAGGAAAATAACCAGCCTATGTCCTCGGACTCAGCACGGTGGGATGTAATGATTGTAATGAGATCAGCCAGGTGGTCCTCATAGAATATGGGTTCCTTGATTGAGGCTGCTAATCAGGTTCAATCAAGGAGCCCTGGCTGACAGACAAGAACAGGAGAATCAGACATCCTGCTCACTCTGAGAGCTGGCATTGAGGGGCCTGGACTAGTGTCAAGAACCTTTCATGTCTAAATAAAGGATATTTGCTGATGGGATACTGACCTCAGAAATATTTACCTTCCATGCTGCCATACAGGAAGCCCAACAAGTCAAGCCTCATAGCACTTTCTTGCAGGTTCCAGGCGAAGTCCCTCTTTCATCACTAAATGACTGAGGGATTCAGCTTTGGGAAAATGAGGGAGGGCTATACGCATTCCTCTTGCCGCCAATCCTCTTTCCCAGTCTTTTGCAAGCTCCATCTCCACTTCCCCACCAAGACACCCATCCCAGCCTCACCCACTGATCTTGGGCCTTTGGTGGCTGTATTACCACAACTGCCGTTGCTCCACATAGCACTGCCTGGAATGGAGAGCTGCCAGGCAACTCTCGGGGGTGAGATTTCACTCTGGAGGCCCTTTATGCCTAGGCAAGGCTTAACAGCATCCATGTAAGTCCTTGACAGTAGGCAACGTTGGGCTCAACTAGCACAGTCCCGTTTGTCGATGTCAGAAAGGAACCAAAAGTAGACTGTTTGTGTCTGGGGAACAATAATGATAGGTATAAGAAAAAGATTTCCTGTGGTGGGGTTATGCTTTGTACGACGCAAGTGGATAAATTCAGCCTCAGCAAGACATGGTCATTTGCTAATCAATGATAGAACTTTCTTTGTCGGCATGTTTAATAACAATATTAAGAATTCATCAGAATTAAGAGAGTTCTGCAAGTTCAGAGGAAGTAGATAAGATTAAGTGAGCAGACTAGAAAAATTAAATCACCCAAAGTCACGCCAGCAGTTCCAACTAGAAAAAACCTGATTAGAGCATTAGAGCCAGAAGGAGGGATCCAGGAGAAACAAGAATACTAGGGGGAAATGGTCCACAATTTAGCAGGAAAACTCCTAAGCAAGGCCTTGAATGTAAAGGAAAAGGCAGCTGAAGAACTCATCATTATGGTAACCTCAAAATTCCTTGAGATGCAACATAAAGAGTAAAGTCAGGCCTACATTTATCAATTGTGCTCAGTGAGGGGAAGGTCAGAATATATGATAAAATAAATACATGACAAAGAGTGAGACTGGAAGTAGGATGAGGGGTCAAAGAAAGCAGAGGGAAAAAAGATCCGGAATGACATTGTATCCAAGCATGCTGGTCTCTGAAAGGAGCAAAAGAAAGTTTTTTTTCTTAAACATTAGCTGAATTTTTTTTGTTGACCAAGTACAGCTGTGTCCTGTTAGCTTAAGACCTTTGAAGACGAGCGATAAATTGTAGATTTGGAACAAATACATGTTGCTTTTCCCCAATTTACTTTTCTCCTGTTTCTTGTTTTGGAGTGGACCCTTGAGACAACCAGAAACCTGTGCTATTCAATAACACAGAACAAAATGCCTGACATTCCAAATACCTTTGTTCATATATCATATCAATTATACAGTTGTAAAAAAATATGTAAATGGGCTAATTGCCAACTAAATAGAGCCTTTGGCAGGAATTGATGACAAGATTGTAATCAAATTAACTATGAGTTGGCAAGGACTGCCAGTTCAGAGAGCTGAAATGGACACAGTAACTGAATCCAAACTCATTCACTTTGAAAGGTTAAACGTAGAGAGAGAACAAGAGTTAATAGAAGTGAAGAGATCATTTAGTTAATTGTCCAAGAAACCAGTTTCATTGCTAATGTGTTTTACAATCACTTGTGCTCCAAGTAATCTCCAGTCATTTATTTTTCTTAAAATAATCATAAAATAATGCTTTAATTTGAACTCATTCCTTGACAGCCACTGGAATATGTTGGAATGATGTAGACAGTTTAATCACAGTTCATCACAGATCATGGAGTTCCGAACTAAGTCCAATGGCACATTGGTGGGATTAAAGATTGAAATGGCCAATGGAGTGTTGCTCTATAAGGCTCTTTGCTGATACATTTATATGTAAAGGTAACAATCCTTTATTCCCATAAAAAGAATTCTTGGGTTTTCTTATTATCTATGGATTGATTGATATATTTCACTCTTTCCACCATAAACCCATCAGGGATAGACTTCCCAGCACAATGTGTAGGAATTGGGCCTTCACCAGCAGTCCATAGAATCTTTGGAATTAGGTGACGAGGTTTCACTGTGCTCAGAACTTAACTCTGGAAGGAAACTTTTCTTCATTGAAGGTCTGCACTTGCCTTGTTCTTACAAGTCCTTGCAAAAGTTTCATTACAATTTGTCCCCTGATTAATTCCTCAGGATCGTTGGTAGTACAACTTTTGCTTTGCTCTGTGAAATCTTACAAACCATTTATGCCCACTATTTAAAAAACAGATGCCTCACCCTAGATATTTGTGAACTTGGCTTGTTAAATTTTGTTTTACCTAGGGTATTTACTTTTCATTGCTTGTTGCTGCTTTACTTTTCTGCAATGTAGCACACCTTTGGCACAATAGGTATCCAACAGCAACATACTTGCTGCCACTAGTTATTCTCCACAGCAACAAGCGTAATGATTAATGTAGATCTTCCAATGTCTCTCATTGGTTTAGGAATGAGGCAGCATTCTTACCCTCTATCACGTATCCTGGATCTACGAGAAGATTTACCTTTATTCTGTTTGGAGGGATATTGGCTGGGTGCTGGCATGTGGGACTAGATTGGATTCGGATATTTGGTCGGTATGGACGGATTGGACTGAATGGTCTGTTTCCATGCTGTATATCTCTATGACTCTATGACTCTAAAAGTAGCCCATCTCCTCAAATAAAGTTCCCTCTCTAAATTACCCTCTACACAGGTAATTCAGTGTTTCCTTTGCAAAGCAAATATGTGAAAGGAATTTATTTAGATTCTGTAATCATTTAACCTCATAAAATCCTTGCAGTGAGCACTGAATTGCCTATGTAGAGAGAAATCAGGAGAAGGACCTTTATTTGAGGAGATGGGCTATTTTTAGAACAAAGGTAAATCTTCTCGTAGATCCAGGGTACCTAATAGAAGGTAAGAATGCTGCCTCCTTACTAAATCAACAGCTGAATAGTAAGTGAAGGGGATGACCTATAATCCAATTAATTGAGGCAGAGAGACAATTACAAGAAATTAAAAATAAGGTGTTGGTCCAACACCAGCACCTCCACATCATAAATTGTTATTGACAGCAAAAAAGAATCTGGACATTTCCAGCCAGACAGTGACTAAAGGGAATCTGAATATCGGGCTGAGGTTTGTCTGTAGACATTGGGCTGAATTTTCCCAACTCCTGGGGAACCTGGGTGACAGTGAGTCAATTAGGAAAATACAAGATCTGAAAAATGTTTTCTTGATATCTGGAATTTTAATGTCTAACTTTCCTCCCAAGATTTGAACACTGAAATAAGAAACTTGCTAGTGAGCAACGAAAGGCCTCTTGATATGCATTAACACATCATTATTATCTATTTTCTTATCTATACTTACTTCAAATGTATGCAATTTGCTATTCTTGCATATGGTAGACAGAGCTGAAAATGTGTTGCTGGAAAAGTGCAGCAGGTCAGGCAGCATCCAGGGAACAGGAGAATCGACGTTTCGGGCATAAGCTCCTGTTCCCTGGATGTAGTCTGACCTGCTGCGCTTTTCCAGCAACACATTTTCAGCTCCGATCTCCAGCATCTGCAGACCTCACTTTCTCCTCTATGGTAGAGAGAAATTAGCTGGCAACATTTCTCAAAGTGGAAGTCAGACTGGGTGCTGGGTGGCAGTATGTCACCACTTACACTCCAGGGTCTCCATCTTGGCCAGCAGTTACCAATATCTCCAGGCTGATCCATGGGCAGTGACTGCCTTTCCTCTAACCCACCATTTATAGAGGTTGGCATTAAAGACATGCCAGCCTCACCACATTAAGTCTAAATCACTTAGAATACAGTTCTCCACTTCAATAATGCATGTTGGAGCACACCTACACTTTTTTAATGCAATGGTGTTTCCAGATGATTTTGTTCACTGGGAAAGGCACTCATTTCACACATTGGAACAGAATCCATTTCAAGGCTTCTCTCTTGTTCTCTCAGTGCTTATTCACTTTATGCCTACTTCAATGCTTGCAACATCTTTTTTGAATTTACTGCCTTGCTTGAAACTTACAGGCTCACAGTACATCTTGCCTTACCTGTTAGCATAGACTCAAAACTCAGGTAATCTGGCATGACTGACAGCCATGAGCAGTCAAGAGGGTGAACATGTTGCTGTACAACTATGTGCAAAATCAAATTCACAATTGCAGCACATGCCAGCAGCTTGCACAATGTTTCAACCAAAGGGCTATATCTCAAAATATTTTTTTTAATTCATCTGTGGGATGTGGGTGTCACTAGCTGGCCATCATTTATTGTCCGTCCCTAGTTGCCCTTGAGAAGGTGATGGTGTGCTGCATTCTTGGACGGCTGTCCACCTGCTGTGGGTTGATACACAATGCCATTAGGGAGGGAATTCCAGGATTTTGACCCAGCGACAGTGCAAGAAGCATAGTGAGTTGGTTGGAGGGGAACTTGAAGGTGGTGGTATCCCATATGTCTGCTGCCCTTATGCTTCTAGACGGAAATGGTGGTGGGATTGGAAGGTGCTTTCTGAGGATCTTTGGTGAATTTCTGCAGTGCCTCTTGTAGATAGTAAACACTGCTGCTACTAAGCATCAGTGGTGGAGGGAGTGGATGCTTGTGGATGTAGAGCCAACCAAGTGGGCCGCATTGTGCAGGATGGTGTCAAGCTTCTTGAGTGTTACGGGAGTTGCACTCATTCAGGAAAGTGGGAAGTATTCCATCATTCTCCTGACTTGGGCTTTGCAGATGGTGGACAGACTTTCAGGAGTCAGGAGGCGAGTTACTTGCTGCAGTATTTCTAGTTTCTGACCTGCTGTTGTAACGTGTGCGTGTGTGCGTGGGGTGAGTCCAGTCAAGTTTCTGGTCAATTATTAACCCAAGTATGTTGGTAGTAGGGAATTCAGTGATGGTAACACCACTGAATGCCAAGGGGTGGTGGTCAGATTATCTCTTATTTGTGATAGTAATAGCCTGGCATTTGTATGTCATTTGTGTTCCCTGATCTAAGGCAAATAGTCCTCAGTCAAGTCAACAGGGAATGTCAACCCAGTCGGGGTCCCAATACTGTCAACCCAGGGTATCATCTGACTTCAGACCAGGGGCTCAGGGTGGTTAGGTCAGAGGTTCTCTACCATGATAGTATCAGTCAGTCTTGCATATTCAGTGTAACCAATAAATAGATTAGTATTAACTCAGTCCAGATGCTGCACAGAAATCAAACAGGGATCTGGTCACATCATTTGGAGCTGCTCTTCCAAGTCAGTCAGCAGAATGGGCCATGGTTAACCTGAACAATGACATTATGTTATGCACACTGAGTGTTAGAGAATCAGTAGCACTTTGTTAAGTTGGGCTCTAAATGGAATAGCTCTAAGGTTGGGTAACCAGCGTAGCTTCATTCTTGTAGCTTTAGCAGCAATGGCAATTAATCAAACAACAGACGTAAAGTGGCATCACAGTTATGAATGTGAGGTTCCATTTCCAATGTACCGTCACCCAAGCTACTGATGTGCCTTAAGAAGCTTTTCTTTTTCTTACCTCTCCACTGTGTGCACAGTGAAGGCCTTTTCCTGGTTGAAAGCCATTGACCTGCTGCCCAACTGGGTTTTAAATATGCTGCAGGCAACAGAAAGCCCAGAAGGTCTGAGCAGTGGCAAGTAATTCTGCCGCTGATAAGCACAGTAGATCACGAGAACAGCAGCAGAGAGGCCTGGAACCTACATAATGAGGTGAGCAGAGAAGAATTCTCTGAGAAAGCTCCCGGGAATTCAAGGAGTGAAACCTTCCATGAAATACCGCAAAACTGAATGAAGTATTCTTTGGTAAAATTCAGCCTATAGCTACATAAGCAGTTGAAATGCTTCATGCAGCAGTTGATGCCAACATTGAAATGTGCAGCACATGCTAGAATATCTAAGGATTAGTGCCGAGCTGTTAATGAGAATGTTAAGCATATGCTTTAAGCAAATGAACTCAAAACCTAATTTAAAGTAACGATCATAAAATGCAAACCCTCAAGAAAATAAAAAGCTTCAGTGATTGTGTAGAGAATAATATGTTTGTGGAGAGAACATAAACAGCAACATGGACCAGTTGGTACAAATGGTGCTGTAAATTCGATTTCAGTCAAAACTTAACTTTCTAATGAAAAGCCTTTAGTTTTGGGCAAAAACTGTTGGGATCATTGAAAACAGTATGCAATCATGGACCCAATCTTTATCAGAAAATGAGGACTGGTGAGGCAGGAATTTATTAAATAAAGTCCTAATTCTGCAATATACTATTGCAAATTGATTAAACTATTTATTTAGTACTTCACAACCAGCACAAGACACAAAATCATTTCTGAATGAAATGAAATTCCTTCTGCAGTTATCCAGTATTGAACAGTAGAAGTCTTTAAAAGAATAGATGACTCAGAAGGAGAGTAGACATACTTCCAATAAGGCAAAAGTGGGTACTGCAGATGCTGGAGATTACAGTCAAGATCAGAATGGTGCTGGAAAAGCACAGCAGGTCAGGCAGCATCCGATGAGCAGGAAAATCAATGTTTCGGGCGATAGCTCTTCATTCTTGATGAAGGGCTTTTGCCTGAAACGTCAATTTTCCTACTCCTCAGATGCTGCCTGACCTGCTGTGCTTTTCCAGCACTACTCTAACCCTGACATGCTTCCAATAAGGTTAAAGTTACTACTGGTCCAGAAGACCATAGGACTGCTCTCTCATCAGAGAGAGACCAGTCTTGATGGTTTAATGTGAGGGTCACCATGCCTTAGATGAGGGATGAGGTTGAGAAAGCAGGACCTTAATTCTAACCTCAGCCAGTACATGAATTAACACTGTGTGGTTAGCATCATTCTGCATTACAGCCCAGCTGTCCAACATGTGAACTATCTGAACCTGAAAAGAAGGGCTTCTAAAGCTGCAGTTTGCTGGATGACTAAAGATAAGAGGTTAAATTAAGAGAAAAGGGATGATTGTGGTAATGATAGGGCTTATAAACAGTAGAAAATCAAATTGACTATAGAAAGTACAAAGGAGATTTCAAACATGAAAGTAGGGCCAATACAGGAGAGGATGCTCCCAATGTAGCAGTAAAATAGGAGTCAATTGCAATAACAGACAGGATTTTTTTAAAAAGAGGTACTTAAAGTTTTGTAAGTTCATAAACCAGGTGAGGTGTATCTTAAGTTGCAAAGAAAAATAAGGGCACAAAATTGCAGAATCTCTAGCAATCCTCCTTGGATAGGAGATAGGTCCAGATTGGGAATGCTACATCCTGGTTTAAAAAAAGAAAGAGGAATGAATCTGGCAACTAACTACAAGACAGTCAACTGACCCTAGATGGTGTGGTAGCCTTTACAGATCATACTCTGGCAGATAATTAACTTGAATTTGGAAATTATGAGCTAACAAATGAAAGTCAGCATGGATTTGCAAAAGACAAACCATGTTTGACTTACTAATTTAAGTTCTTTGGTGAAGCTACAAAAAAGATCGATGTGGTCATGCATTTCATGTATATGGGCATGCCAGCATCAGAACCACGGTACCGAATGCTAACAAGATGGAAATCTGCTCACTTAGCTGAAAATGGTTGGTTTAGGCCAAATTTATAACAAGATTTATACAATATATCAACTCTGGGATAAGTGTCCAGGTAAGCAGCACATATCTAGCCTCAGATCCCCAAAACTGAATAAGTATAAGAGACAGGTGCTGGCCCAGAACCGCACTAGTCAGCCTACTGGAAGTTTAAATTTCCCAGGCAAATTCAGAGTCTGTGCTTGTGTCAGGGTTTCCACAGGGTCCCAAGATGCATCACAGACTTAAGTTGCTGCACTGGGGCCTGAAAGATTCTGGCCATGGGCATTCAATTTTGTTTGAGAAAGTACCATATAGTAGACTTGTTCACAAAAATAAAGCCTCATGAGATAAAATGGAATTGTATTCAGGTCTATGCACAACAGTTTAGGAAGAAGGTATTGTGGGGAAACTCACCAGCCTCGGAGTCAGAGTCGGGATTCAACAAGAGTTTATTGTACAAGGAAATACCGGAGCTCCGGGGAGAGAAAGACACAAACAGCACAGTAGCCAGCCGCGATCCTTCTCTCAACTTGTCAAGATACTTTTCTAGATTTTGTAATACAATAGGTCGGTGATGAGGTTATTATCTCTGTAACATAGTTTGTTTATTGTAAACATTGCAGAATCATTGATAGTTTTGGTGCAGTCATTGTCAGTTCCAGCGCAGTCTTGTTAATTTCAGCACGGTCATTGTCAGTTTCGGTGCAGAAATTGTCAGTTTCAATGTCTGGCGGACATCCATTGCTCTAGTAATGGGCACTAATCACTCTTCCTGAGAAGGATGATTACTGCAGTCCTGGCTATCACTCTGTATTGAGTCCATATCAAGCTGTTAGCATTTCAATCAAATGTAGTCTGGATCCCAGACACTTGAGTGGGCAGTATACGCTACTCATGTGTATTCTTTCCCCCACCTGCCTTAAACTAATCAACTAGGTTGTGAGTGCATTGCACAGGCATTCTGGTGACCCCAGGCAGTGTCTGTGTTTGCTCTGTTGTCTCTGTCCATATTGTGGTTCGTAGGCCATCTTGTGTGTCAAGTGGCTAACTTATGGCTCAGCGGCCATCTTGTGTGTCAGTGTGCCAAGTGTCACCCTGCCCCGTGTCATCTCCCACTTCACTCCCCACTTCGTGGCCAAGGAGGCAGCTTTGAAGATCTCCTGCAGACCACCCAATTTACACGTAGAGGTACGTCATCTCTAAGAGCTCCTTCTCCGGAGGGGTCTCATGGAGTGCCAATTTCGTCGGGGGCTCTTCCATGGTGACACTCGCTGCTGGCACAGTCCTCGTCAGTAGTGCCTTACAGCAGAGCTTTAAACACCCGAGGCCCACACAGAATACCAGCATGAGTGCAATGAGGAGAACTATCCCGTGTGCCAAATAGGGTCCCCAAGATTTACCAATCAACCATTTTAGCCAGCTGTCTGCAATTATGGCTCCCTGTTGAAAATTATCTAGCTGGTCTCAGATATTCTTGTTGGCTTCTGTAATGTTATAAGAGGTATCAATAACATGGGTGATAAAATTGTCACCATGAACTGTACAAAACTCCCCTTGTTGTGTTAATTGATAATCGACCATGTAACATGTCTGCTGTGTGGAGAGTCTGAGTTCAGCCAACTCTGTATTAACTGCTTCAAAAGCTTTTGAGGTATTATCGCCTAAGATAGTCAGGCCACACAGTTCACCTGATCCCCCCAGAGCTCCTGATGATGCAGCAGGTCACTCTCCTTCTCCGCACATGCACCCCTGACTGTACCATGCCCCAGTGGGAGACAATTGTCCCTACTGCAAACAGGTTTGGGAGGTCTGGGGCTTCTGTCGCATAAGTCCCCTTAAATAGGAAAATATATCCCTTCACTGCTCAGTAACCTACATTGTCCTGTCCTTCCGTCTGTCCACCCATGTCGCCCCTGATCCCCCCAGCTGGTAGTGTCGAACTGGCACGTCCATGTGGCAGAGCTGACATGGGTGCCATTACACTGACCACATATGAATTGTCTGCCCATGGTCACATTCAAGCACGCCTGCTCGCTATCGTCTGGTGACTGTACAGTGCTGACAAGTGCACTGTGTCTGGACGCATGAGTCATTTTTGGGAACCAGGGCATAAATGCATCCCTATCCCTGCCCTGTGAAACAGAGTAGATATTTACCGGGTTTTAAATGGGTCTTCCCTTTCCGCGGCTGGTGGTCCTGCCCAGCTGCACACATCTACCCTGGTGTCCCCGTTGGTATTTTCCTGTCTGCGTCTTACACGGCGCTTCTGAGGTGTCTACTGTACACAGGTGGCGAGGGGTTACCGGGGTGGCCACAAATAGGGATTCTATGATCGCGCCAGTGGGTAGCAGACAGTTCAGTTCCCAGGCAAACTTAGGTGGGTTTTATAGAAGAGGTTAGCTTCAAATCCTGACATGCTCCTGACAGTCACAACACTTCAACACAGTGAAATACATACAGGTATAGACATTTTGTAGTTAAAGTTATCAGTCAAAGTCTTTGTTTTTGTCAGGAGGTGCAGTCATGCTTCTGTGTGGTTTGTTCTGTTGGGTTTTCGGTACACACCCCAGGATGACTGTCTTGTCTGCCGTTCCTGTCTGCACCTGGGGAATGGTCAATGACATTAGTTTGGTCACAGGAGTCTTTAAACAGTTTTAGTTGGGTCCAGTGCGTCCACGTGTGTTTTCCTTTATTATCTCTGCAAGCACGGGTGTCCCCATTTATCATTGCGTCGTATGGCCCATTCCATTTTGGGGCAAAGCCTGGTTTGTTGGGCAGTGCTCGCACCAGGACACGGCTTCCTGCCTTGTCCTTTTTGTCCTGTTTATCAATTACAGACTTCCACATCCCTTTCAATAGGGCACTTAACTCTATCACATAGTGCCGCATTTTGTCTTTTAGTGGACCCACATCGGTGCCACCTGGCAACTGAATTGCTCGCCCGGTCATTAACTCATGGTGTTAGCCCGGTTGCCTGATTCGTGGTGGCTCTTAATTTCATTAGTCTGGCTGGCAGCACTTCAGCCCATGTTCTGCCTGAGGATTATATAGCCTTAGCTAAAATATTTTTAAGCATTCTATTCATTCTCTCTACCATCCCCGAGCTCTGGGGGTAATAGGGAATGTGGAATTTTTGTCTAATGCTGAGTAATTGGCAGATGGTCTTCCTGACCTTGCCTGTAAAATGCATCCCTTGGTCGGAGTCGATCTGGAGGGGTACCCCCCCACCTCGGGATTACCTCCTCCGCTAATATTCCTCCGCTGCACAGTACAGCTTTTGGTCAGGAACGCCTCTACCCTCTGGGTGAATTGGTCGATGATGACCAGGCAGTATGTTTTTCCACGGGAAGGTGGTAGTGGCCCTGTAAAATCTATCTGAAGGTGTTTCCAGGGATCCCTAGGTCTGGGCTGTTGTCCCATCCAGAACTTTTACTGGTGTCCCCGGATTATGTTATGCCCAAACCATGCAACTGCAGCAGTACTTGGCCACGTCTCTTCCCATTCCCTTCCACCACTACTCTTTCTTGCTATCATGGCCTCTACCTGTATGGGAGAGCACGTGGTGCAGTTCAAGCAATGTGTTCACTATACACGCTGGTGCTACACCTTGTCTGCTCGCCTGCAAACACCATCCTCCCCTCTGAATGCCCCCTCCAGCTCCCAACACACTCTCACTTTTACTACAGGGTGTCCTCCTGTAGTTACTGAATTTGGATAATGTCTTTTGTTAATTCAATAGTGGCTATTGCAGCCTCATCAATGGCTTCTTGTTCTAGGACTTTCTGAGCTGCTCGGTCTGCTGCCTGGTTTGCATTGAATTTTAGCCAACTTGGACTCTCTTTCATTGGCTCCTTTTGATGGGCTTTTATTTTCATTACTGCAGCCTCTTTTGGCTGTTCACTGGCATGCAATAGTGCCTGAATTCTTAATTGGTGTCTGATAGGGGTTCCCCCTGCGGTGGTTAACCCTCTTCTACCCCATGCCACCACATAGTCATGAACTACACTGAAGGCATATTGACTGTCTGTCTATATATTCACGATTTTTCCTTTTGCTAGTTCCAGTGCTTTGGCGAGTGCTCCCAGTTCTGCAACCTGTGCAGACTGACTTCCATCAATCCTTCCGGACATAACTGTTTCTAACTTATCACTTACCACAGCACAACCAGTTTGGGGTGAGTCTGCTACATATTTTCGTGATCTGAAAATATTTTCGGCTGTGTCTAGGGGGGTATCCTTTACTCTCCGCCATCTTCATCCCCATCTATTTCCCCACACTTGTGTGGTCCCGTGTCTAGAATTCCCTCAGCTGGGTTTTTCTCCCATATCCCTAACTATTAATTTATTCTGGGACTTCAGGTGTAACAGGATAAACCAGAACCAATTGGCTATGTCTAAAACAGTAAACATCTTGTGTTCAGGGGCCATGCCATTTAAAGTGGGGGGAGGGTCTGCTACAATGGTGTGCAATTAGGGGGTGACCTTATTTAGTCCTGTATAATCAATGGTGAGCCTGTAGTTCCCATCAGACTTTATTTCTGGCCATCTTTGGGGAATCAGTTGTATTGTGGTTGCTTTCCGGATTCCCTGTTTCACTAATCCATTCACTATCTCTACAACTGTTTTTTCTGCTTCGGATTTTAATGGGTATTGCCCGTGGGGCTTATACTCCAGTCTGGGAACCTTTATCAGGTCTATGTTAACTAGACCTGTATCGAACTTTGTTTCTGCCCAGGCTCCAGGGATAGAGGTGCAGATGGCTCAGAATCCCCCTTTTCAAGGTTTCAGTCCCTACTGATGACAGTAGCCACTTTAATAGTTTCAAGGTGACTTGTAAGTTTCGCAATCTCAGTCTTTCAACCATCCTGTCTGGGCCAAATTAATTTCCCTTTTGCACAATCAATTAGAACATTATATTCTCTCATGAGATCATTACCCATTATGGTGCCTTCATTATTTTGGCATACATAGAATTTCATGGGGATATATATATTGTTTACTTCTACGAGGGGGGTTTCGCTTAGGTAAGCTGGTATTTTATCCCTTCCTACCCCAGTTGAGTGAATAATTTAATGTGTGTGGGTTAAGCGTAAGTTTGTGATAGTTATGGCCACTCCTGTGTCTACTAGCATTTCACATTTCCTCCCTCCTATTATTCCGGGCACATAAATTCTTCCCTCTCCCTTACCCTCACGAATGGGGGCAGCTGTTGTTAGCTGTGCTGACCTCGGGACCCCCGTGCTTCCACAGCTGTCCATGTGGTATTTGGGGATGCCCCATGCCTTTTCCAGTGCACTGCTTCTTTGTGTCCTATTCTTTTGCAGTGGCTACAGTATTTTACATTGTTCCCTGCTCTAACTCTTGTATTCTGTCCTCCAGCTCTTTAACTTGTTACTGGTCCTCTCTCCACCTATTTGTATACGCACTCACTTGTTCAATCAGGCATACGAATTGGTAAACTAACACCAACCCTATCTTTTTTAGTTTTATTCTGTTTCTGTTTAGCTATCCACTCTCTCTGTTATGCTAATGTCTGGGATGGATCCCAATCACTTTTCTTAATTTGCTCTGTCAACCCTTGTCTGCCTGCCTTGTATTTCTCAATAAGGGAACCTGCAGTATCCCCCTTAAAACTCTGGTCTGCCATTTAGCAGATTATGTACCCCCAGATACCACCAACAGTAAAGTGTTCCTGATTTCTCTACTCCCTGGCCAATAATACTGTCCCAGCACCGTCCATATGGCTGTAGCAGCCTCCTAGCAAGGTGTGCTCTCTACCGGAGGGACTTCTCTATCCTCTCGGCCACCACTACTAGTCGGTACCTACTGGTTGGCTGGGAATGCTGGCTCAATAGGGTGTGCTCTCTATCGGGACTCCTCTACCTTCCCGGCCACCTGTACTGACCCAACACCTCCCAATAGTCCCAGAAACCTACCTCTAGCTCGGTGTGCTCTCTGCAGGTGGGACTCTTTACCCTCCTGGCCATCGCCACTATTCAAGTTCTATCATTCTACTACGGACTGACAGGGTATCACAGTTATTCACAGTGACCACGCTCCCCACCTTGGTAAAGTGCACTCCACTGAGGTTTGGCTTTTGCTCAGAGTGATCAGCTCCTCTTCCTCACCACACTGGAAATTACAAATACAAACAGCACCCAACTTTTAACTTAAACAATAACTGAATTCTGCATTGTTTGCCCCTACAGAGTCCACTGTTACCTGACTTTGCCACTTGTGTTCTCATAAATCCTAGTGCCCTTGGTGCCTCAAATCCCGACTTCAAATCCCAACCTTCACGTGGGAGATGGGGGCTACCCCTCTTAAAAAACAGTTTAGGGTTTTTGAGAGAGGCACTGCCTTGTCCACTGGCTGTTGCAGCACAAGCAGCAGGTTCTTACAATAGTTAACACAGTTAACCATTTACTCTCCACAGACATGCACTTTTTTTTAAACTCAGTACTGTAACAAGTTAGACATTACAATCAGTATACCTTACAAACTGTGTCTTTGGCCAGGTCTGACTCTTCCTGTTTGCAGGTACAAATTGGTTCTTACCCCGGCTCCCCAATCATGATCTTCGATCGGGGTACCAGTAATAAGAGCCCTGCTTGCAGCGCCAATTGTTGTGGGGAAAATCACCAGCCTCGAAGTCAGAGTCGGGGTTCAACGACAGAGCATATTGTACAAGGAAATACCGGAGCTCCGGCGAGAGAGAGAGAGAGACACCAACAGCTCATTGGCCAGCCACGCGTCGTCTCTCAACCGGGAGCATGTGTCAAGATACTTTTCTACATTTCGCAATATAATCGGTCGGTGATGAGGTTATTGTCTCTGTAACAGTTTGTTTATTATAAACATTGCAAAATCATTGGTAGTTTTGGTGTAGTCATTGTAAGTTCCAGCGCAGCCTTTGTTAATTTCAGTGCGGTCATTGTCAGTTTCAGTGCAGACATTGTCAGTTTCAATGTTTGTGCGGAAGTCCATTGCTGTAGTAATGGGCGCTAATCACTCTTCCTGAGAAGGACGATTACTGCAGTTCTGGCTATTAGCACTCTGTATTGAGTCCATATCAAACTGTTAGCATTTCTATCAAGGTGTTGGCTGGACCCAGACACTTCGGTGGGCAGTATACGCTACTCAAGCATATTCTCTCCCCCACCCGCCTTAAACTGATCAACCAGATTGTGAGTGCATTGTGCTGGCATTCTGGTTACCCCAGGCAGTGTTTATGTTTGCTCTGCTGCCTCTGTCCATATTGTGGTCAAATGGCCAACTTATGGCTCAGCGGCCATCTTGTGTATCCATGTGCCGAGTATCACCCTGCCCCGTGCCATCTCCCACATCAAATTTCAGGCCCTTGGAGAGCATGTAGAAGAGATTTCCTAGAATGCTACCAGGTTTGAGGGAGTCAGTTCTGTCAAAAAGTGGAAGAATCTGGTGTTGTACACTTTAGAGCAGAGAAGGTTTAAAGGAAACCTGATAGAAGCAAAATTGTAAGTAGTTTTCATAGAGAAAATGAAGCTGAACTATGTCCAGTGCGAAAGGATAACCACAGGAAAAGATATGAGATGATCAGAAAGGTACCATAGGTAACATGAATGAACACACCTTTCTACACACCAAGAGACCTGGAATATATTACAGAATGAGTAGTGGAAGCACGTTTCATAGTAACAATCAAAACAAATTAGATAAATCCTGAAGGGAAAAAACAACATGACAGCAGATGAGGAAAGAGTGAGAGAGTTACATTAATTGAATAATTCAAACAAAGAGCTGACAGAGACAGAATGGGTCAACTTTCTTTTCTCTAGGCTGTAACATTCCATTATGCTAAGTCTGTCAAATTCATGCACCACATTAAACTCCCCATTGTGATCCACAAGAGAATGAATCTTGAAATTTCACATATGCAGACTGATTTTATAGTTCCGCAGATGTTTATTAAGGTTATATACTGTACACATGATTTGAAAAGGGAATGCTTTTTGTATTGCAAGATTGTTCTTGATTTTGTGTACTATACTTCAGAGAAAATGGTTTTATGTCTTTCATTAAAATTGTGTGTGAAATAGAATATATCTTATATATTGCATTGGAACATCTGGTTAAAATGTTGAAGAGAAACTGCAGCCATCTGGCAAATAGCTGTATGTTTACTGGTGCTTCTCAGTCATGTACCATTTCAACAAAATAATACTTAGGCCACTGAATTCTACTGTGCAATGCCTGTATTTAAAGCTGTCATTAGTTGTTCAAAGTGGTGTCCAGAGCATGCATGCAGTTGGTTAGAAAGCTAGAACAGACACAGGAGGCATGTCCTGCAAGTATCCAGGGTTGGCAGATCATGACATCAGTCACCGTTTAACTCTGATTTGATGTCATTGCTGCCATTTCTGGTAAGAATATTCCAATGCAATTCCTTAACTTCTCACAGTTGAACATGCTTTTAAAAGCAAGACCATTCACTCCATCTCCCACCAGCACTATTTACAGAGGTTTCAGGTTAATTTCTGATTAATTTCAGATTAATTTCTGATTAATTTCTACTGGTTGTTGCTGAATGAATAGACATGTTTGGAGGATTATTTTGTTTAGTTGTTGAACTCAATAGGTCAGTGATGGAATACATGGTGAAGGCTTTAACATTCTGTTCAGACCACTCACTCCCAGACAAAGATTCTAAAATTTCCATCCCTTTTGACCTGCAGTATGATAAGGAGAATGAATAAATATTGCACAGTCGTTCAAGAAAGGAGGAGGATGAAAGGGAGAAGGGCTCTCAATAACAGTCTACGTACAACCAGGTCTTCAAGGAGTAATTCTCCAAACTCAAACCTGGGGAGGAACAGTATGTCAAACTGTGCCGATGCCACATACAGCAGTCACAAGCGCAACCTCTGAGCAGGGACACTGCTCATGGTTAAGAAGGTAACTGTGATTTGAAACTTTTATAAATAGTTCTCTTTCAGGTTGGGAGAAGTAATATTTGCATTAACCAGTTCACCATTCACAATAAGTGATGTTACGAAACTCTAAAGTTCAATGTTACTCTTTTGCAATCAGTTCCAGCACCTGTTGCAGCCAAAATGTGCCTCCCTCTGAGTAATGGCAGGCTAGTTTTAACCCATCCCAACATCACATTATTTTGCATCCCTGCTTAGATGTGTTGCTACTCAACAGTACACTTAACAACAGCTGCACTTTGCAAACATTCAACGTCTGTGCACTGCTTCCTCTGAAAGAAGCTAATACAGATTAATCGTGCACTGCAATTTTCAAATGCATTTATTGGTCTTAGTGAATTTTGTGACCTAATGTTGAGCTCTGGAGGTAATGCTACTCCTGTAATTAATATCTGTGATGCGTATATAAGCATCCTTTCATGAGTGTTCAGCTGTGCCACAAATTCAATCAAATTTTGAAGATATTTCTTAATTGTGCAATGAGCTGGACACTCCACTGTTCCCAATTAATTTTCTGCGTGTAACAATAGATGTGGAAACAATTTCCAAAGTATTTTTAAATCATTCAACAGTCGATTTGGACAAGTGTCTTAATTTTCATTTTTGAGGCATGTAAGTGGGAATTAAGAAATTTCCGGAATTGGGAGAAAGTGTAAGCCAGCACAGGAATTCCATTCCCAGCAGTGTGACCCACCGCCTTGGAAAGTTTTCAATGGCAGCCAAAGGAGCTGCTGACTGCCAGGGGTGAGAGATTCTCAGAATTAATACTAGTTGCAATGATAGCAAAATAAATAGCAGCACTCTATCCTTCACCTCCCACAAACACCCTTCATGCCATCACCGCTGACTCATGTCCAGCCACCTCCTATCAATCATGATTAGTGTGGAAACAGGCCCTTCGGCCCAACAAGCCCATACCGACCCTCCTAGGAGCAACCCACCCAGACCCATTCGCCTACATTTACCCCTTCACCTAACACTACAGGTGATTTCGCATGGCCAATTCATCTAACATTTTTGGACCGTGGGAGGAAACCGGAGCACCTGGAGGAAAACCACGCAGACACAGGGAGAATGTGCAAATTCCACACAGACAGTTGCCTGAGGTGAGAATTGAACTCGGGTCTCTGGTGCTGTGAAGCCATTATGGTCCTGCATAAAATTCATGCCAAGCTATGGTCTTCACCAACACCCTCATGACCCTTTATACCCTCCATGCCATTATGTGCCACTTCACCTAACCCAATGGACCCTCATACTCTCCATGTCAAGCTACAGGACTTCAATGTACATTCACCCACTAAATACTGCTTTCAGACTGAATGACCAGATATTTAATAATGCTTTCGAAAAAGTAATTTATTCATAACTTTCAACATTCTCACAAAAAATGTTTTTACTATAACTCTTAAAAGTGCTAATCATCCAGGCCATTTAAAGTATCTCACAGCAGAAACTGAAAGCACCTGAAACCTCTTTATCATATATATAAAAAGAATTACACAATTGATAGAATAGGTCACAGTGCAGGAGCTGTCAATCAAATAATGTTTTACTGATGTGCAGCTATTTCAACAGTGTCCAGAATGTCTGGGCATTCAACCAAGCTTCTTTATGGATTCTTGCACCATCTTATTACTATAATGTCCAGTTCTATACAGAATATGTAGTAAATTAATTGCCATGAAAGTTTATGGAACAATTACAAAATCCAATTGGACTGTTAGACAGAAATTATTTCTCCTGCTGGAGGAGTCCAGAACAAGACATAATTTTTAAATTATAGTTTTGTGGTTCACAGGAGATGTAAGGGTGTAATTCTTCACACAGGGGAGATGAAAATCAAGAATTCTTCCCAAACATCCCCGA
Source organism: Chiloscyllium plagiosum (assembly GCF_004010195.1). Lineage (NCBI taxonomy): Eukaryota > Metazoa > Chordata > Chondrichthyes > Orectolobiformes > Hemiscylliidae > Chiloscyllium > Chiloscyllium plagiosum. The sequence goes on along the minus strand of NC_057728.1, from coordinate 37,798,036 downwards.
CCAATAAGAGCTGCTAAGGTTAGATCAATTGAAAATTTTCCAAACTGAAATTGGTAGATTTTAGTAAGACAATATGGATACATGGAGGTAAGACTCAGCTTGTCTGTAATTTCATTGAATAGTAGATTAGGCTTGAGGATTTGAATGGCATGCTGTTGTACTTTAGTTTGTCCTAATTCACAAGTACGCCACATTTGCATTCTACAGGCATCTTTGCTTAAAAAGCTATCATGACTGAGGTCACATCCAAACTGATATTCCTGAAATTACAATTTAACTTCTCAATCACATTTCCATATGTCTAGTTCAGTCCAGATGCTATGTGGACACCCTTAATTGTTTTAATTCTCACCGACAATGTATTTTGAAGGAGAGTCCTTGAAGAGCTGCCTTACAGTAAATATGACTGACTTGTATTTACTCCTGAATTAATATCAGTCCAATTCAAACAGAAAGACATATATTGATGGCACTGAAATTCCCAGCTGTATAGTTCAAAGACATCTTGGGTCAAGCCCAAGTTCCTGCCCAAACATGCTAATAAGAATTAGACTGCAGTGATAAATTGTTGTCTCACTTAT
>NC_057728.1:37719022-37796955 GCF_004010195.1 Chiloscyllium plagiosum | reverse complement strand
CAAGGCCATGATAGCTATGGATCTGGTGAATGTGCCGAAGCAACATATACAGACACTCTGGATTCAGTCACTCAAGATATTTTAAGGAAGAACAACTACAAGGAGTTCAGTTCCATTTACTATTTCTATAATAATGAAATAGCCCACTCCCACATGCAGAAAGATCTGCTCAACATTCAGGGTTAAGCTGATAACTAACAAGTAATACTTGTGCCATAACAGTGCTACACTAAGACCATATCCAGCAAGATACACTTTGACCATCACTCCTAGTCATTCACTGTTGCCTCTATTACTGAGTGTAAGTTTGTGACAACTAATTAACAAATTTGCAAAGATTATTAAATATCTGTGCAAGAGAGAAAGCAAGGTGAAATATAATATTCTCAAATGCCCTACACATCATTAAAAGTACAGAACAAACAAACTGCTTCTTCAAAAAAATCTGTGATGTTTTAAAATGCTTATTTAGTTCAAATGCATTGCATACTTCTAGCTAGCCAATGTACTATTCCATTGTTCTAAAGTCTTGAAACCAATACAAGAGATCATGAAATGAGAGTGCTGATTTTAACACCAATTTTACTAAAGCTGGAAATGGGATAAAACATTCAGATTGACAGCATTGGTGCTGATCAGGCTAAATAAAATTTGGAGATCTGCTTTTTCCAACACTATGATTCTTATTCCCTAATAAGACATCAAATATCTACCTGGAACATGATTCTTTATTGTCTTGTTCTGTTTTCCACTGTCTGATTTATTGCTGTGTTCAGGCCCTCTGACATATGTTACATATGTAACTATGGTAACTATTGCTATAGTGGATGTGTATATTATACTCTGGCAAGTATAGCTAGTCATTGGTTCGTTTCCTTAACATTGTGTGGTCAATCTCTAAATCGGTAATGTGCTAAAATGCTGGATTTAATTCTGTATTCCAGTCCTCTAAAGATTCAGTAAATCTGCTGACTTTGCCAGTTTTAGAAATTTGCAAACTGCTGCCGCTCTTTTCATTGCTGCTGCTTATTGTCAGAAAGTCCTGATTAAAACAGGTAAGAAGTATGGTTATAGTCAATTATAATTTATTGTTCCCCAGTGGCTCAATGGTTAAAGCCACTATGTGATTCAGTATTGAGCTCAATGGACCAGGAACTTTCCAGTTTCAATTTCTGGTTTGCGCTGAGTCAGCTGATGGTGTTCTACAATTGTTCTCATCAGCCCCGATCCATCGAAGAAGTACTTTCTTGTATCCATGTTGGAAAATATCCATGTAATGAATTGAATAAGACCACCATGAATTTAAACCATAGTCCAGACAGTAAAGCACATAATTTGTATTGATGCTTTAGAGCAATGCTGAGAGAATCCTCTTCTTTTTGTTATCTTCCTTTCTTTCTTGAACACATTCTACAAATTAATTACCTTTATTACGTGAGCTGTTCTCGTTCTCACAGTCTCTACGAAAATTAAAATCTCCAATATTAATATTATTTGCGCTACGTACTTCCCTACTTTGCTATCATCAGGAGATCAGTATAGGCAACTGTTATTCCAGCTCTGAATCTTTAGCTATTGTTTAACTCCATGCAGTTTTCACTGTACAAACACCAGTACTGAAAGCCTGCCATGCTTCTGTGGTAATAGTGTCTTTAATCAATATTGCTATTTCCCCTCATTAATCATGGTTAAATCAGAAATGTTTGGCTGAATTTGTATTTATACCTCACTTGTCTTAATTTTTGCTTCGCTACAGAATTGACTCAGTAGCTTTGCTGGTCAACCCACCAAACTCCAAACTGCCAACATCATCAAAGACTCATCTCAGCCCGGCAATGCTCTCCTACAACTTCTTCCATCAGGCAGAAGGCACAGAAGCATGAATACACATACCAGCAGGTTCAAGCGCAGCTTTGCCCCTGCTGTTATTAGACTGATGAACAGACTCTTTAACTTCAAATAATTTTGATTTTGTTAATGTTGATCGTGCCTTGCGCACGTCCTATGTGCTGTAGTCTGTATGCCTCATTCTGTCCAAATTTTTTCACCCTATGATCTGTGTCTCCTTGATTACTGTGATCTGCCTGTACTGCTTGCAAACAAAGCTTTTCACTATGCTTAGATGCATCTGACAACAAATCAAATCAAGACTGCCAGCAATCAAGAAATTTGGGAAGAAAGCTACTGATCTGGGCAAATACTGCATTTCCGTTAGTATGGTGTAGCTGCTGGTACTATTAAGATGTCAATCAGGAACATCATCATGATAAAAATAAAATTGTTCAAAAGGAGAACTGACAATCTTGGGGCTAAAATTGTGATAGCTATTACAAACATAAACTAAGCTGTTTGATACATAATTACTCTAACTCTGTGGGCTTCTCAGATTGAATTAACAATGTTATAACAGTAGCATTACTTTTTGTTTTTGTCCTAACATGTCGGCAAGAGTATGGTGACATAAAGGTCAATAAATTGTTTTAATGCTATTTCATTTTGCGCATCAACAATATTTATCCTTAATACCACTGAGGAAAAAATGTGCTAAATGGAGAGAACATTTAAATTGTAATAACTCTCTTTTATTTAAAACAGTCTATCGATTTGAATAAGCTGAAGGCACTCTCTTTACAATTGCACATATTGTTTCATAATGAATTGTTCATGCTATGAATCACTGCTTCTGAACATTTTTACTTCTAAAGGAACATTGTGAATGTAAATTACAATCGATCAGAGCCTGTGCCAGATCACTTGACTAATAGGGCAGTTAAGCTTTTCTTCTGTGTCACTACAAAATAGCATTTCAACAATGGTACATGAGCAAGTTATTGTCCTTTTGGTATTTCGCTTTTATGCAATTTCTTTATTTTACAGTTGCCACTGATAGAGACCTGTCTTTTTAAAATATTTTAAGTTTCAGGACATTCTAATCTTTAACATTAAACTGCAGCAGTATTGAAATATCAGAAGTTGAACCATGATTTCCACCAATTCCAGGGTATATCAGCAGTGCTGCACACTTGCAGTACTCTTAAAATCTTGATCTGAAGTTTGCCATCTGCCTCAAGGCTCCTAAGATCAGAGCCTAAGTCCAGTCCCATGACAGTGGGGCCACCTCAGCAATATAATTATAGGGGGCCTTTGTGGTCATCAATGAGCCTGCGATCCATGAAGGATGGCAGAGAGTCTCCTCTTGCTGCAGGCCTCAGAAACCTCAGCAGTGCCATCAGGAGGGATTGTGGGGTCATTGCTGAGGCAAGCAGGATCTGGGAGCTCAGATGCATAGGTTTTATAAAATATAATAAACATGTTAAGGGGCCAAGGTTTGGAGGGGAAACTTTTCCAAGGCTGACTTCCCTGCCCATGGCTGGACCCCTTATAGGCATGGACTCTCTTCTCCCAGTAGCTTCCCTGGACTGTTGTAGCAAGTCTGTCTCTCTTAACTTGACACTTTCACCAGGTAGTGGGTGATCATCCTGTCATCAACAAAAAGCCAGCAGCCATCAACGAAAGGTCAGCAGTGCCATAAAAATCCCTTGATATAGTCTTTAATTAGCTAATCAGCTGCTCGCCTCAAATTGAATGTACATTTATCTGGACCTTCTTCTAGTAAACTGCACACTTCAGGGAGCTGTCCTAACCCTCGATCTGCTCGTTTACCAGTCTCCACGATTAACTGTGCTGCTGAACAAACTACCACCACCAATCATCCCTTTTTTCTTTTGAAAGAATACCACTATTCAAGTTAAACAGCCCCTGTTACGTAAACAAAATTTAACAGTCAATTTTTCAAAGCTAGAGTAGAAACTTACCAAAATCATATCAAAATAACATTGTTACAGGTAAATATGCACCCCAGCCATGCAGTGCTGACCAGTCTCTAAAAGTCTTTATCCTGCCAGTGTACTGGAATGCAGGGTCTGGTTGAGTAATAGTAGTAGTGGATGAACCATTTGGTGAGTATTAACAAAAAGAGGCACTTATCCAAACAAGATGTTGTTTAATGCATGACAAGTCACATTTCTGGTCAGATATAAGTTCTAGTATTATCTGGAGGCAGGGATCACACACATGACCCTATCGGGACCTCAAGCCAGGCTCCTAACACTCCACAAAAGTCTGCATGGCATTATCAGATGCTGCTGCATACAGTCTACGACATTAACACAATCACAATCGTTACTTTATGCAACATCTCCCCACGATCCCAAGTTAGCATAGTTTTCCCATAGTTAACAAGTATAATTGCAGGTACATACATTTTTACATTTACCAGTAACCCAGTCATTACCCACCCCAACCACAACCCCATCTCAATCCCCATAACAGTCTACCTTCATAAATAAAAGAAGTTTCAAAATTCTTCTAGAATGTGTTCTCTTTGAACTTGGAAGATTAGTATGTATTTGTCTTTGCACTGTTGGTATTGATTCTGATCATCTGTAAATTGTTCCTTCTGTAGGACCTTTACACCACTCCTGTACAGTCACAGATTTCCTTCCAGTGTGAGACAATTCTCTTCTGCTAAAATAGAAAATGTCAATAGGGTTTGTTTTGGATTCTGTCATAGTCTATGAAATCCAATGAAACATTCTACCAGCTGTCCCTTGAGCGATTGGTTGACAACAGTCTGTTCCTGGACCAGTTATTCTCTTTGAGGTTGAACACCTTCTGTTACTGTACAGATGAGCTGAGCAAGAGATACATGCCGGGTCAAAATGAGAGATGCTGATTATGAATTACGTATAATTGTCCACTCTTTTATGCTGCGTACTGCAAGTTTTCTGGTAGCATAGCTTTAATATTGAGTGTTTTTCTACCTGAACCTAATCTTGGAAAGCTGTATCGCCTGTTTCATTAGCCAATGTGTTTGATCTGATGGGACAGTAAACCTTCAACCTGTATAAATCTTAAAATAAATGGGACGTCCATTGACATAAACAGATTATGTCAAACTCAAGCTGGTTGAAGCACCAATTTCCCCAAGGAATGCCCTGGGCATCTTTTTCATTTCTAGCATGTCAATATTTGTGTATGAACGAGGTTTGCTGCTGTGAAACTGTGTGCTGTGTCTGCACAGTTTCTGGAAGTAGCCTGTATAACTTTACAGACATAGCATTCTTTTGAAAATAAATGGGTGTTGCTTCAGCTTGCAAAATTTATTTCCTCTGTTTCACAGTGCTAACATCGAGCATTAGCAACTGCTGTTTTGCCTAGTCTTTGTGTTGCCTTGTCCCATGTGTCTGTACAGTGTTATATCTTATAAAGGTGGTATGCTCTTTTGGTCTCCTGTGGTTAGGTTGTATATCCCTCCTCTGGGAGTCTTCCAAAAACATTGCTTTCAGCACAATCTGAATAGCTTTCTCTAAAGCCACATCTTCTTTGGACTGTTGTAAGTTTTGACAAAGACTCATCAATAATGCCAACAATCCTGTCTCATGTAGAGTCATAAAGTATGGAAAGAGACCCTTCAGTCGAACCAGTCCATGCCGACCATGTTCCTAAACTAAACTGGTCCCACCTGCCTGTGTTTGGCCCGTTTCCCTCAAAATCTTTCCTATTCATGATCTTATCCAAATGAATTTTAAATGTTGTAACTGTACCTCCAACCACCACTTTCTCTGGCTGTTCATTCCATAAATTTTACTTCTTTTACACCACTTTCAGAAAAAAAATGTTGTCCCTCACGTCCTTTTTAGATCTTTCTTCTCTCACCTTAAGAATATGCCCCCGAGTTTTGAACTGCCCTACCCTATGGAAAAGATCTTTGTCATTCACCTTATCTATGTCCCTCATGATTTTATAAGTCTCAATTAAGTCACCCTTCAACCTCCTGAAATCTGATTTCAAAATTTCATAGTCACAGTTTTCCGTAATCTTTGAATATCATGAATGAAATTTTCTACGGATTGTCTGGATATTAAATTCTACAGTTTAATCTTGCCCTATCAAGAGTTTTATTAACTTTCAAATTAAAGTAATTATCAAAGTATAAATTGTCAAGAATTTCTTCAAAAGTACCAATGCCTTATTTTTATATTTTAGTGATATATCATATTTCTTGTAAGTCTTGGTTAATGCAAGAGTATTTATTTAAAACAAAGAACTGTGGAAGCTGAAGAGCTGAAATAAAAGATCTGGAGAAACTCAGCAGGTCCAGCAATATCTATGGAGAGAAAGCAGAGTTAATGTTTCAAGTTCAGTGACCCTTCTTCAGCACAATTCTGAAAAAGGTCTCTGGACTCAAAATGTTAACTTCACTTTCTCTCTACAGATGCTGCCAGACCTGCGGAATTTCTGCAGAAATTCCAGTTTTTGTTTCAATCAATTTATTTGTTCAGCTTGAGACTTCGTATTTCATTTGAAAGCAATTCTGTACCATGAGACTGTTTTCTCCAACATGTCTAATCTTGTGTTAAATTTGGTCTGTTGCTGACAAAATGTCTTTGAGGTAATATTATTTCTCCTGCCATTTTCTTCTTAATACAATGACTATTTATTTTCTTCCTTTTAAGCTGTTTTAAATCTGCATATATCAATCCTATTTGTTATTTTCCAGTTTTTAAGATTTAATTTTGCAATGTTGCTTTAATCATCTGCCTACAAAATTTGCTAATTCTGCATTATTGCAAATCTGTCTTCACATCTTTGTTTACAAGCTTTTAAATGCAGTGCAATGGCACCACTTATAATTGAACTTCTGATTCTGTTCTATAGCAATGCTGCATTATTTTACTTCTTTTAAAGTTTTAAATAGCCTCAAAGAGGACAAACACACACTTCTTCCTCCAGACAGCACAGAAGTGACAGAATAGTCCCTGAACGGCTCATTCTCCAGCTCAGGTTGTACAAGTTCAAGAATGTACACCCTACTGAGCACAGAACAGAACAAGTTCCACCCACACCAGTGATTGACACCTGTCACACGGAGGCCATTGGAACAGAGAAAACATCCACCTTTGAAGTGTAAATTGTGCAACTTTGGATACTTCGATTCCAGCCTTCACAAAACTGAAGACAATAGAGTTGAGATAGAGATTTCAACAGACATCTGTCAAGTCGAAGGAGTGAACCGAATCCTTTAACTTCCTCACGAAGGCTGGGTTTATCTAGATTTCTTTACAATGCCTCTATTTGTGGTACAATTAAAATCCCTCCTCCCACAAGGAACATTACTTTGTTGTCACCAAAGAGTGTCAAAGAGAGTGGATGCTTTTACAGGGAAGGTTGTTTGCTATGGTATATCCCCATGTGAGTCTATTATTTTAAAATGTGGCTTGGCACTGATGATCAATGGGTGCAAAGTAGGACCAACAAGAGGTTGAGGCCAGGAAAATTTGGTCATCTTCATGTTGAAAATGTTTTGCAACCATTGCCTATTTGTGATTTTTTTAAACCCTGAGCTCCCTGAGGAGGCCATAGTGCAAAACATGGTGCCATTGCTTTGTATTCCTGCCAATCGCAAGGCCGCATTGAGCTTCCAGGTTGACAGAAATAAAAGTAGTATGTTTTCCCATTGGTTTAAAGCTAAAATGACTCTGTCTTATGAACAAGTGCTGTTGCAAAAATAATTGTACATGCCCAACAGGGATGAGGGAAATCTCATCCGAGAAAGCCAGGTCTCTCATTCCCTCTTCTAAATTCTCAGTCATCCCAGGTTTAATTCTATCCCCCTCCAGGTTATTACCTCTGACCTTCCCCCACTTTGAGTGTGGGGTTTGTTTGGGGTTGTGGGTTAGAACCACTCCTCGTCACAATTCCAAGCTCAAAACTGATAGCAATGTGGACCAAATGGTGGACGACCTAGTTATGACAGAACAGATCCCCACTGCAGTATTAGCACCATGTAACCCTGCGTATCAGGAAACAGGTCTCTATTAAGGGCTGAGGTGCAACAGTTTGAGGTGGGAATGGGGTGACCTTCTCCATTCCCTCCATCATCCAATAACTCATCAGGTAGTGTATTGCTGCCACTAGACCCCTACCTGGGTCAGATGAAGCCTCAGGATGGCCTTGCTATTCTGTGGCATGTGCAACCTCAAGGGCCACACCCACTTCAGCCTCCAACGTGACCCAGTCCCTTACCCCAAGAGAGGCAGTGTGAAGGGTTTATGGGGCCACTGTTGCCTCTTTGGTTGGGGCACATTTTCTTTTTAAATCTCCTCCACCTCCCTGACATGGCACCTCTTTGGGAAAAGACGAGGAACAAGGAAGGCCTCAATGTCACAAGCTTCCACACCCACCTTTTCCTTTTTACCCCAATGGGAGGATCAGTCTCAGAGCCACGAAGGGGCACTTTGGGCACAGGGCTATTTCAGGCTCAGGATACATGCAAGGGTATTTTGGAAGGAGGGTCTACGACTAGATGTTTGGCTTGCTCTGTGCCCCGCTTCAATGCAGACATTCACCAATCCCCACCAATATCACTGGCAGCCACAGTGCAATACACTCGTGATGTAGACTCCCCATGGGGAGTCGTTGGTGGGTTGGGAGGGTAAGATGCAGCAGTGTCAGTTCCAGTTGCCTGGGTAGCTTTGGCAGCCCTGAAGGTGGGACAATCCTTCTTCACATGTTCCCCCTCCTTGCAGAAATGGCACTGTACACCACTTGATATCTGAAATGCATAGTTGGCAGACCCTTTGAGCAAGACACTGAACATCTCCTCAAATTGCTGCACTTGGGCCAAGTCAGTAAATATCTGGTACCAGACAGAGTAAACATGTTGGAGATTGGTCTCCCTCAGTCAGAGCAGAAGCAGTATCACAGCTCAGATCATCTCTCCCAATTGATGATGTGTGGGGGAACAAGAAGCTCAAAGTGTATGAAAGTCAGGACATTTGATAATATGAGCCAATGTGCAGTAGTCTTCAAGAGGGTGCATTGGCAAGAATGTTGTTCTCGAGGGCCAAGTGGACTGCCCATTTAGATCTAAGGAGGAAGTGAGGACTGCAGATGCTGGAGATCAGAGTCAAAGAGTGTGGTTCTGGAAAAGTACAGCTGGTCAGGCAGCTTCCGAGGAGCAGGAGAAGAGTTTATGCTTGAAACGTCAACTCTCCTGCTCCTCGGATGCTGCCTGACAGGCTGTGCTTTTCCAGCACCATACTCTTTGACTCATTACACCAACTGCATTATCAACTGCATTCCCTCCTCAGGTCTGGAACTGTATAATCCCCAGGTTTGGGATCCTTACTGGCTGCCATTAAAGTGCATATGACTCAACAACAATACAGAAACTGCAATGCTCCTGTTGACCTCTCCATCCTGACGACAAAATTTAACCGATAGTTCATCATTGGCAATCTTCCACTGGGACCAGGCAAGCATATTTAAAAATTATACTAGGGAAGCACATACCATCCAATTCATACTGTAATTGAATAGGGCGGGTTTGTTGCTAAAGTACTTTGACAAAAGTGGAAGGCTTCCACTAGTTCTTGCTTACTACAACAATGATGGGAATTTTACCAAGTGTTTGGAGTTGGCCAGGTTGTGAGTGGGGATTTTGGTAAAATGCTGATGGAACACTTTGGGAAGAGGACCCAGATGCTCCCATCTAAACAGTTTATTATCAGAATGACAGCGTTATTTCATAGAGTTAACAAGACAAAGACAGCCATTTAATGACCCAGTCAGCATATTACCAGTATTTTATAGCACTCCTTCTACCTTTAATTTGGCTGGACTGGCATTTTTTTAGCAATTCTCCATCACCTGTGTTAATTAATTGTAGGGTATTTTAATGACCCATTCTTGCTTGCATTCTGTGCTGGCATTGCCCATTAGTGGACATTAAATCCCAGGTCAGCCAATAGCTGCAGACTTCTTATTTTCTTCCCATGCAGACACAATGTTACTTTCCAATACAGGCCCATTTCAAAACTAGAAAACTAGTCTGGCCCCAAATCCCAACAAAAAATGAATTCACAATAAAACAGATAATAACATTCAATAAGGTGTTTTAAATCTTATAAATCACAAATCAGTATGTAACAAATACATTGTAAAGTTGAAAATCAGTGCTTTTAAAGTAGCTTATAAAAAAGATATTGATGGATGTGGTCATGAGCCCACTATTTCATCTGAACTGCTCCAGCTCATACACTGTGTCCAGGAAGTAGCGGAAGCACAGATTGAGATGGCTGTTGCTGGAGACAAAAGTTTCTCGGCATAAAGATAATGGGGTCGGTTTCAGACAGACTGTGGTTCAGCAGCAGACGCATTGTCACCAGGTTCACTGGTAGTGCTAGTGCAGTTAAGCAACCACAGCTGGAAGTCCATGGCATGAACAGACCAAATGTGCAGTAGTCTGCACAAGATGAGCAAGGGCAAGGATAGGGTCAGCATGAGCCTTGATGTGCAATCATGGAGGTATTCAGACATGCACTGTGTCTGTAATCACAACTAAGGCTATGGTTCCCCAATTTGGGAACATTTAGAACTGATGCAATCCTAGCTCTCTGCTATACTCGCCAGGACTCTCCAGAAGGTGATGACGAAGGTGCAGAACAGTCAACCTAAGACAAGATCTTGAATTCACTAACAGTATATTTACAGAATTCCTTATAAATGCAGCATATCATGCAAATCCCTTTGGCAATGTTGCAACACTTCCACATTTCTTTTCAGACCTACTTCGCTCAGGTTCACCTTGTTCCCATGTTCTTCCTTTCTCATTGCCCCTGAAGTTTCCAACAATAGATCTTTAATGTATATCATTCACCTATGCAAATTAAGTCTAAAAAAAAAGGTTGGAGTAAGAAACGAAAACAAAATTGATGGAGAAACTCAGCAGGTCTGGCAGTTTCTATGGAGAGGAAGCAGAATTAATATTTCAAGACTCATTCTGAAGAAAGGACATTTGGAATAGTTCCTTTCATTTCTACAAAGAAACACAAACAAATAGAATGGCTGAGGGTATTGATACCGCTGCAGTTATCAGCAGAGCCTTAAATGAGAAAAGTTGTCTTTGTGGCATTTATAATACAATAGTTAACTTGATCCATATTATGACTCGCTGCCTTGAATTGAAGAAAAGATATTATGTAGCTCTTTATTGAAACATTATTGATGTGAAATATTTTCTTAAAGTACTGCGTAACTCTTGCATATTCACTTTTGTAAAGTACAGAGCTGCTGTTAGAGAATGTTTCAGTAAAATGTGAGACAGGTTATCTGGTCACTACTTAAAGGTAGTTGCAGGCAAATTGAGCTTTGTACATTAATGTATTGAATTGACTTTTCCTGTTCTGTTTAAAATTGAAACTAAAAGTCAAGGTGGCTATAAACTCCAGCATGAAGTTAAGATGTGTTTGCTTGTTTTCAAACTTAAAGAGTTAATTAGAGTCATAGAATCATAGAATTTAAGGTCACCCCCGAGCCTCTGACGATCCAGGGAAAACAGCCTATTCAGCATCTCCCTGTAGCTCAAATCTTTAAACCCTGAAAACATCCTTGTAAATCTTTTCTGAACCCTTTCAGGTTTCACAAAATCCTTCTGATAGGAAGGAGACCAGAATTGCACACAATATTCTAAAATATTGTTGCCTGAGGTGGGAATTGAACCCGGGTGTCTGGCGCTGTGAGGCAGCAGTGCTAACCACTGTGCCACCGTGCCGCCCACCATTTAGAAATGACAAAAAGCAGTGGACCCAACACCAATCCCTGTGGCACTCCACTGGTCACAGGCGTCCATCTGAAAAGCAATTCTCTACACAATCCTCTGTCTTCTATCTTTGAGCCAGTTCTGTATCCAAATGGTCAGTTCTCCCTGTATTCCATGAGATCTAACCTTGCTAACCAGTTTACCATGAGGAACCTTATCGAACGCCTTACTGAAGTTGATATAGATTACATTCACCACTCTTCCGTCATCAATTCTTTTCGTTACTTCTTCAAAAAACTCAATCGAGTTTGAGAGACATGATTTCCCCAAGTGTAAAGCCATGCTGACTATCCCTAATTAGTCCTTGCCTTTCCAAATACATGTAAAATCCTGTCCCTCAGGATCCTCTCCAACAATTTGGCCATCACCAATGTTAGGCTCACGGGTCCATAGTTCCCTGGCTTTTCCTTACCACCTTTCTTAAATAGTGGCATCACGTTAGCATCCTGTATTCTGGCACTTCTCTGTGGCTATCGATGATACAAATGTCTCAGCAAAAGGCCCAGCAATCACTTCCCTAGCTTCCCAAAGAGGTCTACGGTACACCAGATCAGGTCTGGGGATTTATCTGGATGCATTTCATGATATCCAGCACCTCCTCCTCTGTAATATGGACATTTTTCACGGAGTCACACAGATCTGTCGAGGTGCCTGAACAACCTCTCCCTGTGGATCAATTAAATGGCTAGACTTTCTGAAATTCACTGTGGAATCCTTTCACAAAAATATAAGAATAGGAGTAGGCCATTCAGGCCTTCCTACCCACTCTACCATCCAATGCAATTATGGATGATCTGTACTCCTTGATGTTTGAGTATGAAGAGGTCTATCAATCTCAGGTTTGAACATACTCAAAGACTGGGCCTTCACCGTCCTCTGCAGCAGAGAATTTACTCCTCTCTGCATGAAGAAATCCCTCCTTATTTGGATTGTAAGTGGACTGTCCTTTATTCTGAGACGGTGTCCCCTTGTTCTAGATCCAGCCAGAGAACATATCATTTAGCATCTACCATATATGAACTTTGTTTATCACGTGTTGCTCTTCAAAACCCCAGAGAACATAGGCCCAATGTCTCTGCATAGGACAGTTCATCCATCCCAAGAATTAGTCTGGTGAACCTTTGTTGCATACTCTCTATGACACATATTCCTTTCCTTGGGTAAGGGCATAAAACTGCACGTTATTGAACATCTAAACAGCAGCTCTGTACTTCAAAAAATGTTACTGTGATGGGAGATGATTCATCTTTGGCTTCATCTGTGAATAAGCAAGAGCAATGCATTGCTTTAAGGAAATACCTCACATCAATAACGTTTCAATGAAAAGCTGCACAATACCTTTTCTTCATTTCAAGGCAGCGAGGCATAATATGGATCAAGTTAACTATTGTATCATATATGCCACAAAGTCAACTTTTCTCATTTAAGGCTCAGCTGATAACTGCAGAGGTATCAATACCCTCAGCCATTCTATTTGTTCGTGTTTCTTTGTAATAATGAAAGGAGCTATTGCCAGTGGCTTTAAGAGGGTTTGTTGACAGTAATTTTGACCTACCATACAACTTTATCATTTCTAAATCAGTGCGAACTGCAGTAGCAGTTGATTGTATTCCATGCTGCAGTAACTGATTTCTAGTCCCTGGTTGCCAGAACTCCTAATTACTGCCAAGAGCTCCAGCCTCTATAAGGCTGGTATATAGCTGTGCATTGCAAAAGATTATGAGAAACAAGTTTTCTTTTTAAATGAAGCTTTTACAGCCTATGTATTGGCAGAGAAAATAGTTGTCATAATACATAAATTCACCTGGTACTATTTACATATAAAAGTGTGAAATTATATCTGGAGGGATAAAATTCTGCTGTCACAGATCTTTCATTTATAGTTCTATCGACCTCAGGGAGATTGTTACCCATTGAGTCAGGTAAAATAAATAAAAGGCTAACTGAATTGTTAAAAGCTCCAGGGAGGTATTACAAATATCTCCGCTTTGCAGGGCTGTGAGTGAAAGGAAGCAGTTCACTGCAATCTGCTGCATCGTTTCTATATAACCTGGTACAGAGTCGGCTAGGATAAAAATTTAAAACAGGACGTAGGATGGAACTAAAAGTCCCTTAGGCCTGATTTTGGGCATGGAAATGATGCTATGCATGGACGGTGTAGTCCAAGCATGAGCCATGTTTCAGAAACACAAGTTGAGGTAGATTAAGGACTTTTCCCAATCACAAGTCTTCACCTCTTCACATACTTGCCATATTTCCATTTCATAGAAATGTGTGCATAACAACACTCTGGTCTCCTCCCTCCCAAGGTAGGCCAAAGGACAATGGGTGCTGAGGTGAGCTTAGGGTATAACCACGATTGACTCCTGGTAATTTGGTCCAGGTCTTCATTATCATTCTTACATCACCCCTGCCCAATCTTCCCCGCATCTATCCAAATATCCTGTCAAATTTCCCATGGCCCCTTATATCTCCCATGCTCTCCATTTATCCTCATAGCCACTCATGCAAAATTCACTCTGGACAGAACTCAGACGCCAAGAGCTTATGCTCAAAATGTTGACTCACCTGTTCCTCGGATGCTGCCTGATCGACTGTGGTTTTCCAGCATCATACTCTTCGACTCAAGAGCCACACAATGGTAATGCCAAGTCTTCAAAATTGACTTCAAAAGAAGTAAATATCTAGCAATATAATAGCACTGTCAATCAAATATCCATTCATTCTGTCAAGAGGGGTAATTTGCGTTGTGACCTCAGCTCCACATTCCCAACTATCCTGATACCTTTTAGCTTCCTTGTTAGTGAAGAATCAATCGACCTCTGCCCTAAGTATATTCAATGATTCTGCCTCCACCACTTCCAGGGAAAGTAAGCTCCAAAAACATGTGACGTTCAGAGAAAAAAAATTGTCTTGATCTCAAATGGAAGGTCATGTCTTTAAACCATGCCCCCTAGTTCTAATCTCTCTCCAAGGGGAAACATCTTTTCAGCATCCATCCGGTCATGTCTTTCAGGAATTTTGTCTCAATAAACTCATCTTATTCTTCTAAATTCCAAAGGATATAGGCTCAGCCATTCAAACTTTCCTCATTAGATAACCCATACCCATCTAAGGCATCTGTTGAATGAACCTTCTCCAAACCATTTATTTCCTTTGATAAATAAGGAAGACATTCATCTTTTTGTTACTTCCTAAAAAAAAGTCTCCACTAAGTTAATCAAACATTATTTCCCTTTCACAAAATTATGTAGACTCCATCTAACTGCATTCAGATCTCTTTTAAATGCCCGACTCAAGGATCCTTAAAAACATATTTTGGTATTTTCCCTATGACATTTATTAAAGTGGCTGCAGAGTCTTAATCCCTGCCGAACTCAGACCTCTTTCCACCTTTGTGAAGTTTGTGTGGGACTCAGGAAAATTCAGATTTCCAGTCCTGTGCCCTCTGTTAATCAGTTTCATTTCCAACATTTTTGGACATGAAAATCCAACCTGAAATTAGTCCTTGGGTCTTACTAATATTACTTGGATAAAGTGTCTCCTGTGCATCCACAGGTAAAGTGAATATCAGGCTTGCTTCACCAGTTGTAGCAAAGTTAAATGGCACATAGAATGGCAACAGGAGGTGTGATGCAATGGGATGGTATGGATTGGGGGGAGCACTTCCACTATTCATGGTACCACAACAATAATCTTACATTGATAAAATTCTGGTTTATTTTAAAATAATTCTTGTCACCAAAAAATCTGCAGAACAAGCTGATTCACACATTCTGACACATTTTCGGCAAGGGGGCTTGAGAAAATATTAGGCCCCACTTTTAGATATGGCAGACGTATTGGACATCAATGCATATGCAATATTTATACAGATGAATTATTTATCTGTGCCCCAGGCATTTGTCAAACATTATTCTCAGGAGTGAATTAAAGAAGCAGGAAACATGCATGAAGGAACATTGTATGTGACTGAATATTCCAGCAATCAAAAGCAAGAGATAATGTTGGAGATAAAGGAGGATCAGAATAGAATTAACTTAAATAGTCAGAAAATTGTTATACAAACCAGCTCAGGGACCCTCACAAAGTAGAACAAATAGAAAATACTCTAACATAATGCAATCCTTGAAACAAACATTTAAAAACAAAAAAAAGTGTTCTTTAATTTATTTATTTTGTTTTGAATAGAAGGTCTAATTGGCATTACGAGAGTGACACTAATAGCAAACACTTTTAAAGAATAAAATGTTGGTCAGAGATTGGTTTGCATCAACCGACAAAAGCAAACTGGGCACTAGAACAACCAAGGGCGACTAAGATTTTAGCCTAGGGCTTCAAGCATTAATTACATTAGTTTAGAGAACCACAAAAATTTTTTTGGGATATTCAGATATTTCATCAGCTGAAGAGGATCAGCCCAATTTTAATATTCTGTGATATCAACAGCAACCCTGGGATAGTTATTTTGCGAGGAAGTAATCAAGAAAGAGGGTGATGACTGAGCGAGAAGGACAATTACAATCAGGACGAGTGGATGGTGGATGGCTGTATTACCTGGTTTTTAATGTTGAAGTTGCATTTTAATAGCAAAGTTGCATTATCTAGCTCCACATTCAGGTTAGTATTTATTAAAGAAAAACTTTCCATTCTTTTCTGACAAACTATTTTGTTCACTTTCTGGAGAACAAATTACACCATATATAAATATAATTTTCTTGAACATGTTCAGCCCATACCAGCTGCCTTATTTGCTTGAGTTGCAAATCCTACATAACTCTTTGGTTATCTACAATACAGATGCACAGTTCTTGTATCCTTTCTCCCAGCCATTATTAAAACTACTTTTGTAATTTTATCTTTCCCATCACACTTCCACTCCTATACTACTCTTACTCCTTCCTTTTGAACTATCTATAAAATTTAAAGCCACGCTTTTTTTTAGAGACTAAGTACATCTTTACTCAAGACATTAAAAGGCACAAAATATAATTTAATGAATACATTTAATTACAGTTTTGATTTCTTTTTCAAATTAGTTAAACCCTTATTTTGTTCACTGGGCATTTTAGTGACTGAGCAACAAAAGGGAGTGAAGAGCATCATAATCATCTGAAGAGAAATGTTTTGCAAGGCCGTAAAACAAAAGCAAGGGATTGGCATGAGCTGAATTGTTTCTATATTGACCATTCTGGGCTGATTGGTCTCCTTCTGTGTTGTAACCATAGCTCTATGATTCTACAGAGCATTTTTAGAGAGTAGAGGAGAGATAGCTCAGCTTTTAATGAGTTTACATGAACAAACCCAGTTTCACTGAGGATACAGAAATTAATAATGGGAAAAAGTTGACATAAAGTGTGCGATTAAAAATGAACAACAATAAGAAAAATAACATAAGAATACCAGAGGTGATTGACAAAAATTATGCCAGTGCTTGAAATTGCAGCTCTGAGCAAAGATTGGAGAGGCTTATTTAGCTTCTCTTAGAACAGAGAAGGCTGAGGGATGATATAATCGACATATAAAAAATAATGAGAGACTTGTCTAGAATGGACAGGAAGACCTTTTTCCCCTAGCAGAGAGGTCAGTTACCAGAAGCACACATATTTAAGTGATCAGTAAAGGCATTAGAGGGTCGTAAGGGAAAACTTCTTCACCCAAAGGGTGGTGGGTGGAATTCACAGCCCAATTTGGTGGCTGTGGCAAAAACCTTCAACCTTCATTCAATAGGAACCTGATCTGCACCAAATGCTGGAAAGTAATAATAAAATGAATGATTAGTTTATTGAGCTGGCACAAAGATGATGGGCTTATTGGACTCTGCAGTAGTAACCTGCCTATGGTATACAGAGTACAAAGGCGTATAACTTTTAATATGCTACCCCTTAATGTAAGCTGTGGCTCAATTATCAACATTCTCACTGCTAAATCAGAAGGTTGTGGGTTCAAGTACTACTCCAGGACTTCAGCACAACTTTTTAGACTAACAATCAACACTGAAAAAATGCTCACAGTCAGAGGAGCAGCCTTTAGGTGGCATGTTAATCTGAGCTCCTGTTTTCCCTCTCACCTTAGTGTGAGAGATCACTTGACACTTTCTGAATAAGAGAAAGGAACTCATCCCTGTTGCCTGACCAATATTTATCCCTTAATCTACTTTACAAAAAAAATCTTTTCCTGTTTGTGGCAGTTTTCTATGTGCAAATTAGCTGCTGTGTTTCCTACATTACAACACAACCAGTAATCATGAAAGGTGCTACACAAATGCAATATTTTCATTTTTCTTCGGAGTGAGAACTATGCAACTGTATTAATGATAACTATTATGTTATATCACTATCTGAAATTATATAAACTTTTATTCTGAGAAGATCCAAGTTGCCTATTGTATCATTAAATTTTTATCACAAGTAGCTAAAGCTTGCATGATTTGCTTTACTTTTTCCACATTCTCTTTTATGATAATCAGATTCATGCTATGCTGAAACTTTATGATCAATGGAGGATCAAACTTTACTAAAAATAATGTATTGCTTCAGGCACTTATTTCCAAAATCTTTACTGAAGCATTCATCCTTAATTTTCAACAATTTCCTCAGACCAGTCCATCGCAGCCTCAGAACAAATCACAGTCAGTTCTGTTTGAAACAACTAATAAAAATAATTGGTTAGCAGCCCAAAGGCTTGGAAATATGGGTGTATTTCAGACTGTGGACAAGGTAAGAAAGATCCAGTATTGCAACAATTAGGAATATAAAAGCAAAGTTGCCATAGACTTACCAGACTAGAGGGACAACTGGTGGTGATTTAACCTGTGGCTCACCATGCCTCAGGTGAGGGGAGAAGTTGAGAAGGAGTATCCTTCATGGTATACTCAGCCACTATGGGAACTGGACCAACCTTGTGGCATCAGTGTACATCAGAAACTGGCCACCTAGCTAGATGACCATCCACCATCACCCCCACCACCTCAACCCCCACACACTGCCGCCCACTTATGAATACAGAAGCAAGAACAAGACTGTTCAATCACTTCAAGTTGCTCAGCGATTCAATTATATCAATCATATAATTATCTATTCAATTATATCGGATCTGTACCTCAACTCAATTCTCAACCTATCACTTGATACCCAGAGCCAACAAAGTCTATTGGCCTTAGTCTCTAAGCTTCATTGGCTCAAAAATGTTTACTTCTCAAATGAAAACATGTTCCCTACATTCTCTCCTGAATAGCCTAACTATAACTTTCCTTGTTCTTGATTCCTCAGCAATAGAAAATGGGTTCTCTATTTCTATTGGACCTCTTATCCAATCCTTTCAGCATTGTAAACATCTCAGTCATATCATCTTAAAATTGCCTGATCACACGGGAAAAGAACTAGGTGAAAGTGAGGACTGCAGATTCTGGAGGTCAGAGTCTAGATTAGTGTGGTGCTGGAAAAGTACAGCAGATCAGGTAGCATCTGAGGAGCAGGAAAATCAACGTTTCAGGCAAAAGCCCTTCATCAGGAATGAGGAAGGGCTTTTGCCCAAAACGTCAATTCTCCTGCTCCTCAGATGCTGTCTGACCTGCTGTGCTTTTCCAGCACCACTTTAATCTAGACAAGGGAAAAGAAACCAAGTCTACATAATTTAATCCTCTAAACAATTTGATGTCATGAGAAAGCATAAGCATATGGTGGCATAAAATACAACCACCAGAGATGTCACAAAGGAAGTGGTGATTGATGAGTAGGCGACAGGAGTGAAGACTACATGAGCTGCACAGATGACAATATTAATAGATGAGAATATTTTAATGCGAGAACTGAAAAAGAGGGTGCATTCAATTTAATTTGGGCATGGAGGCTTATTGCAGATGGACCTTGGGTCTTTTTCAGGTTTAATTTGGAGTTGCAGCATTCTTGGAGGTAGAACGAGGAGGCTAACAGGGAGAATATTAGAGGAAACACATCGTACGTTAATCAAGGCATTGAATTGTTTTTAAATGCAATGGAGGATTGAGAACTGGATTATTTTTCAGAAGAGGATAAAAGCAATTTCAATCATTAATTGGGTGTGGAGAGGGGAAGATAATTTGGTGTCAAGGTTCTATAATCATGCACTCACACCAAGATGGTTGCTGTGATATAAATGTGAGATGGAGACAAAGTGATAGCTTCAGCTTTGCTAACATTTAGCTGCTAACACATATTACCAATTTACAGAGCAACTAAGGAAGTCAATTCAATCTTGCTTATAGTACTCCCCCACGTGATTGTCTTCTTTAATAGCACTGATTTTAACACCCATTGAATTGTACAAAGATCCCACATTATTACGTTATTAATAATCTATAAATGAGTCAAAATGAAGCTTTACCATTGTGTGTTACCTGCAGGGGCATGTCTTAGAAACTCACTGAAAGAAATAGAAAAAAAAATCTGCTATTAATTGCAATTAACAGGTCTTTCACAGAAAAGAATCAGCTGGAATCACAGAAAATACAGATTGGTTGTGATTATAGTACTGAACAATTCTTTCTTGGACATAGACAGCTGGTGCCCTTTGTGGATTTCAGTGAAGTCCATTCATATAAACAGTCAAACTGTGCTCTTTGAATGTTTTCTTCATTTGTTGGGAATTAGGGGTTCAAAAATTATTAGACAGCTGCCATAATTAAAAATCACACGATTTTAACAAGAGGGCGCAGATTCTGCCCTCAGCCCAATGGTTAATCCATTGTGAAGCCAGCCAGTAGAAAATTTCCAACCTGTTTCATTCTCAGTACAATCCAGTGAGCAAGATTTTCTTATCCTTTGTTTTTCTCAGAATCCAGAAGTCACTTAGCAAAGTAAGGCAGTAAGAGAAAACATGAGAACCCATTTTTAAAAGGATATCTTAGGGAGACAAGATTCTCATATTTCCATGTCCAAATGAATACTATATCAGCAGTATGTTGGAGATTTTACCCCATGGTTATCATCACATTAGAGGTTTGTTAGTCCAGCAATAATAACTCTACTCATTATTTACACACCAATGCTTTTTATAATAACAAGCATTATTAGTTAAACTAATAATATAATAATAGTAATGGGAATAATGACAATACACCATGATGTGGAGGTGCTGGTGTTAATCTGGGGTGGACAAAAGTTAAAAGTCAAATGACACCAGGTTATAGTCCAACAGGTTTATTTGGAAATACAAGCTTTTGGAGCACTGCTCCTTCATTAGGTAGATTAGATTAGGTCGTAAGGGAAAACTTCTTCACCCAAAGGGTGGTGGGTGGAATTCACAGCCCAATTTGGTGGCTGTGGCAAAAACCTTCAACCTTCATTCAATAGGAACCTGATCTGCACCAAATGCTGGAAAGTAATAATAAAATGAATGATTAGTTTATTGAGCTGGCACAAAGATGATGGGCTTATTGGACTCTGCAGTAGTAACCTGCCTATGGTATACAGAGTACAAAGGCGTATAACTTTTAATATGCTACCCCTTAATGTAAGCTGTGGCTCAATTATCAACATTCTCACTGCTAAATCAGAAGGTTGTGGGTTCAAGTACTACTCCAGGACTTCAGCACAACTTTTTAGACTAACAATCAACACTGAAAAAATGCTCACAGTCAGAGGAGCAGCCTTTAGGTGGCATGTTAATCTGAGCTCCTGTTTTCCCTCTCACCTTAGTGTGAGAGATCACTTGACACTTTCTGAATAAGAGTAAGGAACTCATCCCTGTTGCCTGACCAATATTTATCCCTTAATCTACTTTACAAAAAAAATCTTTTCCTGTTTGTGGCAGTTTTCTATGTGCAAATTAGCTGCTGTGTTTCCTACATTACAACACAACCAGTAATCATGAAAGGTGCTACACAAATGCAATATTTTCATTTTTCTTCGGAGTGAGAACTATGCAACTGTATTAATGATAACTATTATGTTATATCACTATCTGAAATTATATAAACTTTTATTCTGAGAAGATCCAAGTTGCCTATTGTATCATTAAATTTTTATCACAAGTAGCTAAAGCTTGCATGATTTGCTTTACTTTTTCCACATTCTCTTTTATGATAATCAGATTCATGCTATGCTGAAACTTTATGATCAATGGAGGATCAAACTTTACTAAAAATAATGTATTGCTTCAGGCACTTATTTCCAAAATCTTTACTGAAGCATTCATCCTTAATTTTCAACAATTTCCTCAGACCAGTCCATCGCAGCCTCAGAACAAATCACAGTCAGTTCTGTTTGAAACAACTAATAAAAATAATTGGTTAGCAGCCCAAAGGCTTGGAAATATGGGGTGTATTTCAGACTGTGGACAAGGTAAGAAAGATCCAGTATTGCAACAATTAGGAATATAAAAGCAAAGTTGCCATAGACTTACCAGACTAGAGGGACAACTGGTGGTGATTTAACCTGTGGCTCACCATGCCTCAGGTGAGGGGAGAAGTTGAGAAGGAGTATCCTTCATGGTATACTCAGCCACTATGGGAACTGGACCAACCTTGTGGCATCAGTGTACATCAGAAACTGGCCACCTAGCTAGATGACCATCCACCATCACCCCCACCACCTCAACCCCCACACACTGCCGCCCACTTATGAATACAGAAGCAAGAACAAGACTGTTCAATCACTTCAAGTTGCTCAGCGATTCAATTATATCAATCATATAATTATCTATTCAATTATATCGGATCTGTACCTCAACTCAATTCTCAACCTATCACTTGATACCCAGAGCCAACAAAGTCTATTGGCCTTAGTCTCTAAGCTTCATTGGCTCAAAAATGTTTACTTCTCAAATGAAAACATGTTCCCTACATTCTCTCCTGAATAGCCTAACTATAACTTTCCTTGTTCTTGATTCCTCAGCAATAGAAAATGGGTTCTCTATTTCTATTGGACCTCTTATCCAATCCTTTCAGCATTGTAAACATCTCAGTCATATCATCTTAAAATTGCCTGATCACACGGGAAAAGAACTAGGTGAAAGTGAGGACTGCAGATTCTGGAGGTCAGAGTCTAGATTAGTGTGGTGCTGGAAAAGTACAGCAGATCAGGTAGCATCTGAGGAGCAGGAAAATCAACGTTTCAGGCAAACGCCCTTCATAAGGAATGAGGAAGGGCTTTTGCCCAAAACGTCAATTCTCCTGCTCCTCAGATGCTGTCTGACCTGCTGTGCTTTTCCAGCACCACTTTAATCTAGACAAGGGAAAAGAAACCAAGTCTACATAATTTAATCCTCTAAACAATTTGATGTCATGAGAAAGCATAAGCATATGGTGGCATAAAATACAACCACCAGAGATGTCACAAAGGAAGTGGTGATTGATGAGTAGGCGACAGGAGTGAAGACTACATGAGCTGCACAGATGACAATATTAATAGATGAGAATATTTTAATGCGAGAACTGAAAAAGAGGGTGCATTCAATTTAATTTGGGCATGGAGGCTTATTGCAGATGGACCTTGGGTCTTTTTCAGGTTTAATTTGGAGTTGCAGCATTCTTGGAGGTAGAACGAGGAGGCTAACAGGGAGAATATTAGAGGAAACACATCGTACGTTAATCAAGGCATTGAATTGTTTTTAAATGCAATGGAGGATTGAGAACTGGATTATTTTTCAAAAGAGGATAAAAGCAATTTCAATCATTAATTGGGTGTGGAGAGGGGAAGATAATTTGGTGTCAAGGTTCTATAATCATGCACTCACACCAAGATGGTTGCTGTGATATAAATGTGAGATGGAGACAAAGTGATAGCTTCAGCTTTGCTAACATTTAGCTGCTAACACATATTACCAATTTACAGAGCAACTAAGGAAGTCAATTCAATCTTGCTTATAGTACTCCCCCACGTGATTGTCTTCTTTAATAGCACTGATTTTAACACCCATTGAATTGTACAAAGATCCCACATTATTACGTTATTAATAATCTATAAATGAGTCAAAATGAAGCTTTACCATTGTGTGTTACCTGCAGGGGCATGTCTTAGAAACTCACTGAAAGAAATAGAAAAAAAAATCTGCTATTAATTGCAATTAACAGGTCTTTCACAGAAAAGAATCAGCTGGAATCACAGAAAATACAGATTGGTTGTGATTATAGTACTGAACAATTCTTTCTTGGACATAGACAGCTGGTGCCCTTTGTGGATTTCAGTGAAGTCCATTCATATAAACAGTCAAACTGTGCTCTTTGAATGTTTTCTTCATTTGTTGGGAATTAGGGGTTCAAAAATTATTAGACAGCTGCCATAATTAAAAATCACACAATTTTAACAAGAGGGCGCAGATTCTGCCCTCAGCCCAATGGTTAATCCATTGTGAAGCCAGCCAGTAGAAAATTTCCAACCTGTTTCATTCTCAGTACAATCCAGTGAGCAAGATTTTCTTATCCTTTGTTTTTCTCAGAATCCAGAAGTCACTTAGCAAAGTAAGGCAGTAAGAGAAAACATGAGAACCCATTTTTAAAAGGATATCTTAGGGAGACAAGATTCTCATATTTCCATGTCCAAATGAATACTATATCAGCAGTATGTTGGAGATTTTACCCCATGGTTATCATCACATTAGAGGTTTGTTAGTCCAGCAATAATAACTCTACTCATTATTTACACACCAATGCTTTTTATAATAACAAGCATTATTAGTTAAACTAATAATATAATAATCGTAATGGGAATAATGACAATACACCATGATGTGGAGGTGCTGGTGTTAATCTGGGGTGGACAAAAGTTAAAAGTCAAATGACACCAGGTTATAGTCCAACAGGTTTATTTGGAAATACAAGCTTTTGGAGCACTGCTCCTTCATTAGGTAGATTAGATTAGATTAGATTCCCTACAGTGTGGAAACAGGCCATTTGGCCGAGCAAGTCCACACTGACCCTCCAAGCAGTAACCCACCCAAACCCATTTCCCTCTGACTAATGCCCCTAACACTATGGGCAATTTAACATGACCAATTCATCTGACATCTTTGGGACTGTGGGAGGAAATCGGAGCACCCAGAGGAAACCCACACCGACACAGGGAGAATGTCCAAACTCCACACAGTCACCTGAGATGGGAATTGATCCCGGTTCCCTGGTGCTGTGAGGCAGCTAACCACTGAGCCACTGTGCTGCCCCATACAAGCCAAGTAGCTAGCTTGTACTTCAAATAAACCTGTTGGACTATAACTTGGTGTTGTGTGACTTTTGACAGTATACCAGTAATAAGTGTTAGATTTAATATAATTGTTCTACTGTGTTATTTTAAACAATGTGATGACATACAGATAATATAACCTGGTTCACAGGTGCAATGTGAACACTTCCACATGTCTGTCCTGAGGCTACCTGTGTGCCTGTGAGTTGCTAAACTGAGGCTGAGGCTAATCTTAGTTCCAGAAGAATTGCCCCCAGTGCAGGGTAGAAAGCTGGGGCAACCTTGCAATCCCTGTCTATGGGAGTTTCAAGATGTCACTTTGCTGATCAGTCAATTAACGACCAAGCATCAGGGCTCCCATTGCTTTAAGAGCAGAGATCCTATCTACAAAAACTTGGCAGTCAATCAGACGGTTGGCAGATCTTCAGCTTCCAACACTGCGAGTAATGGCCAAAGGTTGGGACTGCCCTTAACCAGGACTAGGAACAAAGAACAGGCGCAAGGAACAAGCAGAGAGGAGTCTGGCTTACTAGGGCCAATCAGTCAAGCTGCAATGATAGGATAGAGGGGATAATTTGTGAAGGCAGAGATTGGGTGCTTCTCTTGGCTTCCATCAGAAGTAATACCCTCCATGGACCAAAGGGTGCCCCATCCAGAGAACTTCCCACTCATATTCCTTTCAGCCAACAGGTAGTCCTCCAATCTTTACTGCGCGGTGTCTCCACCAATGATACAATGTCAGCAGGGCAAGACGCGACCTTTAACTGCTCCCAAATTGACCTCTCGATTGAGCTGTGTTTAGGAAGGCTATCCTTGGGCTGACTGATTTGCACATAATCAGAAAGGTATCATATATTCCATTCCCCGCCTTCCCTTTTGATTTGACACCACCAACACTGCACTACACTCTCCTGTG
Organism: Chiloscyllium plagiosum; assembly: GCF_004010195.1. Classification (NCBI taxonomy): domain Eukaryota; kingdom Metazoa; phylum Chordata; class Chondrichthyes; order Orectolobiformes; family Hemiscylliidae; genus Chiloscyllium; species Chiloscyllium plagiosum. The sequence goes on along the minus strand of NC_057728.1, from coordinate 37,771,217 downwards.
GACTGGATTAAGCCCAACCACAGAGTGCTCTGACCCCAAACAGAACCACACAATATGGTTTCCAAGGGTGGGACAAGTCACTCAGTCCTCCAGGCTTTTCATCTAATTGCAAAGCATCTGATCTCTCCAGGAACATATTTGATTCTATTGTTGCACTATAATCTAACTTTGGCCTGTCTCTACATTGCATGCAGTTGTGCATGTAAATGAAGCCACAATTTTACTAACCCAGTGGGAAGCGTTTCATTTTTTTTTCCTTTGTTCTACAAGTTTTATTTTTGAGGTAAGTGAAGAGACCAAAATCTTTACCTATTTCTTTGGTTTGAGGTGTCACGAAAACCAGGCGCATATCAGATAATTGGTTCTTGGAATTTAGGTTTTTTTTAAGATTAGGCTCTATACAGTATGGAAACAGGTCCTTCGGCCCAACAAGTCCACACCGCTCCTCTGAAGAGTAACCCACTCAGACCCATTCCCTATATTTACCCCGAATAATGCACCTAACACTATGGGCAATTTAGCATGGCCAATTCACCTGACCTGCACATCCTTGGATTGTGGGAGGAAACTGGAGCACCAGGAGGAAACCCACACAGACATGTGGAGAACGTGCAAACTCCACATAGACAGTCACCCAAGGTTGGGATCGAACCCAGGTCCCTGGTGCTGTGAGGCAACAGGGCTAACCACTGAGGCACCGTGCCGGTGTTAGTTTTTTTTGCCCTTGTTTCTAAACAGTGTTTTCAAGGCATGGAGACAAGATTAGGAGTTTCCCTTTCCTCCACTACTGAACAACTTGGTAAGTCAAAGCAAAAGATGTTGGGATAGCTTGACCATTCAAATGACCTTAATGCACTCCAACATCATGTAACAAAGAAAAGAAATCTTGAGTTCTGGTAAGAGCGAAGGGAAAGAAATGTAATGTAGAACTATAATAGATATTTATGGATGAATAGTTAATAATGCTACATCCTCAGCAAACCTAATGGCTGCTTCCTCTGCAAATATTTCAGTGATGCTTCGTTCATGCAGTTTCCGACATCACAAAGCCATGGGATCAAAGAAACAATCCTTATTCAGGCCTGAAAAGGTATGCCAAGGAAGGGGTTATCTTAAACATACACATTGGGGTGTGCACCACTGTAGATTATCAGGCTGCTTGCATGATCTGTGTTCATTCACCAACCAGACTTGTTTTGTGAACTAAGCCTGGAAGCCCATCATTTTGTAAACTAAGCCTGGAAGCACCTAGATACTTTGTCACCTACACATACACCTACTGTGTGATCTTAAAGCATAGGCACTTTCTCACACAACCAGGAGTACAGCACCACCCATGCTTCAACTTTTCATTAATTTCTGAGCTACTCAAGTACTCCTGCTGAGGGGCAATTTGCCAAACACAATATCAGCAACAATCCTCATGAAGCAACATAACTTCTCAGTCCTGAAAGTCCTGCCACTGAGCAGAACAAAAGCATTCATTCTAAGAGAATATCATCACGTCTGAGTTCCTCTCAGTCACACACCATCTCATTTAAAAATATGCTACCATTCCTTCATCATTATTGGGTCCATGTCCTGGAATTTAGTATCTAGCTCCTTTGTAAGACTTGTACCAACACAGGAACTGCAGAGGCGCCAAGGCAAGTAATGTTGTGGAATAAGTTGCATTTTGTAATATCCTCTACATCTCTGGTACAATTAAAGGAAGCTATATATGCTTTGCACACAAGCTTATTTAAAATGCCTTTTTTTAATTACATCTTGGTCAATAAGAAATATGGATGGTTGAATATATTACACATAGTCTAGGAGGAATCATTTGCCACCCTTCGATCATCAAGATTTAATTCCTAACAAAAGAGCCCATAGTTATGTTGCTATGCTGCCACCTAATGGATCTAACCAGAAACCAAACAATGTGAAAAACTTTATAGTCCAACAGGTTTATGTAAAAGTACAAGCTTTCAGAGCATTATTCCTTCATTACCTGACAAAGGAGCAGCGCTCCGAAAGCTTGCACTTTCAAATAAACCACTTGAACTATAACCTGGTGTCATGGGAATTTTAACTTTGTCCATCCCAGTCCAACACCAGCACCTCCACATAATGTGGAAAACAACTAATCAAATTAAGGAAAGTATTTTGAATCATCCGCAGACCTAATAACAAAAATAAGCCTTTTTTAAAATCCTTTTTTAAATTAACTTCCATTTTCTCTTGTACATTGCCAGTTGCGAGGACAGTGCAGGATGGCTCGCAGAGGACAATCGAGCTCACTATCACTGTGCATGGAGTGCTGAGAAGTAAGCAGATCCACCTAATTAGGGACCTTCTTGGCAATGGCAGCCTCTGCCACATAACGCCTCCTTTCTCTCACCAGAAACTCCAATCTGCATGGGGCAGGGCCTACTCTACTGAACCCAGTGAACCCTCACCATTCTCTCAGCTGCAGTCCCAAAAGGGGCCTTCACACCCAGTGGCATACACAACCTGAAGTTCTGTCAGTCCTTTGATTGGCTAGCAACCGTTTAAGGCAGGGTCCCTTGTTTTAAAGAGCCAGGCATTCCTCTAGCTTCTGAGAGCAATTAGGGATGGGCAATAAATGAGCTGTCCTTACCAGCATCCCATTATAAATGGATGAACTGTGTGCTAGTGGTAGTTTGAAGGATCACAATGATCAGCCTGAACTTGACTGAAACTACTTCACCCTTTTCGGGAGCAAATACATCAAAATCTCATTCAAGAACAACTCCAAAAGCTTTCAAACAAAAGATGCGTTTAGTTTGTTTATTCTTCAATTTGTACGGAATAATTGCTGCTTTGTTGATCATTTTCAATGCTATGGCTGATTACAATTAATAATTTAGAATGTTTTGACATTTAGTTTTTCCTCCTGCTTCTCCAACACTAGAACTGATTGCTGCAATTCTTTTTCTCTTTTCACAGGCTATAATTTCCTTCCCAATTTTGTCTTGTCACAGGACTAATTCCTGTGCATGTTGTTTTTAATCACTTCCATTTTTCACGTTGTCTCATTTTACCATTTCCCATTTCAAACCCTCAATCAAGAAATTGTAGATTTACTAAAATGACACTTAAAAATATATAAAGCATTTGCAGATCAGGCACTAATATGGTCAGCAAGCACAACATCATCATAATAATGCAACGTACTTGCAGATTGTGTTACAATTCAGCTATATGTATACTTAAAAGTCAATTTGAGAATGACAATATGCACATCTATTTGCTAAATGGATACTAAAAAGGCAAAAGTCAATACAAAAATTGATAATGAATTCTAGAAAAGTAACATTCTAAGCAACATATTATATCTCACATCACATGAAACAATTATTTTGGTGTACAGTCACTATTGTGTCATTGTTTTAAATTGCACCAAGTCTTGTTTACCCAGTATGCCAACTTGCAGAATGTTTCAGAGAACATCTCTGGCACACACACAGACTGAACAACCCCACCGCCCTGTGGCTAAACACTTTTAACTCCCCTTCCCAATCTGCCAAGGCCATGCAAGTCTTGGCCTTCCTCCACTGCCAAACTCTAGCCACCCAATGCCTGAAGGAAGAACACGTTATCTTCAGCCTTGGGACTCTCCAACCACACTGAATCAATGTGGATTTCACCAGTTTCTCATTTCCCCTCTCTCCACCTTATCCCAGATCCAACCTTCCAACTTGGCACCGCCATCTTGAATTGTCCTACCTGTCCATCTTCCTTCCCATCTATGTGCTCCACCCTCTCTCTGACCTATCACTTTCACCCTCACTTTCACCTACCTATCGCCTTCCCAGCAACATTTCCCCCAGCTCCATCGGCCTCCCATTTATCTCTTAGCCCCCTTGGGCCCCAGGCCCCATTCCTGAGGAAGGGATTATTATCAAAATGTTCCTTGGATGCTGCCTGACCGGCTGTTCTTTTCCAGCACCACACTTTTTGACCCAATACCCTATGCTCACTGACCTACTATAACTCCCAGTTAAGCAATACCTCACTATTAAAATTTTCATTTTTATTTTCAAATGCCTCCAAAGCCTCACAGGCAAACTTGCTCTTAAGGGAGAAGAAATGACAGCCATACCAGTGGGAACAGTCAGAGTGAGGAAGAGTAATGATTTTAAGTTCCGAGCTAGTTGCAGAAATGTGGTGAATGAACAACCAAAAGCGAAGTAGTTTTTGAAAGGCACTACATAAATGCAAGTTGTTTTTGTGTAGACAAACAGGAGAATGACATCTTGTTTCTGCCCAATGTACAAGTTCTTTATCATTGCAAATGTCCATTGAAAACACAAGGTGAGCCCTGAACTTTATTCAATGATTATAATACATCACTCCAACTGCCAACAGCTCATATTATTCAGATCCTCTATAAATAATATTGTCTTCAGTGCAAATAGTAATAAGAAAATTGCACGCTGATAACCTTTTTGCCTTCACATTTCAACAGACACTACTCGAGGAGATGGGATACATAAGATTGCAAGAATTGTCCAGAAAGCTAAGAACCGTATGATGTACATGATAACAACATTTGTGAGAACTTCTCAGACTTTGAATGTTACAAACTGATGACATCCTACTTGTCATTTATATTTTCAATAGAGTGTTGTCTTCAACTTATGAACTATGAGCTGAATCTGGTAAGCTTTCCAGTTTCAATCAACTCTAAAAGCATCGCTGTGTCAGCTGTGACTCAATGCTATCATTCTCACCTCTTGTCAGAATAGTTAGATTAGATTTTAGATTAGATTCCCTACAGTGTGGAAACAGGCCCTTCGGCCCAACAAGTCCACACCGACTTTCCGAAGAGTAACCCACCCAGACCCATTTCCCTCTGACTAACGCACCTAACACTATGGGCAATTTAGCATGGCCAATTCAGCTAACCTGCACATCTTTGGACTGTGGGAGGAAACCAGAGCACCCAGAGGAAACCCATGCAGACACAGGGAGAATGTGCAAACTCCACACAGACAGTCGCCAAGGATGGAATTGAACCTGGGTCCCTGGTGCTGTGAGGCAGCAATGCTAACCACTGAGCCACTGTGTGGCATCAAATCCAGCTCCAGTCACTTGAAGACAAAATACAAGGTTGGTATTCATTGCAGTGCTAATAGAATGCTGTAATGTCATGGTTGCATCATTCAGTTGGAATATTAAATACTCAGATGAATGTAAAGGATTCCATTCCATGGAAGAATGCATCTTTAGCGCACAAGTTGTTATTATCTCCTAATCTCCATCATTAAAGCAACTTCTCTGATCATCATCGTCACATTGTTGTTTGTTCTAGCTACCACCTGTGTATGTTCATGCACAGATTGTTTCCTGGCAATGCCTGACCTCCCTTGTTTTCGAACCCCATGCCATTGGACCAAGGCTCACTCTACTGATGGCAGTCATTATGCAACAGTCCCACTGCATTAAAACAACATCATGTACAGGCATCCTGCACTCACCAAAATGAATTTTGGACAAACCATCATAGACAAACTCAATAGTGACAGACTGCTTTTCCTATCTAACAATCACACATTGAACTTATCAGCTATCTCAGAATCCCTCAATTGCAAGACAATGAGACATTTTCTACATTACAACTTCAAAATTACTTAACTGGCTCAAAAGAAAGAGCACTCAATATATATTTGGGACATTCTGATGTTGTGAAAGGTGCTATACAAACATTTCTTTCTTAAAATCTTTCTTATTGATTTGATTTGTTTTGGCTCTGAATTAAACCATACCTCTCCCAGCAGAGCTGTATTTGAATGAGATGATTAATAAGACATATATACTTGCAAATAACTTGTTAATTAAAAAAAAATAGATTGAATTTAAAAAGGCAGTCCCCTCACAACTCCAAGCAGGAGTGAAGCAGCTGTCTCTCTCTCTCCCTCTCTCTCGGTACAGCTTTGTCAGATGTGACAGAAACGAGGGGATGAAGAGTCAGAACTGAAGTGAAAGTAAAGATAGATTAGAAGAATAAGATGCACGAGAAACAAAAGATGAAGGAGAGGAAAATACGTAAGTGAGTATGGAAGGAAAGTGGTTCAGAGCAAGTAGAGAAGACAGAAGATCGTGAAGATCATCAAGATAGACAGTGGTCAGCAACAGTAGATGAAGTGGGAATTAACACAGAAAAGTAAAAGAGGAAAGGAGAGAGATGAAAGGATAAAAGATAAAAGCTTTAATGTAAGAGAGGATGAGAGAGAGGGAGGGGGATGATGGAAAAATGATAAGCTCTCAGGGCATAAGTAGTTAAATATGGTGTTTAATGGTTATTCTGTCTAATTCAAAAGTAATTTAATTATTCATAGCCTATTTACTCATCATGGCACATGGATCTGACTCACTGCTCCAATGATCTAGGAAACCTAATTCAAGGTACTGAACAACTCTGATGACTCATTACCTTAATACTTCTTACTGCTGTTATTTTATTGCTGCTGTTAACTCATTTATTTAAAACCAGTTAATACCAATTTAAAATAACATTGATTTAAGAATTGACTCCTTCTTTTCGTAATGTTTTTGCTTTCTCTCGAAAATGTTGAAATTGTCAATGTCTGCGCTGAAGCTGACAACGACTGCACTGAAATTAATAAATGCTGCGCTGGAACTGACAATGACATCGCTGAAACAATCAACGATTCTGCAATGTCTACAATAAACAAACTATGTTACAGAGACAATAACCTCATCACTGACTTATTATATTACAAAATGTTTAAAGTATCTTGACGTGTGCTCCCAGTTAAAAGGGGACACGTGGCTGGCCAATGAGCTGTTGGTTTCTCTCTCTCTCTCTCTCTCCCCGGAGCTCCGGTATTTCCTTGTACAATAAACTCTGTTGTTGAACCCCGACTCTGACTCCGAGGCTGGTGATTTTCCCCACAACAATTGGCACTGCATGCAGGGTTATTACTGGTACACCGGTCGAAGATCACGATCGGGGAGCCGGGTAAGAACCAAATTGTACCGGCAAACAGGAAGAGTCAGACCAGGCCAAAGACACAGTTTAAAATTGTCTAACTTGCTACAGTACTGAGTTAAAACTTTAAGTGCATGTCTGTGGAGAATAAATGTTTAATTGTGTTAACTGTTGTAAGAATCTGCTGCTTGTGCTGAAACAGCCAGAGGGCAAGATAGTACCTGTCTCAAACACCCTGCCCTAAACCAGTTGTTAAGAGGAGTAGCCACCCCTCTCCACGCAAAGTTGGGATTGGAAGTGGGAATTGAGATGCCAAAGGCACTAGGAGTTGTGAAGCACAAATGGTAAAGTTGGGTAACAGTGGACTGTGTAGGGGCGAACAACGCAGAGCCCAGTTAGAATTTAAGTTAAAAGTTGGGTGCTGTTTGCATTTGTAATTTCCAACTTGGTGAGGAAAAGGAGCTGATCACTCTGACCAAGAGCTAAACCTCAGTGGAGCGCATGTTACCAAGGTGGGGAGCGAGACACTGTGAATAACCGTGATACCCTGTCAGTCTGCAGTAGAATGACCGAGCTTGAATGGTGGCTGTGGCCGCGAGGGTAAAGAGTCCCACTGGTAGAGAGCACACTGGGCTAGAGATAATTTTCTGAGCCTATCGGGAGGTGTTGGGTCATTAGAGGTGGCCAGGAGGGTAGAGGAGTCAGGTAGAGAGCACACCCTATTGAGCCAACATACCCAACAAGGCAAACAGACAAGGGTTGACAGAGCAAATGAAGAAAAGTTAGCACAACAGAAAGAGTGGATAGATAAACAGAAATGGAATAAAACTAAAAAGATAGGGGTAAAGTTAGTGTACCAATTAGCAGGCCTAATTGAACAAGTGAGTGCTTCCGCATGTTGGTGGAGAAAGGACCAGGAACAAGTTAAAGAGCTGGAGGATAGAACACAAGAGCTGGAGCAGGAGTTAACAAGGGCGCACAAAAATTCAGACGTGGATTTGCTTCCTCCTTACAAGGCCATCCAGCAAGGACCAAATGCTCCCTCTGTTGGACAAACCATGCAAGAGTATAACTTAGCACCAGTTACTGGAGGAGGAACAGACTTACAGCCCAAAGCGAATTATAAACCCTTCACCCCAGGGGAGAGGCAGCAAATTATGGCCTCCCTGGGCAAATTACAGCCCTGGAGCGCAAACACCAGGTTCTGGGAAGAGCTGGATAGTGTATGGGTAGGGCACCAACTACACCTGGGTGACATACACCAGCTTGTCCGGGCAGCTTGCCCAGCAGACAAGTGGAGACAGACAACTGGAGGACCTACAGCCACAGCAGCCCGAGACTTTTGGTGAGGACAGTGGAGACATGTCGTCGTCCTCACAGCCGAGATAGGTGCTCAGCAGGTCCTTTCACCGATTTTAAAGAAGAAATCCCGAGGGTGCTAGGAAATGCTCCCAGGAACTGGAGCAAGAGCATGAACACTGAGCAACATAAAGGGGAAGGAGCCTCTGAGTATGGGGAATGATTATTTAGGGTCTACCAGGAATGCTCAGGGCAAATGAACCCAGATCGGGGGGGTAGGGGGGGGGGTAGGGGGGGAATGGGCATTCATCCAAGCTTTTAGAGATGGGCTCTCTAGCACCCAGTAAGCCATCCTGAAATTTGGAATAATAATGCCCCAGGATTATGATGACCTAGTTGAGTGGGCGAGTAGGGTGCAGGAGACAGAAGCTCCTGCAATAAATGCAAGACCTGACAAAGCAGCTGACCGGAATGGAGGTGAGAGTAGAATAAAACTATCCTGTCAGAACTGTGGCCGACAGGGACACTTTGCTACAGAATTAGAGCCCATGAGCAGGGAACAATGTAAAATACTGCAGCTACTGCAACAGAACAGGACGCATAGAAGCAGTGTGCTGGGAAAAGCATGGGGCACCTCCAAACACCACATGGAACACTGCGGAACAGCGGGGGTCCCAAGGTCAGCACAGCTAACAACAGCTGCCCCATTCGTGAGGGTAAGGGAGAAGGGAGAATTTATGTGCCCGCAGTAATAGGAGGGAGGAAATATGAAATGCTAGTAGACACAGGAGTGGCCATAACTATCACAAACTTACCCTTACCCACACAAATTAAATTATTCACTTAACTGGGGGTAGGACGGTATTAAAACACCAGCTTACCTAAGCGAAACCATCCGCATAGAAATAAACTACCCTCTTAGAAATATATCCCCATGGAATTCTATGTATGCCAAAATAATGAAGGCACCATAATGGGCAATGATCTCATGAGAGAATAGAATGTTCTCATCGATTGTGCAAAAGGGAAATTAATTTGGCCCAGACAGGATGGTCGAAAGACCGAGATTGGGAAACTTACAAGTCACCTTGAAACTATTAAAGTGGCTAGAGTCACCAGTCGGGACTGAAACCTTGAAAAGGGGGATTCGGAGCCATCTGCACCTCTATCCCTGGAGCCAGGGCAGAAACAAAGTTCGACACAGGTCTAGTTAACATGGACCCGATAAGGGAGCATAAACCCCACCGGCAATACCCAATAAAATCCGAAACAGAAAAAGCAGTTGTGGAGATAGTGAAAGGATTAGTGAAACAGGGAATCCAGAAAGCAACCACAAGTACAAAAAATTCCTTAACGTGGCCAGTAATAAAGCCTGATGGGAACTACAAGCTCACCATTGATGATACAGGACTAAATAAGGTCATCCCCTATTTGTAGCAAACCCCTCCACTATTTTAAATGGCTTGGCCCCCGAACACAAGATATTTACTGTTTTAGGCATAGCCAATGGGTTCTGGTTTATCCCGTTACACCCGGAGTCCCAGAATAAATTTGCCTTTACAATAAGGGACAGGCAGTACAGGTAGACTCACCTGTCACAAGGGTTGCATAACAGCCCAACTATTTCTAACAGGGTGACGAGCGGCACGGTGACGAAGAGAGTAGATTTACCAGAGGTTAGCACTGCCCTCCAATATGTAGATGATATCCTAATTGCCTCAGCGTCTGAGTCAAGATACCAGGAAGCTTTGTGTCTAGTATTACAGGAATTGGCAACTACCAGGTTAAAAGTCAGCCCCACAAAGGCACAAATTGGCAAAACACAAGTCTTATACCTGGGATATCTTATATCCCAGGGACTCAAAGAAATTCCCAAAAACCACAAGAAGGCTATCCAACAGATGCCACGACCTGCCACTGTCAGGGGAGTCAGAAAGGTCATGGGGCTATTCAACTACAGTCACAGATTTATACCAGAGTTCGCAAAATTGGCTGAACCGATTCAGAGACTAATTAAAGGAAGCAAGCCCTCCTTGGAACCTGTAACCTTGGGGCCAGAACAGGAGGAGGCATACAATTAGCTTAAAACTCGGCTCATAGCAGTCCCCGGGTTAGGGCTGCCAGATCCCAGCAAAGATTTTCACATCCACTACAATGAGGGAGGATTTTACTCTGCAGTGGTCACCCAAGACCACAGTAGCAGGAGAATGCCTGAAGGGTACGACTCAACTACAAGCGCATAGTAGCCTTAGACTGTGCTGCTTGGGCTGTTAGGATTAGTGAGCCCATTGTCATCCCCCACACTAAACACACCCTAGTAGAGATGCTAAACACAGGGAAACTGAGAGCCATCTCCAATACGAGAGTGGCAAAGGGAGAGGCAGTTTTTTTTACCCACAAGGCAGTCCGTAGTAATAGTTAGGGATATGGGAGAAAACCCAGCTGAGGGAATGCTATACACAGGTGAACCGTATAACTGTGGGGATTTAGATGGGGATGAAAATAGGGGGAGAGTAAAGGATACCCCCCTAGACACAGCAGAGGGGACCCTCTTCATGGACGGGTCACAAAAATACGTAGCAGGGTCACCCTGAACAGATGGGCTGTGGTAAATGATAAGTTAGAAACATTTATGTCTGGAAGGATTGATGGAAGTCAGTCCGCACAGGTTGCAGAACTGGTAGTACTCACCAAAGCAGTGGAACTAGCAAAAAGAAAAATCGTGAGCATGTAGACAGACAGTCAATATGCCTTCAGTGTAGTCCATGACTACGTGGTGGCATGGGGTAGAAGAGGGTTAACCACCGCAGGGGGAACCCCTATCAGACACCAATTAAGAATTCAGGCACTATTGCATGCCAGTGAACAGCCAAAAGAGGCTGCAGTAATGAAAATAAAAGCCATCAAAAGGAGCCAATGAAAGAGAGTCCAAGTTGGATAAAATTCAAACGAAACCAGGCAGCAGACTAAGCAGCGCAGAAAGCCCTAGAAGAAGAAACAATTGACGAGGTTGTAATAGCCACTATTGAATTAGCAAAAGACGCTATCCAAATTCAGCAGCTACAGGAGGACACCCCGCAGGAAGGGAGAGAGAAATGGGAACTGGAGGGGCCATTCAAAGGGGAGGATGGTGTCTGCAGGCGAGCAGACAAGGTGTAGCACCAGCGTGTATAGAGAACACATTGCTTGAACTGCACCACACGCTCTCCCATACAGGTAGAGAGGCCATGATAGTAAGCCTAGGGGGAGAGTGGTGGTGGAAGGGAATGGGAAGAGATGTGGCCAAGTACTGGGGTGGCACGGTGGCTCAGTGGTTAGCACTGCTGCCTCACAGCACCAGGGTCCCAGGCTCGATTCCAGCCTTGGGTGACCATCTGTGTGGAGTTTGCACATTCTCCCCGTGTCTGCGTGGGTTTCCTCCGGGTGCTCCAGTTTCCTCCCACAGTCCAAAGATGTGCAAGCCAGGTAAATTGGCATACTAAATTGCCCATAGTGTTAGGTGCATTAGTCAGAGGGAAATGGGCCTGGGTGGGTTACTCTTTGGAGGGTCAGTGTGGACTGGTTGGGCCGAAGGCTCTGTTTCCACACTGTAGGGAATCCAATCTAATCTACTGCCGCAGATGCATGGTTTGGGCATAACATAATCCGGGGAGACCCATAAAAGTTATGATGGGACACCAGCCCAGACCTAGGGGACCCTGGGAACACCTTCAGATAGATTTTACAGAGCCACTATCACCTTCCCGTGGGAAAATATACTGCCTGGTCATCATCGATCAATTCAGCCGGTGGGTAGAGGCATTCCCGACCAAAAGCTGCACTGTGACCACTGTAGCCAGAATATTAGCGGAGGAGGTAGTCCCAAAGTGGGGGGGTACCCCTGCAGATCGACTCCGACCAAGGGATGCATTTTACAGGCAAGGTCAGGAAGACCATCTGCCAATTACTCAGCATTAGACAAAAATTCCACATTTCCTATTACCCCCAGAGCTCGGGGATGGTAGAGAGAATGAATAGAATGCTTAAAAATATTTTAGCTAAGGCTATATAATCCTCAGGCAGAACATGGGCTGAAGTGCTGCCAGCCAGACTAATGAAATTAAGAGCCACCACGAATCAGGCAACCGGGCCAACACCATGAGTTAATGACCGGGTGAGTAATTCAGTTGCCAGGTGGCACCGATGTGGGTCCACTAAAAGACAAAATGTGGCACTATGTGATAGAGTTAAATGCCCTATTGAAAGGGATGTGGAAGTCTGTAATTGATAAACAGGACAAAAAGGACAAGGCAGGAAACTCCAAATCTTTCCTGCGGTCCCAGCAGCAGGAAGCCGTGTCCTGGTGCGAGCACTGCCCAACAAACCAGGCTTTGCCCCAAAATGGAATGGGCCATACGACGCAATGATAAATGGGGACACCCGTGCTTGCAGAGATAATAAAGGAAAACACACGTGGACGCACTGGACCCAACTAAAACTGTTTAAAGACTCCTGTAACCAAACTAATGTCATTGACCATTCCCCAGATATAGACAGGAATGGCAGACAAGACAGTCATCCTGGGGTGTGTACCGAAAACCCAACAGAACAAACCACACAGAAGCATGACTGCACCTCCTGACAAAAACAAAGACTTTGACTGATAACTTTAACTACAAAATGTCTATACCTGTATGTATTTCACTGTATTTAAGTGTCACGATTGACGGGAGCATGTCAGGATTTGAAGCTAACCTCTTCTATAAAACCCACATAGTTTGCATGGAAACCGAACCGTCGTCTACCCACTGGCTTGATCAGTAGAATCCCTATTTGTGGCCACCCCAGTGTGACCCGTGTAAGGGGCAGATAGGAAAATACAAACGTGGACTCCAGGGTAGATGTGTGCAGCTGGGTAGAACCACTGGCCTATGGGGCCAGGCACACCCCAGCCTAGGGAAGGGAAGATCCATTTATAACCTGGTAATTATCCACTTTGTATCACAGGGCAACGATGGGGATGCATTTATGCTCTGGTTCCCAAAATTGACTCATGCGTCCAGACACAGTGCACTTATCAGCACTGTACAGTCACCAGGAGCCAATTTATCTGTACCTGCAGCAAGCAGGCATGCTTGAATGTGACCGCGACAATTCATATGTGGTCAGTGTAATGGCACCCATGTCAGCTCCGCCACATGGACGTACCCGTTCGACACTTATCAGCTGGGGAGACACCTGGGGGATCGGGGCGACATGGGTGGACAGAAAAATGGAAGGGCAGGACAATGTATGTTACTGAGCAGTGAAGGGATTTCTTTTTCTCTTTAAGGGGATTTATGCGACAGACGCCCCAGACCTCCCAAACCTGTTCGCAGTAGGGACAATTGAACCCTTTACTGTACCATGCCCCAGAGAAGGATTGTGACCCGCTCCATCTGTCAGGAGTTCTGTACTGACTGGCAGGTCCTCACCACTTTGGAGTCATCACTGGGATATGGATTCTTGGGATCTCCATCTTTGGGGGGCGCAGCAGGGGTCATCAGTGTTAAAACTGAAATTACCATATATGTGACCTATCTTAGGCAATAATACCTTGAAAGCTCTGAAACCACTAATACAGAGTTGACTGAACTCAGACTCTACACAGAGCAGACACGTTATGCAGTGCATTATCAATTAGCACAGCAAGGGGGAGTTTTATACAATTATTGGTGACAATAGTATTACCCATGTTACTGATGACTCTTATAACATTACAGAAGCCAACAAGAATATCTGAGACCAGCTAGATAATTTTCGACAGACAGCTGGCTAAATTGGTTGATAGGTAAATCTTGGTGACCCTATTTGGCACATGGGATAGTTCTCCTCATTGCATTCATGCTGGTATTCTGTGTGGGCCTCGGATGTTTAAAGCTCTGCTGTAAGACCCTACTGACGAGAACTGTGCCAGCAGCGAGTGTCACCATGGAACAGCCCCCAGCAAAACTGACACTCCATAATACCCCTCGAGAGGAGGAGCTCTTAGAGATGACCTACCTCTCCATGTGAATTGGGTGGTCTGTGGGCAATCTCCGAAGTCACCTCCTTGACCACAAAGGGGGGAGTGAAATGGCACAAGGCAAGGGGCAGGGTGACACTAGGCACGCGTACACACAGGATGGCCGCTGGGCCATAAGTTGGCCACTTGACACAAGATGGCCGACAGACCACAATATGGAGAGAGACAACAGAGCAAACACAGATACTGCCTAGGGCAACCAGAATGCCAGCACAATGCATTCATAACCTAATTAATTAATTTAAGGCAGGTGGGGGAGAGAATATGCATGAGTAGCGTATACTGTCCACCGAAGTGTCTGGGTCCAGCCAACACCTTTGATAGAAATGCTAACTGTTTGATACGGACTCTATAGAAAGTGCTAATAGCCAGGGCTGCAGCAATTACCATTCTCAGGAAGAGCAATTAGCACCCATTTCTACAGCAATGGACTTTTGCGCAGACGTTGAAATTGACAATGTCTGCGCTGAAACTGACAATGACCGCACTGAAATTAACAAAGGCTGTACTGAAACTGACAATGACTGCATTGAAAGGATCAACAATTCTGTAATGATTACAATAAACAAACTATGTTACAAAGACGATAACCTCATCACTGACCTATTATATTTCAAGGTGTATTTAAAAAACCTTGACATGTGCTCCAGGTTGAGAGAGGACTCACGGCTGGCCACTGTGCTGTTGGTGTCTCTCTCTCTCTCCCCGGAGCTCCGGTATTCCCTTGTACAATAAACACTGTCATTGAACCTCAACTCTGACTCCAAGGCTGGTTATTTTCCCTACAACACAAGGATTGAGTAGGGGTCTGCCCCAAATGCTAGGGCCGTCCCCTGTTTCTTGCACACATTTCTGGAGTTGCTGCAGAATGAGATGACGGTGCACAGAAACATCCCTGCCAGCAGCAATAGATAACCTGCCAAGAGGACATGGTATGGAGTGAGTAATGACAGCAACAGCAAAGGACCATGAGGAAGAATTACATTCTGTGCCACTAGTACATTAATGATCTTCTCAGACCTGGTAGGGTTAGTCCTAAAATAGAAGCAAATGGCCTGTTTCCTGGTCATCAAATCAGAATGCAAAAGGAAGGAGCTTCCTGAGGAAGTAGAAAGGCTTCCTGAATGTGAGCAAGGGGAGCGGGTTTGGAAATGGGGTTTGAGAGGGGCGGAAGCTTTGTTTGGAAAAGCGACAAATGTGAAGTCACAAAATCACAAGGCAGGTCTTCTAAACACCTGCCTTAACCCTTGACAGTCCCTGTGACTTGCTCAGATCTGCTTCTAGCAATAATGCACCTAACATCATCGTGAAACTCCAAGGCAAAGATCCCAACATTCCAGGTACTTCTTCCCAAGGCAGGTGCAACAATCCAGGAACTTTCCCTGCACTGTACAGCTGCCTCGGAAGCAGAAATCCAGGCCATAAAACACCAAAGATCTGGTCATGTTTATGATACAAAAGTAAATTGGCCAAATATGGATTGCTTGGCATTCTAACAGAGATTTCAATTTGTAGAAGAACTTGTGTTCCAAATGTTTTTCCATGCATTTTTAGTCAAGTTTCATGAATAAGCTATTGAACCGAGGCTCCCCTACTGTTTTCAGTCTGCAGTTTGAAAGTGAAGCACCAGCACTTGAAATATAAAATAGTTGTTCAGGGATTTGATGTAGAATAGAAAATTAATTAATTCTGTTGATACCCTCGAGAGGTTTATTCAATAATTAGGCTTTGAATGAGTGAAGTGGGTTCAAAGAATTTGTGCTCCGTCTTCAGTTGTTCCAGCTCGAAGTTCACCAGTTGGGAATCCTTCAGTTGTTTATCTTCTTGTGGGCAGCAATCACAGTTGGAAAGTAAAATTCAAAAGCCCAAATGTTTCTGTTGAGAAGATTAAAACTATATGAGGTCATTACTATCAGAAACAAATCAGAAATTGTCAGAAAATTAACAGGTCTGTCAGCATCTGAGGAGAGAAAGCAGAGTTAAGGTTTCAAGTCCAGTGACTCATCTTCAGAACTTTTTGACCATTCTGAAGAAGGGTCACTGGACCGGAGACATTATCTCTGTTCTTGATGAATGCCTTGCAATCTGAATTCACCATCTTCAACAGGTTGCTCATCTGACCTTCCCCAACATGCCCTTTGTCAGCAACCCTGGCATCTCCATGGTCTTGATTACATGAACGTAGGGAACTCATTTTCCCCTCTATTCATCTCATACATATTATGTGCATGCTTCTCTGCAATTTTACCATGAAAAAAATATGGTACTGCCGATATCTGTGGCCGATGCCAGTGACTCCTATGCAGAGCAAGCTACATGTATCAATGTTGGCAGATATTCAACACTACTATGACTCTAGGCCTTGCTGAGGGATCAGTGAGTGCCCTAGACACACACCCCTCCCAAGTTCAGAGCAGCTTGTATCCCTAGTTTCCTCAGCTTGTGCAAATTCTGGAGTGAATACCCAGAAGCCAATCCCGAATGAATACATTCAATGATCCTTTTCCTGCATTGAATCCCAGGTTTGCAGAGCACATACCCTCTGCTCACAGTGTCAGTGGCCTCCATTCAGGCCTGTGAGGTGGTCTCCTCCTGCCAGCTTCCAGGTACAGGACCCATTTGCTCTCCTTCATGGCCTCGAGGAGGACCTCAGGTTGTCTGGTGTGCCAAGCCTCTCCTGTTCCAACTTTAACAGTACAAAGAAAACATTGAAAGAGTAGCTGCAGTAATGGCTGCCGTGGTGGATTTCAATCAGATCCCCTCTCTTATTAATGTGCCTCCATTCCCATTCCATGTCTAATAATTGGCTGCTACATCCAAACTCTAGCTAATTAGCAGCTCACTCCCGCAAAAGTCAGAGCTCTACACAAACCCCTTTTCCCAACATCCATTTATCACCTCAAAAGTAAAATCAGACACATTGACAATGAAATAAAGTCAGCTTTTTAATCCATATTTTAGGAAATATTCTCAGATTAAAATATGAAATATGAACAACTAAATGAGAGTTGCATGTGTTATTATCTGGGAATTGCTTTAAGAAAAGTCAGATGTTTGAGGTCATCTGAATATTCTTCCTGAGTGATGAAATCTCTTCCCGAGGTATCGCCATCTAGTGAACTGATCAAACACTACAGAAATGTAACCGTACAAGTTCACTACAAGTGTGTGTTACCTGCTGGGAAGATAAAGCAGGCCAATGCTCTGCTGAGAGCAGGCTTACAAGTGTGCAATAATAATATATTCATGGCAATCAAATTTTGATTAATGCTTACGTAGATTCCATCTAACATTTGCCATGTCAATTTCTGAATGCTATCATAAATTCATACTCCAACAATGCTGGGTGTGAGTTTGCTGTTAGTTATATCAGTACATTAACTGAAATTTGCGTTAGGAGATTTTTTGACCTATTATTATATCTACAGATTTGCTTTATCTTTCTCCCAAAAGATTCATGACACAGACTGTATGTCCACACAGGCAATGGCACAGTGGCTCAGTGCACTGCTGCTGCTGCCTCACAGCACCAGGGACCCAGGTTCAATTCCTGCCTCAGGTAACTGCCTGTGTGAAGTTTGCACATTCTCCCCGTGTCTGCGTGGGTTTCCTCTGGGTACTCCAGTTTCCTCCCACAGTCCAAAGATGTGCAGGTTAGGTGAATTGGCCATGCTAAATTTCCCATAGTGTTAGGTGTATTAGTTATGGGGTAAATATAAGGTGGGGGAATGGGTATGGGTGGGTTGCTCTTCGGAGGGTCGGGTTGGACTTGTTGGGCCAAAGGGCCTGTTTCCATACTGTAGAGAATCTAATCTAATCTAATCATTAGCAAAGCTGCAAGCTGAACTGTTGCCATTGCAACTTTGTTTCAAACAAAGTTTCAAGCACATTACCTTAATCAGCTGCGACTAAGATGATTGGTAATATTTAAGAATGTGATAAAGAAGATTATTTTTAAAAGTATACAGGTTTTTCAGCAGTGTTCAAAATACACGGTGGTGATGAGCAAATCTTCCACTGAAGCCACCATTGCACCCAGGAAAACCCTTTCATTAGGGCAATTAATCAGACCAAAATCACCCCTTTCCCCCATTAATAGAATGGAGCAGAATAGGAAGGAGTCACTCGTAAAGTTACAGGCTGCTTCTCTTCCTGCATGGAGCCTGCCAGCAACAAATGCAGGATTTTGTAAGCTCTGCTTTTCAGTCCACAATACAGTGTGCTTCCTGTTGTCAATGAGTGTGTACTTGTTGGCTGCCATACAAGCAAAGTACAGAAAAAGATTAGTGCCCACATCTGTGCAGCTAAGAGTTTTCATGCACACGCAAACAAGGAACAGACATTATTTCAAACCTTTAAATCAGTATTGGTTCTCCTGATTCAGCTGATATCTACTATAAGATTACAATCAACAAGATAAGATTTGTAACACATTTACTTGAACTTGTTCTTTCCCCACCACATTCTCAAAGAATGAAGGGCAAAGCCAGCCTCAAATAGCAGGCAGCAAATACACACACATAAAGAACATGAAGTGTACCAGCCACCAAATTGGAGCCTTAGAAGCAGGCCTTTAAATATATTTTTTGAGGTTTGAGATTTTTCAAGGACTACTTTTTCAAAAATTCATACCTATTCAAAAGCTTCCCATTCATTTATTTTGTCTAACTCACCTTAAGGCTCCTTTGCATCATTCTCACCTGCTTAAAATCTTGCCTAGTTTGGTGTCCTCAGCAAATTGGAAAATATTACTTTTGATTCCTTCATTTAAACTATTGATATATATTGTTAGTAGCTAGGGCCTTAGCTCTGATTCCTATTATAACCCACTGGTCCATGCTTTCCACTCCATAAAAGACCCATTTATTTCCACCTTGTTTCCTGACTGCTAACAAATTCTCAATCTATGCCAGTATTTTACCTCTAATACTATATTCCTTAACTTTAATAATCCTATGCTTGTAATAGGAGCATTTATCAAAAACTCTTTAAAAATATGCATCCACTAGCCCTAACCAATCTATTCTACTATTTATGTCATCAAACATTCTAGAGGTTGATCAAACGTGATTTCCCTTTCATAAATCCACTTTGATATTGTCTAATCCTGTTGATATTTTTTACGTGCCTCATTATCAGACTCACTAAGTCCTGACTCCCCTAAAGTCATCCCAAACTCCTTGTACCCTTTGGCTATTTATCTAACATTGTATCAGCCCTGACCTTCCATTCCACTGTGCTGACTTGATCTTGATGAGTTCCAAGGCTGGGTCGGGTGTAACTCAGGGTTTACAATTTTAAATTTCTAGCCTAGAATTTAAACCTTCTTAAGTGATTAAAAACAAACCTATTTTTAAATGCCAATATCCAATTGTGACATTCTGCATTACAGCAGTCAGGCCCTCCACACAAAACTAGGCTGAATAGTAGAGATGGAGGTGATCTGATAACTCTACTTTGATTGATAATGTTCTTTGTCAATTACTAATGAGGAAACAGGTGAAAAGATAGCCAAAGTGAATAATGTAATTAATCATTTACTGCCTTTCATTTCCTATACTGTTATTACTATGTAGTTAATCAGTCATTACAGTTATCACAGATGAACAAGCACTATATTAGGGATGTTGTTTGTGAATTTCGCAGGCTGGCATGAAACAGCATGAGTGATCCCTGAACTAGGACAGATAACCCCATTAGGTCTTAGGTCTGTCACCATGTTGTGAGCTTCTGTCTTATTTCCTTATGAGGAAATATTTATGTTAGCTCTCGCAGCATAACAACCAGCAATGCAACAATGAAAAATTCATTTGATGTTTATTGCAGATCCTGGTATATACGTATATTACAGTTAAAAGTATTTCAGTGTCTGGGCTAATAGTAAGCTATTCAGTTACAAAGAGCAGCACACTCCATCAATTGGTTACGTTTCAAGTGGCCCTGGCTAAAATTGTTTCTGAGACTTTTACATAATCAGATCATATGGTATGATAGTGAAGTCATAATCAAGTCTCTTAAAGATATACTGTATAGTATCTGTGAGCAATAACACAGCAGGTTTAAATGTAAATTATACTGACTTTTGCTAAATATTTGCAACTCATTAGTGAGTCAATTGCAACATCATTTAAGCATTGCTGGTTAGGACACATTTGCACTTGTTTACCCCGATCACAGTAA
This sequence comes from Chiloscyllium plagiosum, assembly GCF_004010195.1. Lineage (NCBI taxonomy): Eukaryota > Metazoa > Chordata > Chondrichthyes > Orectolobiformes > Hemiscylliidae > Chiloscyllium > Chiloscyllium plagiosum. The sequence continues at coordinate 37,750,734 of NC_057728.1, read as the reverse complement.
ACCATGCAGGCAATGTCGAGGACAGCCAATTTCTTGAGAGATTCTGTAATAGTTTCTGGCTTTCCCATGGCCAAAGGGGGAAGATCTTTGATGCCTGTAATTATATGGTTACAAGTATCACAAAAGTGTTATCGTGCAGAAGGGGGCCATTTTGCCCATTGCGCCTGCACTAGCTCATTAAATGAGCATCGTTACCGAGTGCTAATGCAGTCCATACCCTAACTGAGCAGCATAGTGGTAAGTGGAAATTCCAGCTCAGAATGTGCACATACACAAACATTTAATGGCTGTTGTGCTTGGCTTATGCCTTAAATCAGGTATGGCATTTGTAGTGATTGGAACACGGACAAACAGGTGAACCTCATAGAATGTGAGTTCCCTGATTGGGACTGTTAACTAAACCAAACAGGGAATCTTGGCTGACAGATACAAACAGGAGTGTCAGGGGTTCTGTGCACTCTAGACCCAGTACTGATCTGGCTGGGTCAGTATCTTGTACAATGCACATATAAATAAAGAGTGATTTGGTAATGGGATACCAGCCTCTATGAAGTCATTTCAGTGTCAACAACTTTCTAGGCCAATGCTCCAGTCCCCTTCAAAAATATGCAGATTATAATTTTTAAAGTTATCTTTCACACAAAACACAGAAGGCATAATTTACAAGCTACATCGTGTACTATTGTAGTTAGAATTTTAATTCCTTTCTGGAAGTAAGTCATCCCAAAGGGCTAGAAATAAATGTATTTCTTACCTTAAGTGCATTCAGCTGACTGCCACAGTTTTCTCTGATTATGAAATTGTCACAGTTATTTGTAAATTGAGGTGTACAAGGCAGAAAACTAGTATTGGAACTTGGGAAATTGCAATGTTCTGGAAGCTAAATCAATGCAGGCATTTAAAGAGAAATAGAGGACCATCTTAGAAAGAGAAATTTACATAGTACTTTTCACAGCCTCAAAATGTCTCAGACTTCATTTGAAGTCATTATTGCTTATTTGCCATAAGCAGTTGTCAAATTTTACATCCCAAAGTCCAAAACAGAGGAATTAAATTAGTGTTCATTGTATGGTGGTGTTGGACCAATGCCTTGGTCACTCTCACAGTCAAATCAGCAGGCAAAGTCTTGGTTTACAATGTCACCCAAAACACTCTCCAACATGCAGTCCTAGCCCAAAATTCATGTTTGAAACAAGCAGTTAGTTACATTGGTAAAGAAGCAATATAGTCATTTACACAGAAGTCAATTTCAAAGTTGTTGGTTATTGTGTTAAGTGCTACTTTTATTTTGAAATAGATGTGCTTCGTGTTGTATTACGTGTGTAAAGTACACATTGTAAAGATTGGCATACTCCCAGGCCAACTTTACCTTAATGACACAAGGCAAAGGCAGAATTTTCACCTAATATAGAGCAAAAATAGCATGGCATCTTGCTTTTGGCTATGTTGCCATGAGCTGGCACCATTCAGCACCTAGCCATTTTCCCAGGAGGATTGTGTAAGTCCTAAACCTCTGCAAGTCATGATTTGCAAATTAAAGCAAGTTCAATATTCGAGACAGCCTGAGGCAGTCATGGCATCGTACTGCCCCTTTGAATGAGACCAGCACTGTATCTAGCATGAAAGTTAAAACATGCAGCCCTACTTATTCTCATCCAATTCTTTGTCGATGCCTGCTCTTCTCCAGTGAGTCCTGGAAATCAGAAAGTCCATTAGTGAATGTCTTAAAATCTGTTTGGTTAATATGGAAGTCCTGGTTGTATGGTTGCTAGTATGCACAGTTGTGATAGTATGCCTAGTTTGTGGTATGTACATAACTTCAACTAATGCAAAGCATGTGAGAGTGTGGTAAAAGATACTCATTACAAGATTATGAATTGATAGACATTGTTGGGTGAGTAATATTAATTTGAGCAGCAGATGATACTAATGGTGAAATTACATGTAAATTAGGAATCAACTTCTTCAACCTATTCCGCCATTCAATAAGATCTTGGCTGATCTGATTGTAGCCTCAACTCCAAATTCCTGCCTGCTCTTGATAAATCTTTTAACAAGAATATACCTAACACTGCCTTAAAAAATATTCAAGGACCCTCCTTTATTCACCTTTTCAGGAAGAGAGATCCAGCAACTCTCAAACTTCTGAGAGAAACAATTTCACCTATCTCTGTTTTAAATAGACAACCCCTGATTATCAAACATGAAGTTGTAGAAGTTATTATGCCGGGCAATTTGAAGATAAGTTCCCTTGCTGTGATTTTTACGTGATCATTATTCCTTTTGTACTATATCCATGATCTTGGAATAAGATTCCTGGCATCAATCTTCATTGTTACTTGTCCTCACTGCCTATTGAGCATCCCCTAAACATTCTGCTGTAGCATCTGGCACCCTGGACAAATTCCATGGATACAGGACATATCTCCTTCACCAAGATCTCCAATGTGGTGTCTGAACACTTCAATGTCAACTCTCTTATATATTCTGTTTTCTTATCACAATACAGATTCAGTTTTGAAATGACTTTGACCATTTCTTGCAGTCACAATTCTTTATTTCCCCTGTAGTCTGTTTTTAAGTGACAGTAGCCACACAGGATATTGCAGCACATGCTAATCTGGTCAGGCAGCATCCAGGGAGCAAGGAGAATCGATGTTTTGGGTATAATGAAGGGCTTAAGCCCGAAACATCGATTCTCCTGCTCCTCGGATGCTGCCTGACCTGCTGTGCTTTTCCAGCACCACACTCTCTGATCTCCAGCATTTGCAATCCTCACCATCTCCTCCACACGTACTAATCTGTGGAGCAAGTGAATATAGAGGCAGTGCTACCTTCAAGTAGCAATCATGCAAAGCAACAGGCAGCACACATTTACCATGCCTGCAACACAATGAAAAATTGTGGGTTATTTGTGAACAGTGATTCCCCCAGACCATTTTCAGAAGTGAGCCAATTTATTTACCCTTGAGTTTCTCATATTTGGTGTAAAGAGAAAGATGCTCATAAAGATCATATCACAATTTTGTTTCTATTAGATTGAAACCTATAACGCAGAAGTAAAAGAATGATGCTCTCATGCAGTCTTGACAATGCAATTGTTTACTGTTTTACTTTGATGTGAGGTGATATATGTGTTAGCTTTCATCTTGGTAACAAAACCATCTGATACGTATCCCTATGAAAGTTCACCAATCTAACTTGAAACCTACATTTGGAAATAATCAGTTGATATAGTTAATAATATCATTTGTATTCATTGTAAGCAAATCTCATTATATAAATGCAACTACAAACAAGGATCTTGCTTGTGAATTAAGATCAAATAAAAATCAAAATTACATTATACAAGTTTGATCAATGATGCACAATTGTTACTAGAATAGCAAAAAGCACCAGTTATCTTCAAACAAAATGGAACAATGATAAAAGCAAAATACTGTGGATGCTGGGAATTGTTAATAAAAATTGAAAATGCCCAAAAAATACTCAACAAGTCTGGCAACATTTGTGGAGAAACAATCAGGAGTGAATCTTAGCTTTTTTTGGCTAAATGACCATTGTGTCAAGCTTTTGGAGAGAATTTTGCTACGAGTCATAGAGTCATACGGCGTTAAACAGATCCTTCAGTCCAACTCGTCCATTGTGACCAGCTTTCTTAAACTATACTAGTCCCATTTGCCTGCTTTTGGCCTATCTCACTCTAAACGTTTCTTATCTCTGTACCTTTCCAAATTTGAACCATCGAGACAAGCCGTCCTCCATTCTGTCCAAAGTGGCATCACTTGTTGGTTTGCCAAGACTTAGCTCTCTGACAATGTTGGTGGACATCAGCACAAAGATTTGAGACATCATGCGGCCTGAGACATCATGAGAATACAACTACAGAAAGTACCAAGCTACATTAGCCATAAAAACAGGAAAACTGTAAACTCATTGGTTGGTAAGAAACTACTGTTAGGGATGGTCTATAAATTGCTGTAAATTAGAAATGTGTATGTTTTTCAAACAAATAGCTGTACTTGGATTTAACTGAGAAAGGTCAGGCAATTATAATGAGGTAATAAAAGTAATGCAAGAGAAACAACTGAGGAGGTGATGGCCTTGAGGTATCATTACTGGACTGGTAGAAAATAGTAAATATTCTGGGACCAGGGTTCAAATCCTGCCATGGCAGGTTGTAAAATTTAAATTCAGTAAAAAATCTGGAATTAAGAGTCTATTGTTGATTTTCCTTTTGTTTCTTTTCAATCACTGAGCCATTCTCTGGCCCTCTTTTCCCATGTTGTTATTTTTATCAACTAATTACTGATACATTTCAGCAGAAGAGTCAGAAACTTATGAAACAAGAAGTGGTTCATTTACATGTTAAAATAATATTACATTAGCTTAAGACTGGTTAACTATATTACACTTCATAAGAGACATCAAATCTTCTAAGAGACAGCAGAGTTACATGGCCGCTAACAACTCAAGACTTCAGAGTAGAACAGATACAATGGACAATTAGAACTGATTAGTTCCTTCCAGAGGTAATTCTATATATCTAAGATAGGCAGAGCCGTACATAGGCTTTATATTAATCCCTTTCATGTATTATACACTAATTTTTGTTAATGTGTTTTGGTCATAAAAAGGAGAAAAACCTGCATTCATAGAGTGCTTTTCATGACCATCAGATATATCTAAGCACTTTACTATCTTTGAAGTACGTTTGGTGTGTGGTCACTGTTTAATGGAGGAAATACAGCAGCCAATTTATCCACAAGGAGCACTCACATATGGTGTGATAAGCACCAGATAATCTGTTGGTGGTATTAACAGTGGGATAAATTTTGGCTTGGACACCAGGGGTAAATTTTCTTCTCTTCATCAAAGTTGTGCCACGTGATTTTTATATTTAGCTCAGTAAACAGATGGGGCTTCAGTTCAAAATCTCATCTGAAAGATTGCACCTCCAATAATGCCTGTACTGTTAGTACAACTATGAGAAGAGGGGCAGTCAATGCAGTATACCAAACAATGTAAATGAGCTTGTAGCGCAGATTGAAATTGGTCGGTATGATGTTGTGGATATCACAGACACACGGCTTCAATGGGATCAGGCTGGGAACTAAATATCCAAAGATACACATCCAATCGAAAGGACAGGCAGATGGGCAGAGGTGCAGGTTTGTCTTTTTGGTAAGAAATGAAGTTAAATCAATAGCAGGAAATGAAAAAGAATTGGAAAGTGTAGAATTTGTAGAGTTGAGGAAATGCAAAAGAGAAAAGATCCGGATGAGAGTCATTTACAGGCCATGGTCTGTATATAATCCTGACAGCAGTAGTCAGGATGTGGGAAAGTCAATAAATCTCAATAGAAAAGGCATTTAAGAGAGGCACTATTACAATAAATATGGGTAACTTGAATACGCAGGTGGACTGGAAAGATCAGGTTGGTGGCAAATCCCAAAAAAAAGGAATTTGTGGAATGTCTACGTGAGGGCCAAGGGGCCGTGACTATTATACGATAGAATTCACCCTGCAGTTTGAGAGGGAGAAACTAAAATTAAATGCAATGGTATTTCAATTGAGTAAAGGTAACTACAAAGACGTGAGGGAGGAGTGATAAGAGTTGACTGGAAGAGGAGCAGCAGTTGCATGTCTTTCTGGTATAATTCAGGAGGCTCAGCAGAAATTAATCCCAAGGTAGAAGAAACATACTCAGGAGTAGATGAGGCAACCATGGCTGATCAGGAAAGTCAGGGTCAGCATAAAAGCAAAAAGTATACACTTTTTAATGAAGATTAATGAGAAGCCTTTAAAAACCAGCAGACAAAAACGAAAAAATGCAAAAAAAGGGGAGAAATGAAATATGAGGATAAGCTGACATGTAATGCAAAAGAAGATTGCAAGAGTTTTTTAGATATACAAAAGATAAGAGGGAGGCAAGAATGGACATTGGCTCGCTGGAAAATGAGGCTGGAGAAGTAGTAACGGGGAATAAAGAAACGGCAGAAGAACTGAGTAGGTATTTTGCACCTGGTAAGCTACTGGAAGACACTATTAGCATTACAGAACCACAAGAAGTCAGAAGTGAGCGAAGGGGCCTCACTGAGGAGAAGGCACTGGGGAAGCTGACAGGTCTGAAGATAGATAAACCATCCTGACTACATGGACTACAGTTCAGGATTCTGAAGCAGAAGAGATTGTGGAAGAAATGGTGGTGATCTTTCAAGAATCAATGGAATCAGGAACAGCACCAGAGGACTAGAAAATGGCTAATATAACACTCCTGTTTAAAAAAGGTCAGAAGAAGGCAGAGAACTATACACTGGTTAGCCTCACATCAGTTATTGATAAGTTAGTAAAGACTCTGTTATTAAGGATGAGATTGCGGAATACTTGGACGAGCATGACAAAGTCAAAGAGTCATACAGTATGGAAACAGACCCTTCAGTCCAACTTGTCCATGCCGACCATAATCCCAAACTAAACCAATCCCCTCTGCCTGTACTTCGACTCATAGAGTCATAGAGATGTACAGCATAGAAACAGACCCTCCGGTCCAACTTGTCCATGCCGACCAGATATACCAACCCAATCTAGTCCCACCTGCCATCACCCGATCCACATCCCTCCAAACCCTTTCTATTCGTATGTCCATCCAAATGCCTTTTAAATGTTGCAGTTGTACTAGCCTCCACCACTTCCTCTGGCAGCTGACCTTCTGCACGAAAAAGTTCCCTCTTAGATCTCTTTTCCCCTCTCGTAGGCACATCCACATACTGAATCAGAAAAGTTTCTTGTACACAGTTAAAAAATTCCTCGCCATCTAAACCCTTAACACTATGGCAGTCCCAGTCTATGTTCGGAAAGTTAAAATCCCTGACCATTACCACCCTATTATTCTTACAGATATCCAAGATCTCCTTCCAAATTTGTTTCTCAATTTCCCTCTGACTATTAGAGGGTTTATAATACAATCCCAATAAGGTGATAATCCCTTTCTTATTTGTCAGTTCCACCCAAATAACTTCTCTGGATGTATTTCCAGGAATATCCTCCCTCAGTACAGCTATACTACTATCCCTCATCAAAAACACCACTCCCCCTTCTCACTTGCCTGTCTTTCTGTCCTTCCTGTAGCATTTGTATGCTGGAACATTAAGTTACCAGTGTTGTCCATTCCTGAACCATGTTTCTGTAATTGCTATGATATTCCAGTCCCATGTTCCTAACCATGCCCTGAGTTCATCTGCCTTCCCTGTTAGATCCCTTGCATTGAAATAAATGCAGTTAATTTATCAGTCCTATCTTGTTCTCTGCTTTGTCCCTGCCTGCCCTGACAGTTTGACTTGCTTCTGTTCTCAACTGTACCAGTCCCAGAATGATCTCTTTCCTCACTATCTCCCCGGGTATCACCTCCCCCTCCCGGGCAGCTCTAGGAAATCTCCCTGCCAGCATATTAGTCCCCTTACAATTTTGGTGCAATCTGTCCTTCTTGTGCAGGTCACCTACCCTAAAATGAGATTCCAATGATTCAAAAATGTGAATCCTTCTCCCATACACCAGCTCCTCAGCCGTGCATTCATCTGTTCTATCCTCCTATTCCTGCCCTCACTAGCGCGTAGCACCGGGAGTAATCCAGATATTACTATTCTCGAGGACTTCCTTTTTAAACTCTCTGTAATCCCCTTTCAGAATCTCATCCTTTTCCCTTCCCATGTTGTTGGTTCCAATGTGTACAATGACCACCTGCTGGCCCCTCTCCCCCGTGAGAACATACTGCACCCTCTCTGAGGCATCCTTGATCCTGACACCAGGGAAGCAACACGCCATTCTGATTTTTCGCTGCTGGCCACAAAAACACCTGTCTGTACCTTGGACTAGAGAGTCCCCTAACACAATCGATATCTTGGAACTCAATGTACCGCTATTGCATTAGAGCCAGTCTCAAACTTGGCTGTTCGTGCTATGTTCCCCTGAGAATCCATCACCCCCTACATTTTCCAAAACAACATACTTGTTTGAAATGGGGATAGCCACAGAAGATTCCTGTACTACCTGCCTACCTCTTTCCTGGAGTTAACCCTTCTGTCACTGTATCTGCGACTTGCCCCCTTCCTATAACTGCCATGCACCACATCCCCTTGTGAATCCTCATTGCCTCTAACTGTCTTTCCAACCAATCCATTCGTTCTAAAAAGGATTCGCAACTAACAGCTTTTATAGCAGATATAATCCTCACTAACACATAAACTCTCACTAAACTCCTACATCCGACATCCCTCCGAACATTTCTCGGCCAAAGTACTTATCCAAATGTGTTTTAAATACTGTAACTGTATCCACAACATCACTTCCTCTGGAAGTCCATTCCACACACATACCACCTTTTGTATAAAAAATTGCCCCTCATTTTGTAAATCTTATTCCTCTCACCTTAAAAATATGCCCCCTTAGTCTTGAAATCCCCCACCCTAAGGAAAAGACACCTGCCATTCGCCTTAGCTTTGCCTCTCATGATTTTATAAACCTCAAAAAGGTTACCTCTCAACTTCATGTGCTCCAGTGAAAAAAGTCCCAGTCTATACAACCTCTCCTTATAACTCAAAAGCTCCATTCCTGGCAATATCTGGGTAAAGCTCTTCTGAAATCTCTCCAGCTGAATAATATCCTTTCTTTCAGAGGGTGACGCAGTACTCCAGAAGAGGTTTCACCAACATCCTGTACAATCTCAACATTAATGTCCCAACTCCTATACTCAAAGGTCTGAGCAATGAAGGCAAGCATGTTAAACACCTTCTTAACCACCCTATCTATATGTGACACAAACATCAAAGAATTATAGACCTGAATACCTTACGTCGCTCTGTTCTACAACACCACCCAAGGCTCTACTATTAATACTTAAGTCCTGGCCTTCTTTATTTTCCAAAAATATAATATCTCACATTTATCCAAATTATCCATCTGCCATTCTTCAGCCCTTTGACCCAATTGATCACGATCTCTTTATAATCTTGGGTAACCTTCTTCGCTGTCCACTATTTTACTGAATTTGGTGTCATGCACAAACTTACTAACCATGCCTTCTACATTCTCATTTAAATCACCTATATAAATGACAAACAAAAGTGGACCCAGCACCAATCCCTGTTGAACACCACTGGTCACAGGCCTCCAGTGCAAAAAACAATCCTCTACAATAAATGTGGATTGAGTCATCATGGCTTTATCAATAGGTGGTCATGCCACACAAATCTGTTAGAATTCTTTGAGGAGATAATGAACAAGTTAGTCAAAGGAGAGCAAGTGGATGTGATTTATTTAGATTTCCAGAAGGCTTTTGACAAAGTGCTGCACAGGAAGCTGCTAAATAAGGTAAGAGCCTGGGTCTGTACTTGGTGGAGTTTAGAAGGATGAGAGGGGATCTCATTGAAACTTACAGGATGAGACCTGGATAAGGGTGGATGTGGAGAAGATGTTTCCACTTCTAGGAGAGACTTAGACTTGAAGGCACAGCCCAGAGTGAAGGGACAACCCTTTAGAAACTGAGATGAGGCAGAATTTCTTCATTGAGAGGGTGGTGAATCTGTGGAAATCATTACTGCAGAAGGCTGTGGAAGCCAAGTCACTGAATGTACTTAATACAGAGATAGATAGGTTCTGGATTAGTATGGGGATCAATGGTTGCAGGGATAAGGCAAGAGAATAGGATCGGGAAACTTCTCAGCCATGACTCGATGGGCTGAGTAGCCTAATTCTGGTCAGTTCCGCACCTGAGTGTCAGCCTTCACTAGGGCAGGAGTTGAACCTGGATTCTATGGGATAGAGACAAGAGTGTTACCAATGGCTGTAACAGTTGTAATCTCTATGTCCAAAATATATTGATCGACACATATAGGCTAGTTTTATTCTATGGCTATTGTTCATTATTTCAGGGTCTAAATTAGATGTATTTTACCCCTCTCTAGACAGAGGCAACAACAGATGAAATAAGCTGATTCCATTCCACACAAATTCCTTCTATTAAACTTAATATTTCGTGATGGAATGAATTTAATCTTGTGACACAGCTACACTTTGTAAAAACGCTAAATTTGCTCACTAGCATCTATCTTGCTTGAGAATCACGTTCGTTTACATTCAATTAAGAAAATCAATTTCAACAATTTCAGGTTAGTTGACCCAGAATGTACTGACACGATCGTGTGTCATACAGCCTACACATAATGATTCAATCTTCTAAAGTTTGACACTGTGAAAAAGTTTTATGTTCAGAAAAAAATAATCAGTTGCAGGAGAAACTTAACAGATTTAATTTAACCTAATCTAAGAGTAAACTATGGTACTTAGATCTTATCTCTGTTTCAATGTAATTATACCCACTTCATTATCCTCGACTGACAATTAAAGTATTTTCATATTCACCAAGGGGGCTTCTTGATACAAATAGCTGCTCATAATTAGCCCAGTCCTTCAACATCAAATTTATTGAGTATATTTCAAACACTGCTCCAGTTATTAATCAGATTGCAAGAAAAAGACATAAATTGAAAAAAAAAATGAAGTTTGCGTAAATATTTTCACATAAAACTAAACTGCTAAATAATTTGTACATTCCTCATGGAATACTATATTGTTCTACGTTATTCATCACTTTAGAATTTACATGCTATGTTCATGCAATACACAATGCACTGCTTTAGAGGGAAAAAATAGCAAATTCGATGTCAAATTTGATGTATCCACAATGATAATTTTCAGATTTTGGGACAGTATTTAATGGAAGCAGTAAGGGCCATGTGCATCAGCTGGAACATTGTCCTTAGTTCATCAATGAGAATGCCACATACTGCTTTTTGGGAAGTCCCACCATCAGGTATTTAACTGGACAATGCCTGACCTTCCCCCAAATCTAAATCACTGGAAGGAGCTGGGGGGTAGCAGGGAATGTCCCGCCTGACAGGGACTGATTCATTTGGTAATGCCACTAGTGGCTGCTGCTAGTACTACACCCTCCAACATCCAAGATCACCACTGGACCACAGGCACATGAAACTGAAGATGGGTGAGGTTAAGGCAAGGGAATTGATAGCAAAGAGACAGGGGCAGTTCTCGGTAGGGTCTTTGAATGCCCATGAGTGAGGGTCCTATCCAAAATCAACATTGAAAAGGTTTACTCTTCTGGCTTGCCAGTTGCAGTTACATGGGGACTTCAAGTGGGCATTAATTGCTGACTTAAGGACGTCATTTGGCAGCAAGATAGAAGGGTCATTCATGTGGCTGCCCTTCAAAAACTCACTAGGGGAAAGAATTAGAAAGTGGTGCATTTTCTCCCAGCATCCTTCCAACCATCTAAATGTGCCCTTCACTATCAAACTTACCACAGGGAAGAATATTAATATTAATGCAGGTTAAGTGTTCATTAAGTAATGCAGTACTCTGGATCAGAATCTATTCTCTTTCATTTTGCTCCTGATAATCTATTAATATTAATATTTTAATATCACAGAAGAGATTTTACAGTAAAGCAGCAGAGAACCGCATAAATAAAACTATTAGAAATGGTAATGAAGCACAAATCAATCTAATGCACACATTCAGCTTGTGCCAGCACTTTACTACTGATGCTCTACAGGCAGAAACAAAATCTTTGAAGAGATTTGAAGGTTATGGCTAAAGGAATATATTTGCAGTTACATTTAGTACAACCCAAACTCAACATTGCATTATTTTGTGTCCCCCGTAAAATTTTCCCAACCAATTGAAACTAACCCAAGTCGACACCATCTATCTTGACTTTGTGACTGAACAATTTCTGAACTGTTCAGTTGGTTGAAATTTACTGCGAGGTTATTCTGTGGCTGTCTCCATAACATTAATGGTGATGAAATACATATTGCTTTTCAATTTGCAGCTGTACATCATTACACTGTCAGTGTAAAATTGCCCATTTTCTGAGATTTTCCGAGTTTTCTACACAATAAAACATAACATAACAGCACAATTATACATACTGAATTCAAGAAATAGGAACAAAAGGCTGGAGGATGTTCTATTTCTGTGTTGACGCAGCACTGCCACTATTACAGAGTGATTTTGTTTCACTGATGTTTCTGAAGCTAAGCTACACTGTACTTCATCATCTCAAAACAAGAGCAGAAAGGATTGCTCAACCCTGACATAAGTTTGAAATTTATGATCAGATGCCAGAGATCGCCCCATTCTAAATCTACAACTGACACATACTTTCATATCTCTGACACACTGATTTGCCTTCCAGTTTTGGTCTTGATAACAAAGGAAGAAGTGAGGATGACCTTTGTTTAACATAAGTTGCACTGAAGCACCTGGAATGGGTGAGAGAATAAGCACATGCAACAAATAATTAAAGTTCATGCAAGTTTCTTTTAAAGGATAAATGCATGGAAGTGAATAAATACTTATAAGTGAAGGGTGAAAGTGTCAATTGTCCATCTGCAAGGCACAAGTCAAGAGTGAGATGAAATATTCTCCAATTACCTGAATGAGTGCAGCTCTAACAACACTCAAGAAACTCAATATCATTAAAGACAAAGCAGCCTGCTTGATTAACACCCATTCACCACCTTCATCATTCACTCCTTCCACCACTGACATAGTGACAGCATGTACACCATTTATAAAATGTACTGCAGCAATTCATCAAGGCTTTTTGAACAGGACCAATGAAACTCACGACCCTTAGCAACTAGAAGCACAAGAGCAACACAAGCATGGAAACACCTGCATGTTGCCCTCCCAGCCACACTGGTTCAAGAAGGTGACTCATCTGTACAGCCAGAAGGGAATGTAGGAACGGGCCAATAAATGTTGGCCTAGTCAGCAATGCCGAATTCCCATGAAAGAAAGAAAAATCATTATTTTTGAGACACTGAAATGTTTTATGGTCTTTTTCCTCAACCTCATTTTCTGAAAGTGTAGCTATATTGCAAGTCAAGGTTTTTTTTTGCCATCTTCCACATCTGCCAATCATCTTCTTTGAGTGTGCAGCAGCAGAAACTGATGTTATAATAAATGTCCTATTGAGTTGCTATGACATTTAACTCCTGCAGCAGATTATCTTTTTTTCCCCAATGTCAATCTCCCAATTAGAAGTTTCTCTTAATCCTTAAACTCATCCAAAATATTATCCGATACACGAAGATCTTAGGATGAATAAAATATTTTTATAATATCTTTGGAACAGACATTCCAATTTAGGTTCAAGCATTAATGTTGATTTATTCTTTATTTTAGATGCAAATGTAACCTGCACAATTGTGCTTGACATTCTTTGCGTTTTAAAATTATTTAATTTAAATTAAATTATTCCAAAAGTATTGTCAATGTTCCATTTATTCTTATTTTCAATAAAATGTCATTTTATTTGATACCCAAGAACCACCTTTGGTGATTTACAGAAGTACACAAGTAAAATTTGGTCAAAATACCCAGCAATAAAGTTTCAGCTTTGATCTCCAGCGTCTGCAGACCTCACTTTCTCCATTTTATTTGATACCCAAGAACCACCTTTGGTGATTTACAGAAGTACACAAGTAAAATTTGGTCAAAATACTTGTTTTTTATGTGTATGTTTTTAAATTCTTCAAATTTAATTAAATTTTTAAGGTTTACTTTCAAAAGTGAAGCTAATTACCAGCTCCAGCGATAGTTTAAACTGTCTTTTACAGGTACATCTGTTTTCTTGATCAGATATCTGGCAGTGTTTCCATGTAATGTGCCAAACCCATTATAACTCTGGATTTGCTTAGTAAGTATTCTATGCACATTTAATTAAGACTAATAACTAACACTTCTCAAGCCTCAAACAAATTATACCCTGACCTCTGCGATCCTACTTCTCGTACCAATTTGTACATTTTAAACTTGGGAATTTAAAAATATAAAGTCCAAAGTTCATAAATGAATTCAAGGTATTTTGTTGGGTCTACCAGCTATATCGATCTCTGTAATTTATGACAATGTCCTCTTGCTCAATAATTAATTTTAGAAGGCTCTTCTTCCCCAGTCTTCTTCCATTGTCCCTGGTCTCCACCATCTGAAGAAGGCAGCTGCCTGATAAAGATTGCCTCCTGCCTCTGAACATACATCAATATACACAATTTCTGGGTGTCTGTAGTTCACCCAATGTCAATCACTCAGATCCTTCTATTCAATGAATGTAGGGATGGTACCCAAGTTTTCAGTGGTGGGTGGTCACCTTGTCCATCACTTTGGCTGGAGCCATTCTTTTAGTTTACATCATGCTGAGGGCCATAGTCTGGCCTTTACTTGACACTTGTACAAGTAAGAGGATACAAGACAGATGCCCTCAACATTTCTAGATGTGTTTTTCCAGAGAGAGAAGAAAAAAAATCTCTTACCAGATACTACCTCTGCTAAATTTATAACTCTATTTAAAGAATTGCTTACATGAGGATCATGCATCCAACAAAATTCACAAAGTTTAGAAATAAAAAAACTCAAAAAAGCATGTATGTGCATAGGAATGATTTGTTTTGCTTTTTTTTTCTGATTGACAATAATGAAAACAATATACCTGTCAGCTCAACAATGTGTCAAGGGAAGAGTTGTCCTATGTTCTTTGTACATAAATTGAAATGAGAAAAAGTAATCCAGTTAGAATCAAGGCCAAAATTAAATCAGACGATGCATATTCCAAATGATTAATACAACAAATAACAATTTCGGTGGGACATTGTTCCAATCAACCTCTCCCAAAGTTTGTTTTAGGTGTAAATACAACTTTAAGCAAATGATAGACCAAGTTCTACCGAACAAAGGATTTTTCAAAATTTTAAGTATTGTCAAAATAGAATATTGGAGAAAGCATTTAGAATTTTATTTGTGGACTGTAAACAATTATTAACTATTTTAAGGTCAGTGGAATTTTGTTTACAATGTAAATATAAATATAGCTAGTTTCATTAATTATGCCAAACTGATGGATTCAAAATGTAAAACTGAAAAGAACCATTTATTTTACTGGTTGATAAAGTTAAAAATCACACCACACCAGGTTATAGTCCAACAGGTTTATTTGGAAGCACTAGCTTTCGGAGCGCTGCTCCTTCATCAGGTGGTACAACCTGATATCCAAATCGTGGTGGTTAACATACATCTGTGTAATTCATTCTGTACCATATTCCACAGAAACATTTCATTAGTGTAATCTTTTCAATGTTAAATATACGGCTGGAATTGCTTTTGGATACATTGCAGTTGTAAATACTTGTTGCAATGGCAATGCTCAAAAGATCTTATCTTCATCGAACAGGCCTTGGGGGAAACTATACGAAGTAAATTCTAATGCTAAACAGGCATTTAGATTATGCAATTAAATCAATACTGTATCTTCAAAAACTGTTAAAACTTATGCTACTGTGACTTGTATCCAGAAATAGAAACGTTTCGTAAGTAGTGCAAGGCTACATTGAAATTTGAAGTCAAAACATAGGTTACATGCCAACAATCACTTTTAACAAGCACTGTTGCTACTGTTGCTGACACCATTATCCACAATGTCCTCTGAGCTAACTGTTTAAACTGGTGAAACTAATGATACAGTGCATGTTTAATTTGATGTTGATTATTGTTATGAAGCTGGATTTCCATTACAATGTCTAAAATAGGTCCGTGTATACATTTGATGCTGTGTGATCACAGTTACTGTGCCGCAAATTTTAACTTTTCCTGACAAAATTGTAGTTATATAAGCTTTGCTTTAAATGACTGTTTCAAATATAATCTGTTCTTAAGATCTTTCACATTTGGGAATGGCGATGAAGACTTGCATTGCATGCAAATGACATTAATTTCCATTCCATCAACCACTTTCCTTATTATGAACACAACCTAGCAAAACATGTTGTCAGAAACAGTGTGACCATATACTTCAAACAGAAATGAAACAGATTGAGTTTGCAATACAATTATTATTAAAACAACCTTAGAAATCTGTTCTAAGTGTGCCATTAAATATGGCTGTAATGTGTCTGCTCTAATTTTAACGTTCTAAATTCTGTCGGTGCTTCTCTTGAAGCTCCATTTTTATATTTTTTATATGCTTGCAAAATCTGTACACATCCACTTTAGCTCGTCTCTTTGCCATCTATTATCTGACTACATTCAGGCAAACCCCCTTCATTCTGCTGCCCTCCACTTTGACTTCTAAAGGGATGTTATAGCTTTCAGTTCTTGTAAAGACAAAGTATTTTTAAAACGTATTTTTGGAAAAACTGCTATCTTTTAATCTCTTAAATTCAAAGACTGAGAACAATATTACTCCAAATCATTAGCTTGACTCAACTGTCCTGTGTGGCTTAATTTGTGTGGCTACTAACACGACTACAAGTGTTTACGCTGCTCCTTGTAGCCCATCATTAAGGAGTATTTCCCAAGCCTCAGGAGAAAGTAAGGAGTGCAGATGTTGAAGATCAGAGTTAAAATGTGTAGCACTGGAAAAGCACAGCCGGTCAGACAGCATCCAAAAAGCAGGAGATTCAATTTTTCAACCATAAGCTCTTCATCAGGGAAATTGACATTGATGCCATGTGGTTGGAGGGTCACAAGACAGAAGTTGAGGCGTTCTTCCTCCAGGCATCGGATGGCATGGATTCGGTGGTGGAAACAACCGAGGACTTGCACGTACTTGGCGGAGTGGGAGAGGAAGTTGAAGGGTCGGCCACAGGGGGTTGAGGTTATTTGGTGCGTGTGTCCCAGAGGTGTTCCCTGAAACATTCCATGAGTTGGCGTCTTGTTTCCCCAATGTAGAGGAGACCACATCAAGAGCAACAGACACAGCAGATGTGATGTTTGGATGTCGGCAGCACCCTCTTGAACTATTCCACCTGTCCATCTTCTTTCCCACCTACTAGGTCCACCCTCCACTCAGACCTATCACCATCACCCCCCACCTCCATCTACCTATCACCTTCCCAGCTACCTACCACCCAGCCTCGCCCCCACCCTACTATTTTTCTCAGCCTCCTTGTCACCTCCTCCCCCCTTCCTGATGAAGGGTTTAATCCCGAAATGTCGATTCCCCTGGTCCTCAGATGCTGCCTGACCTGCTGTACTTTTCCAGCACCACACTTTCCCAAGCCTCACTCAAGTCTTCAATATGTTCCTCCTCAAATCTCCGTATGAGAGGCTGACAAAGAATTTTTAAAATAATGGCTTTTTTATTGACTTCAAGTCATTTATCTGTGTGGATCCTCTACTGCTGCAAACCCCTGATAGGGTCCAGTTTTTCGAATCAGGAGGCCAGAACATCTAAATTTATTTTGTATATAGTATCATCCAGGAAAGGTCTATAACCAAGGAATGACCAAATTCTTTGATGGCCTTCGCATTGTATATGTTCTGCTCAACTCAAGCTCTGCTGAACCATCACAGAAAATCTTGGAAAACTGGTTTTCTGCTGGATATGTTAGAAGAGTAGCTTATTCATGGAAGCCCCATCACCACCACGATGTTTTAACAGGGACATAGTTTTCCTTCATCATTGCAGGGTAGAAATCCTGACACTTCCTATCCAACAGCACCCTGGTTGCACTTTCACCCACACAGATTGCAGTTCAAGATGAAGGCTCACCACCACCTTTTGTTTTCAGTACATTCTATTGCTCTTCCACCAAATCTATTGTGTGAGACAAATGAGAATTCCTATATGTCTCCAGAGTTCTAATTTTGAAGGTGCTAAATCTCATTGAAGGAATTTAAAATATGAACTTCTGATTATTCACTTTTGGTCACTTCACATCAACAGAAATCTTGTTGCCTGTATCCTCATCAGCCACAAGCGTCAACATTCATCAGCTTGTCAGAACTGATGTATGGCGGTCTGATCCTTGAATAATTAGCAGCTATTAGAATATTTTAATTGAGATCAGATATCTTAAAGTGCTTTGCTTGAGTGTTTTAGCCAGAAAGCAAACGTGGAGAAAATTCTGAAATTCTAAATGATACTTAGATAATGAACTAGTTGCTAAGAGACCCACATACTTCAGATGGTGATAAGTAGGCTGGCTGGTAGTATGCTAACATATAAATAATCAGTCACTTACAAATAAGAAAACAGAATATTAACAAGCACTTTAAAAAAGCATTGGAAAAGAGATTAGGACATTGCAGACACATTTGAACGTGAAGTTAGCTCAGTAGGACTCTGTTATGCAATCCAGCCAAAATGTATAAAGGTAGTACATTTCCCTCCAAAAACTGAGCAATTCTGTGGGTAATCAGAAGTCTTCTTGCCAAATAGTCCCTCAACAAGGTCTAAATCTGATCAGATTGGACCTTTAAGAGGAAACAGGTTATAGTAATTGGCTGTCTGTGAAGATAATGGACCATATCATAGAAACAGTACTGTTCTTAATCAATGCATATCAAAGTTAGTTGCATTAAATCACTTAAGAACCTAAATTATGTAGGCTTTTGTTGCATTGTCAATCGTCCTTTGTTGTGACAGCAACCTCAGAAAATCCAGTCAAAAGGTAAATGCAATTCAAACTAGTTTTTGAGATGCAAGGTATTAATGTCAAAGGTCAAATTCAGTTAATTAGGAATGTACATTACTCCAAAACTGGTTGAATTCATGTTTAATCATTCATAAAGTGAATGCTGTCTTAAAAGCATCAAAATTTGGGGCATTGCAATATCAGAGAGTTATTTTAATTCAGCTTGTCGATGTCAGCTATCCATTTTGCTGTTTGAATAGATTACAATTTTGTGATGAATATGCCTAAATCTTTTAACCTGGTACAGACTCTCTATTTCTAACCCATAATCAAGCAAAAAATTATCCTCTTAACCTTTCTATGATTTTTTTTTGACATGACCTCCTGATCTGCATCATGGTATGGGTTTTGCCTCCAGCAGAATATTTGTACTATTGCAACAATGCTTATGTTAGCTCCCCAGCATTGACGTGGGTAATGGGATACTTGAAGATTCATTTATTACAGATTTGGATGGTGCACATGCATTGTTGTCACAAGCATTTGGAGTATCTAGGCTAATACTAATCTATTTGCTTACAAAGAGAAGCATGTTTCCATCAGTGTGTCAAGCTTCAAGTCAGCCCAGTCAAAATAGAGGCTGAGACTTTTACAACCTCAAGTCACATGGTATGATCACCATGATATCATGAATGTGTCTTTTAAAAGTATACTATCTCCTGACTGTGAGACATAGCACATCCCTAATTCCAAAGCTAAAAATTATCCCAAATAGATATACGTGGCTGGACATAAGCAAGAGTTGACGATTTGTTGACAATACAGGCAGATCGAAACAGGATTTATGAAATTAACAACTCAAGCTTTAACTGAATGCTTTGGAAGTTTGACAATTAATCCTGATACAGTGATTGTACAGTTGTCTGGAGGGTTATGTGCTCTGCTCGGTTGCTCTTGCTTGACAATTTTGTTGTCTTGCTGCTGTTTGTTGTCACTCAACATCACTGCACAATCATCGGCAGAGTTTTCCTCGCCTACTTCAGACATGATTAAAATGTTGTACATCAGTCTGAACTGGATTCTGTTCCTTAATGATGCAGTATGATAATGATTTTGTATAATCTGGATTAGATGTGAATCCTCAAAAGTTTTGTTGTTATCCAAGTATTTGCAATTAAGACTACTGACTCTTCTCTGCCCAGAATGCAATTGTGATATTTCTCTACCTGCTCACTGGTCATGGATTTCTTTCATTCTCCGTCTTCAAAGAAGCAGATCCTTTGTCTCGGAATGGTTAACCGATTGGCTCCTGGGCAAGGTCATTTGTATTTGTCTTTTGGCCATAAACTGTGCTGAGAATGGCAGCCCCTTCTCCATTGGTGTTGCACAAAAATGTAACAATGCAATGTGAAAATCTTGTTTTGTGTCCCAATAATTGATGATCATTGATCTGATGGTGTGCAACATGCTTTCCATTAGACTATTTGAACAAAGACAGTAGTATAATAAGACAATAAGGGTAAGTCCCCATAGATGTCTTGAAATGGTTTGACAGCACACTGTCGTACATTGTCAGACACGATATGTTCCAGGAGACTGGAAAATTTTTTAAAACCAATGCTCAATGTGTATGCAATTGTTGCACTCATGTGTTGCTAAGCAATCAAATACTGAGAAATTTGGAGAGGTAGTCCGTCACACGGATGTAAACTTGCCCACGCACTCTGAATAAAACTGTTAACATCATTTTTTCAAGGAGGAGATGGAACATCTGTAGATGCATAAATCCATCAATATTAGGACTTGTTGGCCCTTGAAAATGACTGGCCATGATGTATTAAATTTTTCTTTATAAGATAAAAATGAATGAATGTTCTCAGGAATTTCTTGAGGAATACTGCCCAGTCATCTCTGGGTAATGGTCATTTGCAAGTTTTTCGTTGCTCAACTTCAGCAATTGTTGATTTCAATACTTCCATACAGGCTCTGGGCAAAGTGTAAACAAAGTTTATAAGATCTCAAACAGCTTCAACAAGGGGGATTTGATCAGAATGCTTTCTCTTCTGGGTGAATCCAGAACTAGTGGGCACCATTCTGAAACGAGGACAGAGAATGATGAGAAATATTTCCTCTTGGAGGGTGAAGAACTTTCAAACTTTGTGCCTCAATAGACAGTGTAGATAGGGTAGTTAAATATTTTCAAAGCAGAGATAGATAGATTTTTGTAAGGTAACTGATCAAACATTATTAGGGAATATGGAATTTGGAACCCAAATAGATTAGCTATAATCTTATTGAATAACGGAGCAGGCTTCAGGGTCCAAGTGGTCTACTTCTGCCCTTATCTTGTATGTTTAAAAAAGAAATTAAGAAACAGGAGCAGGAGGCGGCGGTCTGGAAAGCAGGGGTCCATCGTCAGGACTGGGATATCGGATCAGTTTTTGATCGTTGATCACTGTTAGGGATTGGGTAGTCGATGCGAGTGGTTGGGGGGGGCGGGGGAGGTGCGGCGGGGGTGGTCCAATTTTACAGGTATCCAGGAGTCAGAGTGGCTTTTAATCTCTGAGTCCCTAGGTACGTAAGTTAGAATCCTCCAAAGTTGGAGACTTTCTTGGAAGGTTCTAGATGCTGGATAATTTCTCATTGGAAGTCTAACCATCCTGGACAAATACCACAGTCAGTGAGTTGGACATACACATATCTGTCTATCTGAAAACCAGAGGTCTAACAAATTTATATCCATTATCTCAGTTTATAAAATAGCTGAATCAGAAATCTCTGAATGAGGTATCAGTACTTGGAAGTTTATCCATGCTTCAATATGGTTGCATGATATGGCGATGAGGTGATGGAATGAATTCATTTGTGATTCTCTATACAGCTAGGTCAAATTCAGTCATGCTGTTAGCATAGAACATGTATTACTCTGTGTCTATCATGAACTCGAGAATGCACCTTGTGACATAATCCAAGGCTGAAATTTGCAGCGGGTTTCATGATCCTAATGTTGGGATCAAATGTGGATCCCAAGCCCAAACGTTTAGAACTAAAACAGGTGAAGCATTCTTGCCAGAATTGATCTCTAATAGGCAGCCTGCTAGCTTCCATCAGATTAAAGACACTGGTTCAATCAGAGGTCTGAGAACACTGGAGCTGAGGCTGTTCTACCAGGAGAGGTGAATGCTGCTCAGGCAAGCATGACTGCATTCTTGCTGGCTTGCACATCAGTGAATCATAAACTAATATCCAGGCTGGTAAAGCAAGCGGAGCAAAGGAGAGTCCCCTTCACTAGATCAATTATGGCCTTCATTGAGCTGTGTATAAGTGTAGCTCTTTCTTTGAGACATGGAGCCTCTGACTATGGTGGCCTCCTGGCCAACTACAGAAAGCTTGCCTCCATTGTGTTTGCTACCTCTGCATACAGCAGGCTGAGGTGAGATTGCTTATTCACCTGCAGAATGTCAATGCAGATACAAATCGCCCCAAACTGGCTGCTCAACTCCATCTGTAGCTAATGCAGCAAACTACATGCTGACTGGTAACAAAGACTACCCACTCTGCACATGGCCCATGAATCCCCTTTGCCACTTGATCACATGAGTACTACATAAGTATCACATGGAAACATTTATCCCAAAACATCACTGTAATCAATAACATGTGAGGAAATAAAATAGAATTCAGTCAATTCAGGAGACTGGTTTCCTGCAACAGCATGTTTTCTCTGCACAAACAAATTCAATGCAAACAGTTAGATATGAATGTCACAAAAGGAATAAGTAAAAGACAGAACGCAGTTAAAATCCTCATTTCAAAGCCAGGTCTGAAGGTTCTACATTTCTGTTCCACCTCATTGTGCTGTCTTCCTAACCGTGAGTAATAGACTATTATTAATCATTCTGGTTTTCATAGATTTTATTTTCAGTAATGTCGAAACTCCCCTGAAGCATAAAGATAAGTAAAAGGAGTAATTGAAATTCATACTAATCGTGCTTATTGAGAACACAGTAGATATTTTCATAAAGTAATCAAAGTACTTGGGATTACACTGTAACCTATGTGATTGTATCACGGGATTGCATAATTCCCTGCAAGCTGAAAGCTGAGGATAAGACAGTTGGTTTCTTATTGACATGAAATCCCACTTTCAACTTATTCACTATGGGAATTACATGTGACTTTCACAGTTCCCAAGTCAGGTCGTAAGAGTCAGGTTTGTTGATTTGAATTTGTCTCAGCAGAAACACAAATGCACCACCTCTCAGGGATATTGTGTTTCACAAGTAACCATAGCATTAAATACAAAACACAACTATATATGATCTGGAATCTTCAAATATCCAAAATCAAATTAACAAGCACTTGAAGATAGTTAAATCTTTAAATAATATCTGTTAGATTCAATCATATTTGTTCTGCCTGATTACAATGTAAAAGTTAGAAGTCTATTTATTCCTGAATTTTCTTGCCAGAAAAATCAGACCTATATCACTATTCATAATCCTGGAGCCTGAAGTCCTGATAATCCTAGCCAATTCACTTCTGGTAACTTTCAAAGAGGCCTAGACAGCACACCATGGAAGGACACCAGCTGGCAGGTCAGGAGTAGGCAACTCTGTATTCCTGATGAAGAGCTTTTGCTCGAAACGTCAATTTTACTGCTCCTCGTATGCTGCCTGAACTGCTGTGCTTTTCCAGCACCACTAATCCAGAATCTGGTTTCCAGCATCTGCAGTCATTGTTTTTACCCATAAAGGTAGGAGGTCAGGTGTGGAAAAACAGGGAGCATGTCTGAATGAAAGATGATGTCAGGCCCAGAGTAGGGTGGGTGTTTCAAGTCCTGCAGGTAGATTCAGGGCTATCAGGTTTGGATCTGAAGGGTATAAGTGGTTTGGGTATAAGTTGGGTGTGGTGTGTGTATATGGTGTCAGTTGAAAAGTTACTCGGGTGTTAGACTACTCATTCACTTACCTACCAACATAGTTCTTGGCAGGCAGAAGATCTTTGTCATTGGTAATTGGTCACTAGCCCATAAACCGATCAGCTACTTTTTGCCAACCAAAGCTTCCTTTGCACACAACCTTTTGGCTCGAGTTTATCCATAGCCCACAGCTGTACAAACAACATTCACAAACACCTATCAAGTTGCTGGGTTTCAAACCATGCAGCAACCCTTGCAATCCCTGGTTTTCAAACAGTTTCTCATTTTTCTCACTTCAGTCTACAATTAAAACACAAAAATAAAAAAGAACAGTCTTTACATGCCTCCACCCTTGAAAAGATGATACACCATTTCAAAAATATACTTCATTACAAATATGCAAATCACAAATTACATTACAAAAAACAAAGCTCAAGACTTACATCCACATTCATCCTCCTCCCTTTTTACATTTCATATAGTTCACAAAACTTTAACTTGAACCAAAATTTTACACTTAGGACAATGCATCAGCAATTATTTTATCATTACTAGCAACGTAAATAATCTTTGCATTTAAATGCTTGGGACAAAGACTCCACCTGAATAGTCTCACATTTCAAGTTTTAAACATTTCAATGAAGTCTAATGGATTATGATCAGTTTAAATTAAGGTTTCCTTGTTGCTTTGTTGGACATGGACTTTAAAATGTGATACATCCAGGTGCATCTCTACAGATTATCTCATATTTTCTCAGTTGTCTTGCAAGTGGGAGAGGTGGGCACAGTTTGGTAACCGGGAGATTCAGGGAGCAGAAGAATAAGAAACTAAGAAAGGTGGTGAGCAGAAGGATTAACAAGTAGGAGGTAAGTAGAATTAGCACATTTCTTTTATTTTTAAATTTATTTTGTTTTGAAAGACATATCATTTGCAAATATGAATTCCAGAATGTGAAGCCTTCCTACTAGTGAGTGGGGCCCTACAAACCTAACAGTAAGTTTTACTTTAGTTGCAATGATAAAATCTAATATATTTAATGTTGTCTCATTTAAAAATGAGTTTTTCGGGATCACAACTACAATGTTAAGTGAGGAATTATTGTAGTTAATGTTTAGTATCAGAATGCAGACTGGCAGTAATGAACAACTATCACTTTATTAAAAAGGTATTTAAGCTGAAATAAGTAATAACCTTTTCATTGCCATCTTAGTTCACATCTAGCATGCTTCATGCTATTCTGCGCATTTTGATGATTAACCAGATGTTGTTTCATGAGCTAATGATGGAGCTGCATAAGTCAAATAGCAATCTTTGGATTTCCATGTTTCAATGCACAGTGGCTATCAGAGGTTGCTATGGCAACAAGTGCGATTAGATTCAACATTATTTTGTCAGCATAGTACAGGACATTGTTTTGAGCTAATCATTAGGAACTGAGGTGAAAACCTCCTGACTAATTTCATCAAGGAACATAGAGCAGTGGAGTGAAGAAAGCATTTCTCATTGGTCTCTGTTGGATTGAAATCAAGAGCCAAGGTCAGGGAAAATATAACAACTTATTGCACTGTCAAATTCTCTTAAGACAGTCAGCTTTAAGGTATTTGGTTTGAGATCATAACAAATAACCTTTATCACTTGAGTAATTTCCTTCTGATAATGAAAATTTCACAGGTTATGCTGCTTGTAAACAATGTAGTTCCACAACTAGGCATGAATAAAGTAATGTAGTGCCTTGATTTTGATTTTCAAAACATGTTGTATAAAGGACCACATAGGCAGTCTTTTGATTCAATGAAGATTTATGGTGTTAAAGAGGTGTGGCAGTATTGGAAAGGTCATTTCTGAAAGGACAGCAAACACTAATAATTCAGCTGTGATCTTCAGAATCAATGATTTAACTGTTTGAAGGATTTGTGCTAAAATCATTATTTTTCTCAATAGGTAGTGATATACTGTATACTGATATACTGAAATACTGAGAGATGTAAAGGTGCAGTACTGTATCATTTTCAGATTGACGCAAAAATCAAGGAAAATGGTTACCTGTAATCACAACACAAGAATCGTTAGGAGTTATAGATAATGACAAATAGTTATGAGATAATATTTAAAGCAGAATACAAGAGGTGTGCCAATTTGAAAGAATCAAGAGAGAAAATATATACTAAAAAGTTAAACGTTTTAAGGAAGCAACTGAGCAGACAAACTGAGGACTAAAAGATCATCGATTTCCATTTTCGTTGTGGGTTTTGCAACTTGCAACATGCCTACACTGTTCCATTTGAGGCAGGTAGTACAAAACATTTTCCTGCCTCCCCATTTGCATGACTTCATCTTATGTCCCAGCATGATCTACTTTGCTGGGCAGCCACATACACTAAAGGGGGTTTAATAACATATGAAGCTAGCATTAGTTTCAGCTTGACTCGATCTCTTAAAGGAAGTCTGTCCCTTTTCAATCATAGGTTGCTTTTGAAAAATATTACTACCTTTCAGGACAAAAGCCATGATGTGGAGGTGCTGGTGTTGCACTCGTGTGGACAAAGTCAAAAGTCACATGACATCAGGTTGTAACCCAACAGGTTTATTTGAAATCACAAGCTTTCGGAACACTGCCCCTTCATCAGGTGAAGTCTGTCCATTTGCATGATCTTCTTGGAGATCCTATTCACTTTGAGCAAGCTGTTTGTGGTGTTGATGGTAGCATTCACATGGAGGTGTCAGTTTTGCACTGGGGTGGAGAAAGTCAGAAGTCCAGAAGGTTTATTTGAAATCACAAGTTTTTGGTGCACTGACCTTTTGTCAGGTGAAGCCAGGCAGGGAAAATATAACTGCCCTCAAAGATAATAGGAGGTAATCAGATGGGAGGTTCTGGGAAACTGTGTGAAGTGCTTTCAATGAGCAAAGTCCTGAGATGTAAAGGAAACAAGGTTGCTTTTAGCATTTTGTCGGTCACAGCAAATTTGGGAGCTTGGTTTCTTATGTTGCCACAATTGAAAGAAAGAGACACTGAAGAAAACCGGCAGCAAGGAGTGGAAAAGCCAGAAACCAAAAGAGCTTCAGTAGTGGCCAGGGGCAGAAAACATTGGTAGGAGTGGCTCATAGGCACCAAGCGGTAGTGAAAACGTAGGCTGTGGTGAAATCAGGAAATTAAAAGTCTACGTCGCTTGAGGGGCTGAACAGCCTACTCCTGTTCCCCTGCCGAAGGGTAGCACTTGTGTAAAGCTTGTGATTTCAAATAAACCTGTTGGACTATAACCTGGTGTCATGTGACTTTTGACTTTTCAGGACAAAGTAATTGGAATAGAAATACTGAGAGATGTAAAGGTGCAGTGCTGAAGGCCTTAGTCATATAGGTGGACAAAGGAGGAGAGGCCATGCCTTCCCAGTTGATCAAGATGATCAATGTTAGAGTCCGATGCTGGAAACCTAGCAGTATGAGAGTCACAAATAGTGCTGAATGTTGTCCAATCATCAGTAGGCATCGTATCTCTTTCATCTAATATTATATTTAACTTTCCTTCTTAACCATGGCTTTCTCACTTTTCCAGTTTGGTATGTTCATCTTAAAATACTGCTCCTTTTTAAAAAAACAAAACATTAATTCTTTATCTATTCTCAAACCATTTAATGTAGTTTTCCAATTCACTAGCCAACTTCCGACTTATACCATCATAATTGCCCTTGTCCATACCTAAGACCCTAATGATGTACATCTTTTTAAAATTTAATGGAACATTCTATCTTTTTATGGTCACTGTTCCATAAAGGTTATTTCACAAGATAGAAAAGATCATAAGACCATAAGAAATAAGAACAGGAGTAAGCTGTTTGGTCCCTCAAGCTACATGTACCTCTAATTTCCTGATTTCTACTACACCTTACATTTCCAGCACTGCTTGGTGCTCATAAGCCAGTCCTACCAATGTTTGCTGCCCCTGGCCTCTAATGGAGCTCTTTTGGTTCCTGGCTTTTTCCACTACTTGCTGTTGGTTTTCTTCAGTTTGCCTTTCTTTCAACTGTGGGAATATATGAAACAAAGTCCTCAAATTTGTTGTGACCTACAGAACACCAAAAGCAATGAGTTTCCT
The DNA here is from genome assembly GCF_004010195.1 of Chiloscyllium plagiosum. Lineage (NCBI taxonomy): Eukaryota > Metazoa > Chordata > Chondrichthyes > Orectolobiformes > Hemiscylliidae > Chiloscyllium > Chiloscyllium plagiosum. Next base: position 37,723,227 of record NC_057728.1, on the reverse strand, counting down.
TTACATCCCAGGACTTGGTTCATTAAAAGCACTTCACGCAGTTTCCTAGAGTTTCCCATCTGATTCCCTCCTATTAACTTTTGACAGCAGTTAATATTTTCTCTGCCTAGCTTCCCTTTTCTCTCCAGGAGAAAGTGAGGATTGCAGATGCTGAAGATCAGAGTTCAGAGTGTGTTGCTGGAAAAGCACAGCAGGTCAGGCAGCATCCAGGGAGCAGGCAAATCGACGTTTCGGGCCAGAGTCCTTCATCAGGAATGAGGCTTCGGCTCGAAACGTCGATTCTCCTGCTTCTTGGATTCTGCCTGACCCGATTTGCTTTTCCAGCAACACACTTTCAACTCCCTTTTCTCTCCAATTTGTTTCAGGCAATTCTCTTCACTCTCTGTCTGTCTGTCTGTCTGGCCTGTGACAGTCCTCAGATCCCAGAATGTGTGTTTATGGATCTATGGGTTGTTTTGATTCTTGGCTAGAATTGCTGCTAGCCTGGGCCCTGTTACCATCTGTTGTTCACAACTCCAAATTGGAAAAGTTATTGAATTTTTGAGCTCCTCAAAAGGTTTTTGCAGATGGCTTCCATTTTAAGGGCCCACATCCACTGGGCAAAAGTCAGCTGTCTAAGCCATTCAAATTCTAATGAATGATCAGGCTGTTACTTGAGGCTATGGAATTTTTGCCTGTTTGCCTGTGACACTATAAACATGCACTGAAAATAGCCCCTTTTTCTGTCTCATAGTCAATGCCACCCTGTTCAGGTAAGTGGAGTAAGCTTTGAGATGACACCTTAACTGCTGTGTTAATCTTTCAAAGGAAATAAAAGAGGTGTCTGCCACTTCTGCACTAAACTTTAGGATTAAATGTGCAAATGCGAATACTTCAGTTGTTAAATGTGTTAGGTGTGACTCCCTCGCCACTATGACCTCAAATTCCCCACCTCAGCTCAAATTTTTTTCAATTAGAACTCCCTTTCTCTTAACTTCATACAGAGTTTGAGTATTATTGAAAATGAGACATTATATTGAACCTTTTCTTATTGCAGTCACCAAGATAACTTGCAAGAAATACCAAAGTAAGGGAAAAATTATACTAAAAGAGAATTCAACCGTGATCGGTTGACAAGTGGACTTTGACTGGTATTGTTTTATTCATCTGCAAAGTACAAGGCCCTGTGTATAAATATACATCGCTTCCAGTACACCCAAGTCTTCCCCACTCCGAGCCTGACTTGCAATCCTAAATTAGTTGTTAGTGTAATTCATTGCTCACTCAGGATTATTTAGAAAATGTTCTTCAATGCAACATCTAGTGTTGAACACTGTTGTGAGTTATCCAAGTGCAGGCTGGTTGAGTCGGTACCATGTTGATAATGCAAACAGCTCAAGGGATATGCCATTTGATACAATCCACCATCTTTGGGATATACAGTCTTCATGCCTAGCATCCCAAAGGTACTGAAACTCATATACATTACTCATCTGTGTGACAGGCAGCAAGTCTTTTTGTCTTAATAAAAAACAATGCTGTAAATCAGAAACAAAAACAAAAATTGCTGGAAAAGCTCAGCAGGTCTGGCAGCATCTGTGGAGAGAAATGTCTTTCTCTAGTCATCCACTAGTCATGTTACTGCTGTGTAGTGGTAATGTGAAACAACTAGCATCACCTGTTGTTCTAACTATTCTTCCAGGGTAACTGGAGATAGTCTGTGCTGTTCCTGTCTCCTCTCAAAGTTGTTTTCCCTTTACTTTGGTATTTTTTGTGAATTATCCTGATGAGTGGAAGATGAAAAGCTTTAACAAAATGTATCCTTTCTCAGCAATGCACAAGTATGTTCTTTCTCTTTTGACTGGCAGCTATCACACTTCAGTTCCAACTTAATTACTGTACCAGAATAAAGGAACCAAATTAAAAGGTTTACTTGAATGAAATAAGGAGAAATTTTGTTAATTCTGAGAAAAAAAAATAAGATGCAACATCAAACACAAATGTAAAAATACAGGTAATAAGTTTAAAAAGAGAAAGCGTATTTTTGAACAGAAGGAATTGGCTTCGCAGTTTTGTAAAAAAGGGCTCAGATTTTTGAAATATTACATTTTAAACCTGAGGCTAATTTATTAATTGTTGACTCAAATTCTGCAGCAGAGACACAACACTCAATGAATGGTTCCTGTCCCAAGTTGCTTTTTCACTGGGCACTAACTTCAAGATTGAATAGGACATTGCGAGAGAGGTTTCCATTTCTTGCATTGTCAGTTCATGCTTTTTTTTCCCTTTTCGCCTTGCTGCTCAGCACAGCTGTTCATATTCATCTATGTTTGTATTCCGCAGTCTACTCCATTGTCCTTCCAAGCTGAATACACAATATCCACCAATATGCAAACTAAATTTCTTGATACTAATATAGATGCCCGGTTTCACCATCTTCTGATGAAATGACAATATGGATTTTGCATATATCACAATCGTTTCACAATACTTGCCTCAATCTGCAGTCAGACCATCACAGCAGCCATTCTGGTCTGTATTTATCCTATTTAAAATCTATTTTTGTTCATGAAAAATCTCAGGTATAAAGATCAGATGACCAAGTTTAATATTGATAGCCTATTTTTATGAAACTTATTTACTCAGAATGGTTAGAAATATGAAACTCCTTGTCTCTGGAGGGAATTGAGATGGCACACAGATAGATTTGAGAAGAACTTAGATAAACACGTACACCAAAAAGGAATAGAAGGGCAGGTTGATTAAGATTGATGAGGAAGCTTGTGAATAGAACCATGTGGAGCATGAACACTGGCACTGAGCTGTTGAGCAAAATGACCCATGTTGTAAATACAATGAAGTGCAATATCAAACCATAATGTTTCAACCTCCTATTTACTAATGACAAAGGATTTTGTTTATCAGAATTTCAAATGTTTACTAACAGATAGTGAATTCTACGAAGGTGTCACATTTTTATGACTTTATTTGCTTATTCCATTGGGGTCCCCACCTTCTCCTGCTGGATAACTTCTACTCTGTTAGAAAGCAGCTCCAGATAAATTAATCTCTCATTTTCTTCAATTCTTGTGGAGAAATAATTGTGATTTGATGCAGGTTTTTCTCAGCAATTCAAATGTGATGGAGAATCCTGAGCTGGGAATTTCAATCACAGAATCACATTCGATTGTTTTATAGTACAATAATTACTCCAGATAGAACATTTTACTACATTCTTCTCAATTTCTTAAACCTATGAAGAAGTTACAAAGCATTAAAACTTCCTTCCATTGTATGGGAAGTAAAATTTTGCTTTATTTATCTTACAGAACAATATTTATTTTGGCAGAGTAAATACAAATATAAGAAAAAACAAATCACAGTTCAAGGAAGAATATTAGATTTTAGCTTATACATCTAAACTTATGAGACTGATTGGACAGATTGTTCTGCTCTCTCCCTTTTTTCCCACTAGATGGCAAAGTCGGTTTAGAAACCCAACAGAAAACTGAGCATTAGAAATAACAATGAATGATTAAAATCTGAAACGAATGAGAATATTCTTATTATGATCAAGGGTGCTGAGCAAAACATTAATGTCTTGTTTCTTTTTTTCACATGTAGGTCAGTCTGCTGGCGTGGATCTGACCAGGTAATCACGGAACAACCCACCCTCCCATCCTGGCACCCTCCCCTGCCACCGCAGGAAGTGCAAAACCTGCGCCCACACCTCCTCCCTCACCACCATCCAAGGCCCCAAAGGAGCATTCCACATCCATCAAAGTTTCACCTGCACGTCCACCAATGTCATTCATTGTATCCGTTGTTCCCGATGCGGTCTCCTCTACATTGGGAAGACTGGACGCCTCCTCACACAGCGCTTCAGGGAACATCTCCGGGACACCCGCACCAATTAACCCCACCGCTCCTGGCCCAACATTTCAACTCCCCCTCCCACTCTGCCGAGGACATGCAGGTCCTGGGCCTCCTCCACCGCTGCTGTTCCCTCACCACCTGATGCCTGGAGGAAGGACACCTCGTCTTCCGCCTCTTCAACCCCAGGGTATCAATGTGGACTTCACCAGTTTCCTCATTTCCCCTCCTTTACACCTTACATCAGTTCCAGCCTTCCAGCTCAGCACTGTCCTCATGACCTGTCCTACCTGCCAATCTCCCTTCTCACCTATCCGCTCTACCCTCCCCTCTGACCTATCACCTCCATCCAC